>NC_089042.1:21395000-21751666 GCF_034140825.1 Oryza sativa Japonica Group | reverse complement strand
TAATCTAAAGCCTACAAAGCAAAAAAAAAACCGGTTTCCGATGTTGGACTGGACTGTCAGTGACTATGCTGGTCTGGCGAATGTGGCCGGGGCACAGAGCCACAGATTGTGGTAAACTACGGCCTGTTGAATTAAGCCCATATCGAACTGGGCCTGGATGTCACGGCCGGCCCACTTTTTTCCAGTCCGAATCTCTGTCGCGGAGTCATCACTTCTGTGGTAACACTGGTACTCCGAGGAGAGGATATCGCGGCGCCTCGGCGGTGCGAACTCCGAATCAGAACGGGAGTCGAATTGATTCGTGAGGATATAAGGCGCGCTCGGGGACGTAGCAGCCAATCAATTCGACGTGTGATTCCACTCCACAGCGCGCTCTCTCGTCTCCGGTTCGCTTCGCCGCACGTACAACTGTCTCTCTCCTTTGTGACATCTCGCCAAGCTAGCTAGCTAGCCATGGCGGCAGCGGTTCTCCCTGCGCTGCGCCCGACCCCGCCGGCGAGCAATTTTCCGGCGCTGCTCCCGACCCCGCCGAGGAGCCAGATGCTGCCTCTGCTCCCGACGCCATGCCTCATCATCCTCCCCGCCTCCTTCCGCGCTCCGCCGGCCTCCAATCCCAAGCCCGGCCGCGCCGACGCCGTCGAGAGGTGGGACGCACACAAGAAACCCGGCTATTCTGTAGCTTCATCGTCTAGCTCCAGCAGCGAGATCCCCTGCCGCGCCGACGCTTGCGAACGCTGGGACGCGAACAAGAACAAGAAAGCAGGCGGCTCGGCAGCTTCGTCGTCGACGTCGAAGGCCAGCGGCGGGAACCCAGGCCGCGCCGACTCGTGCGAACGCTGGGACGCGCACAAGACACCGGGCAGCCCTGCGTCGTCGACCGGCAGCACCGGGAGCCCCTGCCGCGCGGACTCCGTCGAGCGCTGGGACAGCAGCAAGCGGCCGCTGAGCCGCGCGTCGTCGACGGCCGAGCGCTGGGACATCAACAAGAAGCCTCGCCCCGCTGTCGGCAGCGGGAAGAGCAACTCCACAAGCCGCACGATGAAGACGACGACGAGTGCGCAGATGATCAGCAAGTCCCAAACGGAGACAATGGTGAAGGCGCCGCTGGCGCTGCTGCCGTTCTCTGGTCCTGCCTACTTTTCTGCTCCGGACCCGAGCATGCTTCCATGCCCACCTTCTTGCTGGCTCGCTAGCTAGTGTGCTTGCTCGCAAAGAATGCTTTGCTTCTACGCAGTACTAGATTCTAGTTCAACATGGGTGTGTTCAGGTTGTAGAGATTGGAATGGTTGTTGTATGGTTCCCCAGCCGTATGCTTCGTGTGCTCAATTAACACTGGTACTTGTAATGTTAGCTAGCTAGAGGCTGTCCTTGTATGATTTGTAACTTCCAGTTACATTGAACCATTGTTTTGAAGCTTCAGTACTTAGTGATTACGTCGAACATTATGACGTCATAATTCAACAGGTTGTCTAGCAGTTTAGGTTCACAAAATCACGCATATCATGGTTCTAAAATTTCACAAAACCACTATATATATTAACCAATTTAGCCTAATACTGTAGCAAAATAAACAAATAATTAAGTTTAGATGGCTGCAACATTATGCGTTGAATTTGAATAACTCATATATTTTGGTTACAAGCTTGTAAGTCATATGTATAGTATATAAAAGAAAATAGTTAATGGTGTGGTTTTATGAACTATAAAGCCATTATATATTTTGTGCAACCAACAAAAACCCCTCCAGTTTTATGTAACTCACACTATAATACCTGGTGTTCATGGAATTCACCTAATTTATTTTCATTCTTATTATGCTAGGTGTGCCTCCACAAATCTTAAGATTAGTCAAACCAAAATCCTCATGCAAAATAAATAGAATTAAGGTCTTTTTTTTTATCAAAATGAGTTATACTTTGCATTATCTTTTATTGCCAAAGTTTCACTTTGCACAACTCATTGACATATGTTTTCACTATGAAGTAGTTAATTTTACTTTTTTTTTTACACTTTAGACCACCTCAACTTTCTTCTTTAGCTGTGTCTAACCACTCCCCCCGCAAAGATATGGCTTGTGCATGGGTGAGAGACTTTATCCGGTATGTTGGAGTCAATGTGTTAAATATAGTTGATGTGCTTAAAAAAGTGGTTTGGGGTGATCCAAATTAATTAAAAAACAAACTTATCTAGTTTAAAGTAAAAAAAATGGGATAAATAGCGATCGAAAATAAAACTTGGGTAATAAAATATAGCCCAAGCTACAACTTTTGATCAAAAGAACAGTAAAAATAGTTTGAATAATGTCTTAAATAACACAACGAATTGAATTGGATAACATTTAACAGTGTGTTTTCATACCATAGAAACACTCAATTGCATCATCATCACTAATCTTCAAGAAAATATCCCCCTCAATATTGTGATTAGACAATGATTCAAAAATTGAATTTTTGATGCCTTACTACAATGAAAAAAAAAAGAATGAACATGTTCATAATCGTATTTGATTAATTAAATCCAATTAGAATGGCCATGTTCATATGGAAATGCTAATTCGTGCAGCTTTGTCCCGAGAGAACACTTGGCCCATGCACGAACATCCTTATCCTTCATCTCCTCCCCCTCAACACAGTGTCATGCTTAGGCTCGGCTTCTCCCACCAGTTGTTTGCATACTCGAAAAGCGGAAGGGCCATTGCCGCTCCCCATCCATTTCCTCCTCCTCGGCAGGATGGTGACGAGCTTGTACGGAAGTTTCAACCAGTACTCCCCACCTTATTGCTCCTCCTTGTTGTGATGGCGGCGAGCGGCCGCAAGGCCTACCCTTGTCTCCCTTCTCTTCGACGATATGTTAGTTAGTCCGGGCTCTCCTTCCTCATGGTGTGTTGCTCCCCATACCTCAACAAGATTCCGGTGATATCCCCTTATCCCTAGCAAGTTGGGTCTATGTTCTTCCTCCTGGTGGGGCGTCGGTGTTTCTTCCCTCCTCGCCAACAAGCCCTAAGGCTCATCCTCACCGATGGCAACAAGGTGGACAACAATTAAATTCAATTGAAAGTTTTGGAGTTTGAAGTACAAAGTTTTGCCTTCTGAGTTAAAAATTTTATATCATCAATTAGAAGTTTTGGGGGTCTAAGTTTGAATTAATTTTTTTTTTGACAGTAAAGAGAGAATTCATTAATGAGAAAACAAAGGGTTACATTCCTGGTTCAGGAGGTCAAGAATTTCTGCAGGGGAGCATAATCTCCAGACCGCATTAGTTCCTGATCCCATTACCAGTTGAGCTAAAGCATGAGCTATCTTATTAGAATCTCTCTTTATCCTGTGCACTTGCACCTGAACTAAACATAACATTGCCGCTTTAACATCTGAAATTATGCCACTCCAATCTGCTCTTGAGACATTGGTCGCGTTTAACTTAGCGACGACACTTGCATTATCTGATTCTAAGATAAGTGGCATATTCACCCATTCAGTAGCTAGCCGGATACCTTCCAAACACGCCAAGGCTTCAGCTTGCATTGCCGAACTGCATCGCGGTAGCTTCTTACAGGAAGCCAGTAGCACGAGCCCTCGACACTCCCTAATTATTATCCCAGCGCCTGTTTCACCTGTGTCCGGTTTGAAACCTGCATCAACATTCAACTTGGCTACACCTTCTGGTGGGGTTTGCCACTTGGACACCTGCTTTTCGTTCAGCTGTCGTTGTATGTGTGTCTCGACAAACATTGGTCCTTTCCCTTTCACATCATCAGGTTGTTGCCGAGTCATTAGAGTGCAATCTTCGTAGTTCATCAAAAAGTTGACAGAGCTTGCTATAGGGCTCATCTCCTTGCCATGGATAATTTCATTTCTGCAATGCCAAGCCCGCCATAATGTGAACAGCGTATGAGCCTTTTCTTCTTCATTTGATCCGTCCAACAATAGCAACAACCAATCTGGACCTGAATTTACAAACTTATTCTCTGGAGGTAAGTGCCAGATTTCCCTAATAGCTTCACGCAACGCTTTCGCTCTCGGACAAGCCACGGTTGCATGAAAACCATCTTCCACACTAGATCCACATATTTGACAGATACCTTGTCTTTCAATGTTTCTTTTGCGCTTGTTGTCCCAAGTTGGTAACCTATCTGTGCCAATTTCCATGCAAAGATTTTGATTTTTGCTGGTACTTTCGTCTTCCACAAAACGAACCATATCTTCCTCTCACCCGATGGTGCATCGCTAGACGAGGCATCTGACCTACCATGATTAGATAAGTTCCAGGCCAATCTACATGCACTCTTCACGGTAAACAGTCCTGATTTCTCCAAATGCCAGGCTGGAAAATCATCCGGTTGGCATTCCAATAACCTGATCTTGAGGACCTCTTCGGCATCATCCTTCTTCATCACATGACGAACTAGGTTTTCATTCCAGCTTTTCAACCCCGGTTCCATTAGTTCATTCACATAGATTAGCCTGTTCCTTGCATTTTTCCACAGGACATTGACTCGCTCACCCTGTGCCACCATCTTCTCCAAATTATGCCTTGTTTGATCAGATCCAAACCATATTGGACTCCTTTCCAGGTAGGTAAAGAAACTGTCGGGAAGGCTGTGTCCAGCAGACTTCCACTTGGGAAGTATTTCGCCTTTAAAACTCGGGCGCAAAGACTCTCAGGAGTTGTGATCAGCCTCCAAGCTTGTTTAGTTAACAAAGCTTGATTGAAACATTTCATGTCCCTAAACCCCAAACCCCCATGGATCTTCGGGCTAGTGATCTTTTCCCACGCTATCCAGTGCACTTTCTTCTCTCCTTTCTCATGACCCCACCAGAAATTGCGAATCATTTGGGATACTTCTTCACAAAACTTGTCTGTCATTTTAAAGATACCCATCGTATACGTTGGCAGAGCTTGGGCAACACTTTTTATCAAGACATCTTTTGCTCCTGAAGACATGTATTTTTCATTCCAATCTGACATTCTCTTGGATAATCTATCCTTGATTGGTTGAAACTGACCAGCTTTCATCCTTCCCTCGGGAGTTGGGAGTCCCAAGTATTTCTCCTCAAAAGAGGAGTTAGTAACCCCCAGGATTCGTTTTATGTCCTCCTGATGTTGCTGTGGGCAAAAGTCACTGAAAAGCATGGAGCACTTAGAAGGATTAATAAGCTGTCCTGTGCTGCTTTCATACATTTGTAGCACATCTCTGATTCTGCTAGCTTGCTCAGTATCCGCCTTAAAAAATAACAAGCTATCATCAGCAAACAGGAGATGCGAAATTCCTGGCGCTCTTCTACATACCTTCAAAGGTTGAATGAGACCTTCAGATTCGTTACTCTTTATTATATTTGATAAACCATCCGCAACTAGCAGAAAAAGGTAGGGGCTCAATGGATCACCTTGGCGAAGACCTCTCGTTGGAGAGAAAGGTTCTAGCAAGTGCCCATTGAAACGAACGTTGTATTGAACTGAAGTCACACATGCCATGATCCAGCTTCGCCATTTATCACAGAAGCCCATCCTTTCCATCACACCATCTAGGAATTGCCAATCAACGTGGTCAAAAGCTTTAGAGAGATCTAATTTCAGGGCGCAGAAGTTTTGATTCTCACGATTACATTTCTAAATGGAATGAAAGCATTCAAACGCTATTAAAGCGTTGTCCGTGATTAGTCTTCCAGGAACGAAAGCACTCTGAGCTTCAGAAATCACATCGTGTAGCAGTGGCCTTAATCTGTTCACCAGACACTTAGCCACAACTTTGTACACCACATTACATAAACTAATCGGCCTGAAATCTTTCATATCCTCCGCTAGGCTTTTCTTTGGTATCATGACGATTGCAGTGTCATTAACTCCTTCTTGCATCTGTCCATCAACAAAGAAATTTTTCACTGCCCTGACAACATCCTCCTTAAGTATCCCCCAGTTCTTTTGGAAGAATCTGGCAGGAAAACCATCCGGCCCCGGCGCCTTTAGTGGTCTGATCTGGAAGAGTGCATCACTAATTTCTTCCTCCGAGAACGGTTCAGTTAACTTCCCATTCATTTCTTCTGTAATATTTTGTGCATAAAAGCTTAATAAATTCTCAGGATTAAGTCTGTCATCCTTCAAATATAGCTGCTGAAAAAAATTGTGTGCCAACTCTTCCATTTCACCTATTTCACATGTGGCCATGCCATCGTTTCTCTTTAGCTTTCTTACTCTGTTCTTCCTGGATCGCCATGAGGCCTTTAAGTGGAAGTATCTGGTGTTACGATCACCTTCCTTCAGCCACATGATACGTGATCGTTGCTTCCACCAGATTTCCTCTCTATGCAGGAGCTCTTCTAATTCTTTTTTTATTTGTCGGACTTGGACATCGGAATCAAGGGATCCCATGCTCCTGCACTCTCTTAACTTGTCTCGTAAGGCAGCAATCTTCTTTCTTACATTCCCTATCTTCTCTTTACTCCATCTAGATAACTTGCACATTGTATTTTTCATCTTCGCACTAATGTCGCCTAAATTTGTGATAGCGTTGCCATCACTCCATGCACTTTGTATGACCTCTGGGAGGGATGACTCTCTCTCCCAGACTTCTTCATATCTCATAGTTTGTTGTCGTTGGTATCTTATATGTTCTTCCTTCTGCAGTAGCAGAGGTGCATGATCTGAACACGGGGAAGTAGGATGTGTCACAACTGCTTGGTTGAATCAATCTTTCCATTTTGGCGAGGCAACTGCTCTATCAAGTCTCACTCTAACATTGCGGTCGCCCCTTTGCATGTTATCATAAGTCCAAGGTATCCCATGGAAACCAAGATCATGAAGATCACAATCTGATAGAACAGATCGGAACTCTCTCATTTGGGTTTCAGATCTTCGGTTTTGTGACAAGTGTTCAGACTGCCACATTGCCTCGTTGAAATCCCTAATCATTAACCAAGGATCACTTGTATTTTGCTTGATTCTTCTTAGAAGTGTCCACATCAGGTGTCTATCTTGAGCCTTTGGTTCACCATAAACAAAGGTAGCTCTCCAAGGATCCTGATTCTGCTCTGTGATAACTGCATCGATATGTCTCAAATTGTAGGACTTGATAGTCACATTTACGCTTTCATCCCAGAACAGGGCAATTCCTCCTCCTTTTCCTATACCATTGACAGCCAGACATCCTCGAAGGCCAATTTGCCATTTAATATTCTCCACAAAACCTTGATTCTGTCGTGTTTCTGATAAAAACACCACCTTTGGGCGATGAGTCTGCACCATGCAGACAAGCTCTTGAACTGCTCGGGGTCGCCCAAGGCCCCGACAGTTCCAGCTTAAAAACACATTAGGCCCGGCGATGCTCCTCCAAGGAGCCCGCCGATGTTGCCAAATCAGAATTATTACTTGAACCCTCCATCTTTTGTTTCTTGACATCTCTACTTGTTGCCCCGAACTCTTCCATCTTTTGGATCTCGTCACCAGACTCCTGTACCCCTTGGGTCCTCTTCTCCACCATCTCAGATGATTCCAGAAGCAGAATATCACTGGTTGCATCTTTTTGGTGTTCCTCCTCAAGATCAAGTCTTCTCTTGCTTGAAGACGAAGATCTGGTCGGTCCATGATTAATCTTTACTGGACTCGATGCAGTATCCATCAGCTCATCGTCCGTTTCCCATTTATTTTCTGTGGGAGTCCAACCACGTCCTCCCCTTCCCCTACCAGATCGTCCTCCTCTCCTCCCTCTTCCTGGACCACCGTTCCAGGGAGCACCTCTGCGAAAGTCAGGTGCAGTCAGGGATTCAGGATATTGTATAGTCTCCGGGGGTGCACTCCATCTCCATTGGGAGAATTGGGAGAATTGGAATGAAAATTGGGAGAATTTTCATTCAAAATTTTAAGGATTTGGATGTGAAGTTTTTGAATTTTTAGTTCAAGTTTCAGATCTTCAATTAAAAAGTCTTTTGAAGTTCGATTTGGGAGTTCTTCCAATTCAAAATGGAAGTTTCTATACTTTCGGATTGAAAGTTTTTCCAATCCAAATTAAAAATTTCAGGACTTTTGGGTTGAAAGTTACCATCAGATTTAAGGAAAAACCACTTCGGACCACTTGTGAAGACTCACGCGGAGTCACGGTTGGAATCGATTGATGGGGAACGCCTGCCTGCCGCACGAGGGGGTGGTATGCGGCTTCTTTCTCTCTTTTTTCTAAGTGTGCACTAGAATCATAAGTAGCAAACGTGCGTCAAATAGCATTCCCAATATGCATATTCATATTGGCTGATTCAGTTCAATGCACTACAAAGAAAAAAAAAAGAGAGCATTTCAATTTTCCGATGTTGGACTGGATGTCAGCAACTCGATCCGCTGGTCTGGCAAATGTGGGCCGGCACGGACTGGGCCTAAAGAGTGGCCTGTCGAAGGAACGGCCCGTGATAAGATGGGCCTGGATGCCACAGCGGCCCGAGTTCGACCCATTGTTTTCCAGTCCGAATCCCAGTCACGGAGTCACCTCTTCTGCGGTATTCCGACTTCCGAAGGGATCGGAGATCGGCGGTGCGAACTCCGAATCAGAATGGGAGTCGAATTGATTCGCGAGGATATAAGGCGCGCGCGCGTGGATGACGCAGCCCATCAATTCGACGTGCGATTCCAGCGCGCGCTCTCGTCTCCGGTTAATTGCTTCGATCGCTTCGCGTCGCGGCACGTACAACTATCTCCCTCTTCGTGACATTTCGAGCAGCTAGCCATGGCGGCAGCGGTTCTCCCTTCGCTGCTCCCGACGCCGCCCGCGAGCAAGTTGCCGGCGCTGCTCCCGACCCCGCTGAGGAGCCAGATGCTGCCGCTGCTCCCGACGCCGTGCCTCATCATCCTCCCCGCCTCCTTCCGCGCGCCGCCGGTCTCCGATCCCAAGCCCGGCCGCGCCGACGCCGTCGAGAGGTGGGACGCGCGCAAGAAAGCCGGCGGTTCGGCAGCGTCGTCGTCGTCGTCTAGCTCCGGCAGCGCGATCCCCTGCCGCGCCGACGCTTGCGAACGCTGGGACGCGCACAAGAACAAGAAAGCCGGCGGCTCGGCAGCCTCGTCGTCGACGTCGTCGAGAGCCAGCGGCGGTAGCCCCGGGCGCGCCGACTCCTGCGAACGCTGGGACGCGCACAAGACACCCGGCAGCCCTGCGTCGTCGACCGGCAGCAACGGGAGCGCCTGCCGCTCCGACTCCGTCGAGCGCTGGGACAGCAGCAAGCGGCCGCTGAGCCGCGCGTCGTCGGCCGAGCGCTGGGACATCAACAAGAAGCCTCGCCCAGAGGAAGACTACGCTCTCTGCAGCGGGAAGAGCAACTCCACAAGCCGCACGATGAAGACGACGACGAGTGCGCAGATGATCAGCAAGCCTCACACGGAGACAGTGGTGAAGCCGCCGCCGGCGCTGCTGCCGTTCGCTGGTCCTGCCGCCTACTTCTCTGCTCCGGACCCGAGCATGCTTCCCGTGCCCACCTTCTTGTTGGCTCGCTGTCGCTAGAGTGTGCTTGCTGTCGCAGAGAATGCTCTGCTTGAGTCCGACATATGTGTGTTCAGGTTGTAGAGGTTGGCATGGTTGTTTGTATTGTGCCCCAGGCGCATGCTTCGTGCCTGGTTAGCTAGAACGATTTTGACGATGAGGCTGTCCTTGTATGATTTGTAACTTCCAGTTATATTGAACTATTGATTTGATCCTTCTCTACTTAGTGAATACATGGAACGTGATGACGTCTTCAATTAAATGGATTGTCTACTAGCTAAAGGTGTCACCTGGGCCAACAGCCCAAATTTACTAACATTCATGCTTAAGAGTTAAGAGAACACTATTTCTAGTTCTTCTCTTCTTCCTCCTCCCTAACTCCTATATCATAAAATCGATTATTTTGTAAGTTTGTGTGTGTGTGTGTGTTTTTTTTTTGTTCTTTTTGTAAACGGTGTTCTTGGGTAGGTGCTAATGGTGGGCTGTGGAATCCGGCAAAGCTCGGCCCAGTATCGTGTGGGCACTAGGCCTTGGGCTGTGATCCGCGATTGGCGCCAGGGCGGCCATTTTAGGTTAGAATAAGTTTACTTTGGGTTCCTTTATTTGTTGCCCAGTCCGATTTTCGTCCCTTAATCACAAAACCGGGTACGACGGATCCCCCAACTTACGAAACCGTTTAAATAAGGTCCCTCGTCAGTATTTGACTCCGGTTTTGGCTGAGGTGGCGCCGACGTGGCTTCTTTTGACTAGATTTTTGTCCAACGTGTTATTGACATGGCGCTGATGTGGCAATTAAATCCGAAAAAACTTGTGGGGGCCCACATGTCAGTTGCACACACAAATTAATAAAAAAAGGTGGGCCCATGTGGACCCAAACGTCATCCTCACAACCTCTTCTCTCTGTCCCCTCTCTCTCCCTCTTGTCTCTCTCCCGCTCATGGGCGGCGGAGCGACGAGGAGGCCGGCTGGAACGGCGCACGGCGGCCGAGCAACGAGGAGGCCGGCTGGAGCGGGCGACATCGTGGCGGCGCTGGGGGGCGGGGGTGGACGGAACGGGTGCCCCGGCGCATGGCGTAGAACACCTCCTGCTCGAACGCCGGGTCGCCGTCGGCGAGGAGACGGTGGACGAGCACCAGCATCTTGAGCGTGACGCCCAGGCAGCGCGACAGCGACGCGACGCAGGCGCAGGAGTGGAGCGTGAGCGCAATCACCTCCCGGACGTGGTGCTCATCGGCGGGGAAGCCATGGACGGTGTGGGAGAGGTCACGCTTGACCTCTTGACACATGGATACTCTCGTTTAATTATCTCGTTATTACAAACATGGTTAATTACAACTTCCAAATAAAGATCAAAGCAGACATATTATGTTAAACTTGTGCCTGCAAAAGCTGTTTTATTCAGTTAGGATAGTACTTTCCTTTCATGCACGTTATGTGTTTTAGCCTTTTAGGCTAGCTAATATTATTACTTGTAGTACTAGAACACATGCAGGAAATCTTAGCCGATTGCATGCTACTGAGCTACTCGATCGCTCATGGATCGATTGAGACGCCAGAGCTACACCTTGGTGTCCGCCTTGCCGCTGGTCGTCGAGTCATCGGTGCTGCCGCCGTCGGCGACCTTGTTGTTCCTCCCCTCGGCCATCTCCACGTCGTCGTCGCCGGCCTGCTTGCTGCGGTTGCTGCGGCGGCGGCGGCGGCGAGGAGGAAGACGAAGATGTAGGCGGTGACGGCGGAGGAGGAAGACGAAGATGCTGGCGGCAGCGGCAGCGGCGGCGGCGAGGAGGAAGACGAAGATGCCGGCGGTGGCGGCGCGCTGGGGGTGGTGTCGGTGTGGGGGATGGTCCCGTCGCCTCGCCTCGCCTCCTTCCCCCTGCGCACATGAAGAAGAGAGGACGATGAATATGAGAGAGAAGGGAGGGGGAAGAAGGGAGGAGTAGCTGACATGTGGGGCCACCATTTTAAAATTATTATTTTTAGCTGACATGTGGGTCCCATGTTTTTTATTATTTTTTCGAGATATAATTGCCACGTAAACGTCACGCCAATGCCACGTGTGACGAATATCTAGTCAAACAAGCCACGTAGGCGTCACATCAGCCAAAACCACCTTCAAAACTGCTGAGGGATCTCGTCTGTACGGTTTTCGTAAGTTGGGGGACGGGTCATACCCGGTTTTGTGGTCAAGGGACGAAAATCGTCCTGGTGGCAAATAGAGGGACTCAAAGTGAACTTATTCCTTTTAGGTTTCGGTCAATGCTGTCATGTTGGCCCGATCTGTCAAAACGGGCCAGCATCACTGCGCAGTGCGCACCCCCCCTTGGTATTTGGTTGCTAACTTAACCTCACAGCAGATTGTAGTACACGTTAGATAGCAAAAGAACAAGTGTTCGTAGTCAATTAGTCAGTATCGGGTAATTTACCAACGCAACCAATTCAGTTAGAAAAATGATGTAACGTCGAGCTGGATGGAATAAGAATAATAATCACGAAAGCTACTGGTAACCGCGGGACTCTTGTCCGAGCTAATTAAGCTTGATTTGGACAGCAAGAGGGATAATATTAAGGGACTAGCTATATTTATGACACCATATTTTTTATCAAAAAATATTCGGTATGTATTTACATTGTAAATCTCTAAATTACATATGTAATTTTAGTATATTTACAATGTAAGTCCTAAAATTACATATAATTACATATGTAAGTCTTAAAATTACATATGTAAATCTCAAAATTACATATATAAGTGATTTGTAAGTGGGGTGTAACTAGTATGTAAATTTGTATAAATACATAATTACAACAACAAAATTGACTGCTACAAACCCATAGCAATTCCGGATCAACAAATAAAGTAAAAAAATTACAAAGGGATAAACAGGTGGAGAAACGGATGTGCATCGTGCACACGATGTCCAGCACAGCGCATTCCAGCCGTTAAAATTCGACTGTACTCAGCCACAAAATATGGAGACACTTTTTCAGCAAATCCGTAATATTAATACTATATATATATTCCTAGCTTCATAGCTCTCACATTTTCCAATCTACTGGAATACTCGAATGATGTTTGCCATCAGTCCATTTTGCTCTCAATTATTTGTGGAAGTAGGGGGTGAAGACGGGTCGGTAAACAGCCTTAAATTTTCACGGCTATAATTTTCTTGAAAATGTAAACATAGTTGTGCTTTTTCTAGAAAACTATAAAGAAACAAAAATAGTTGTGCTTTTTCTAGAAAACTATTCCGACAAAAACATTTTAAAAGTATACTCCCTTCGTTATAAAATATAAGAATCTAGAATCAAATGGAACATTTACTATTACTAGGAATCTGAACATGTAACATGTCCAGATTCATAGTATTAGGAAATGTTTTATCTGGTCATATGTTTTTATATTATGGGACAGAGAGAGTAGAAGAAGTCTCTGATGAAAACTCATTACTGAACATTGTGCTGGTTTGACGATATTAGCAGGATAAATGTCCGTTTATTATTGAAAACGAGTATCATAATTATTGTGTTGTTCTTTGAATTACCGGAGAGTAAGTTGCCACAAAATAACATGATGTGGACCTAGGGGGAGCTAGAGTATTTAGGGGATGCCTAGGAACCAGTCCTATATCTGACATATTTTTTATCATGTGTACATCTCTCCCAATATAAATTTAGACATCTATATTAGTTTAAATTTAATATAAAACATAGTAAATTAAACAAGTGGCATCCTCTCCATCTCGTTTTAGCTCCGCATCTAGGCGGACCTACCCATTAGGTAGGGTGGGCTAGCCAGACCAGCTATGACCCGTGTTGCCTGACACCTGGAATTCGTTTCAATATACAGTACTAAGTTGTTACATTAGCTATTGCCTGGCCCATAAGTAACCGATCAAATCAATGATACGTACTTCAGGTCAGCCATTAAGCAATCGATCGTTGCTTCTTCTGATTTTTTTACTATGTGTTCCAACTTTTCGAGTGTTTGTCTTTATTTCTTGTCGCTTGACACTCGTATTACGCTAGTAATTATACTCGTCCCTAGATCTACTATTCGGTATAATTGCAAATCCTTTAACCAGTAGAATTACAATTGTACTCTCTCCATCCACATCCACAAAAGTTACACATATTACTTTTGTCACCAAAATCAAAAAGAAATTAAATCATCTTGGATGTTATAAATTTAAAGAGTGAATGTAACCATGCAACCAATAAATATTTAGATGACTTTTTGGGTTCTAATCAAACATTTAATTTATCTCTTCATCTAAGTCTTGAATGCATAAAGATTATAAATAGAAACAACTTATTTGGAAAAACTTAAATGTGAAATATGTGTAACTTTTGTGGATGGATGGAATACAAAATAAAGCATCACGGTTCACAATCAACCCATGAAAACGAAAATAATATTTCAGTTGCACACACTCAAACGCGCAATTGGGCCAAACATATACAAACGGGCGAATACATCATCGTCTCACAACCGATTCACATTCAGACAAGCCACGAAAATAAAAGAAAAACGAAGTAACCTCTACCGCGCGCGAAATCTCACTCTAGCATATACAATCAAACATACATACCTATACGCGTCAGTACACATATATAGCTATACGCGTCGCCGCGACGTCGATCGGCCGGCGTGCACACACTCACGTACTAAGGAGCAACCGAGAGCTAGCAAGCGTCTCGTCTTACCACCGTGTCCTGCTTCTGATCGGTGACGGTGACGCCGCCGCCGCCGGCCAGCTCGCGGTACATCACGGCGACCGCTAGGAAGTAAGTGATAGACAGGATCAGCAGGAGGAGCGGCGTGGTTTCCGCAGCCGCCTGATCAGGAAGCTCGTCGTCGTCGTGGCCGGCGAGACCGGCCGCCGCAGCCCATATAGCGGCAGTGAATGCGAGGGACATGAGTGGCACGGCCGTTAGCCCACCGGTGGAGCTAAGCTAGGCGCGCGGATGGTGATGACTGACGATGAGCCACTGTTTAGTCAAATTGTGTGAGAGAGGGGGCAAAGGGTAGCTACGCCTGTTGTTACCCGACACATGTGGTTATATATATGGGCGGTAGAGTCGGTGCTAATGTTACCTTCCGGTTAAAAAATGGTATGATGTACCGAGTACCACCTGCCTCATCTTTTCGCTTAATAGTATTAACTCCAAATCATCTATAGCCAATTCATATAATAGTTGTTTACTATACTATTAATACCTGGTCCCACATGTCATACACACATTACATCTTGGAGTCCGTGCTGCAGCTGGCTACAGATCTGTAGCCCGCTGCTCTTCTCTCTCTTCCTTTATCTCTTTAAAATATGTTTATAGCTGGCTTATAGCCTGCTATTGTACCTGCTCTTATGCTTATACTTATCAGCCAAAATTTAAATTTTAAATTTTAAATTTGGAGCTAATTTTGAGGTTTTTTCATCGAAGTTTATTTTTCAACCTTTGCTTTTAAATTACTAAGAACACGTGTATAAAAGTTTTATTCATAAATTACTTTTCGTTTGCAAATATGTCATTTTGCTTATTCCGCAAAACGATGACTCCGCGAGTGTGTGGCAAAATAACAATTGCAATCAACTTTGTGCTAAAGTGGAGAGATGGACACTCAAGTGTGTGTCTAGAGCAATTTTCCCTTAAAAAAAGGTTGATTCTTCTGGACGTTACCATACTATCATAAAAATGTTCTAATTGTCATTTGCCGTTTGCTTTCTAGTTTCTGTTGTCAAGATGTTAGAGGAGAGTTTCTACGGTCCATCATCAAGTGGTACCTCAAGGTACTAGTACTGCCAGGTACCAAATGAAATCAAGCCATTAAGTCATCAGGGTCATGATCGGTATTCCAAAGAAGGAAACGAGTTACTAGTGTGGGCGGGGTGGCGACTGCTAGTCGATTCGTTCCTATCCTCCCACTCACGCGTGTCGCGTCAGCGAACGGCGACACCGATTTCGTTCAGCGGCTGCGGTGGCGTAGTGACCCCGACGCGGTGGCCTTCGCACAGGGACGTTGACGTTGTTCGCCGGTCAGTTGTGGTGGTGCGGCAACCCCGGCCCAGATCTTGCTTGTAGAAAAGATACGGTGAGTAAGAAAACAAACCCTCCCTAGAGATTTTGCTTGGGAGGAATGAAAAAAGAGGAAGAAAAGAAAGAGTGCGTAAAAAATTGAAAACATAAGGCTCGCATGAAGTGTCTTCTGGGTTGTCCCTCGGGACTCATGGTGACGATACAAATTCAGCAGTTTGTATCATCTTCAATGGCCATCTGCATCAGGAGGAAGACGGACCGATTTTTTGGGCCCAACATCAGAAAATGGAGCTAGGTTGGTTGGGTGGCGGCGGCAAGTTGCAATAAGGGAGGCGGAGAGGTGTCCAGCTAACTTGGATCAACCGGCGAGCTTGGCCGCGCCGCTGTGCAGATGATGCTCCAGGGAGGGGATCGGGAGGAGCTGGTTGCCGGCGGCCGTACGGACTCTACTAAAACGGATGCACTATGTCAAAAATCCAAATTTGCCCTTCCACCTGTTCAAGTGCATGCAGTACCGAGGCTTCCAAATTCTTGTACCTTGTGGTACCGAGGCTTCTGAACCGTTGGATCAGGCTCAACGGATAGCCCCAATTGCAAGTACCGGGAGGTACTTAAAAAGGATGATGGACGGTAACAAAGCTCGTTAGACAAACAGTCCGAAGTGACCAATAACACCATAAGAGTAACGTATTTGGAAAAGAAATTTAAGACAGAAATTAAATGTCCCAGTTGATACTGTTCATGGAGAGTTGTCGCCAATCGCCATAAAAATTCAGAGTGTCCACTGCTCCATGCCTCCATTGCTGTCTGTGAAATAAAAAGTGATACATTTGATTAAATCATGTAAAGAAGATTCAAGTAGATTTTCATTCATGATATATGAATAGGAGAGATGTATTATAGAGAGATAATAGATTAATTTAACGATTTGTATGGAAAGAGTAAATTGCATCAGCGGTTTATGAACTTATTAGATGGGTGCAATTTAATGCATAAACTTATAAAACGCTTGTTTTGGTATATGAACTTATGTGGTGCGTCACTACTAAGGCCAAAACGACACAAAAGGCTAATTCTTCTAAGTTGAACATCATAAATTAGTACATCATGTGCATGCACATATGGTAGAAAGGCTATATTTGTAAACTTGGTTTCTATTTTATCTTTCTTTGTTTCTACCCCTTGCATTATTACTTGTTTTTTTATTTCATTCTTTATACAATCACTATGCCTTTATTGTATGTTTTGCTAAACAGATCTTTGTCTACATGATATCCTTGAATCCTTCTAAGATACATGTTTACATAGCATTCAAATAAAAAAATCAGCAAGATCAAACCTTGTCGTGTGATTTTGGCCTTGGTTCGCACGCACCAAACAAGTTTGTGCATTAAAACAAGCGTTTTTCAAGTTCATGCGCTAGATTGCACCCACCTAACAAATTCGTTTACCGCTAATGCAATTTACTTGTTTGGAAATGTACGGTTTCAGTGGAACTTTCTTCCTTAATTATATATTTAATTATATATGCCAACAGTATATAAATTAAGGGTATTTATTTTTTATGAAAATGAATAGATTTTTCGTAGAAAATATCTTCATCATAATATAATACAAGATGTTTATATATAAAAAAAATCAAGTATTGATTATTTGGGTTGGAGACCGTGTGTATATTTGTTGTACATTTGGGGTGGAGCCTAAAAAACTGACTCTTTTTTAAAAAGAAATTCTTTGGTTAGCACCAATTATTAAATACTACTGTACCTAATACACCCATGATGGTCTAATTTGTAGTGACGCCTAAAAAAATTATCACATTTATCTAAGATAATTCTAGTATTATATAGCTGATGAAGTTGAGTTTGTTGCTGCAATTTTGCATGGTTGTCTATTTACATATTTCCGACATATGTGTGATTCTTTTGAAAACTTTATAAGAAAGTTCAAAATTTTCACCCTACATGTGGTTTCACCATATATTTTTCTGATTAACACTGAATCTGTGATAAAATTGACTAATTTGGTGAAGGTCCGATCCCATGCATTCTTGAAATGTGGAGAACCAAAATGCAAACATTGGAAATTTTGTGCAATATGTTATTCATTGTGCCATCCTAGCTCCCTCCTAAACACCTCAAATTCTAAGCATGGAAGATACTCCGGGAAGATAGCAATTAGTAACTCGACTGACCAGTTGATCGTGGTTAACAAGGTAAGCTAGATTATAGCTCTTTGTTTTCTTCGCCTAAGTTGCTTGTAGGCATGGTTGTGCTTTGCAGTATAGTGACATTATAATACTCCAACGTAGCGACAACAAATAGATCCAAATTTCGTGCTGAAGGATATGAAGAATTAGTAGGTTGTAGCTATCTCTTAAAAAGTTTTATGTATCTCCAACATTTGGAGCCAGTTGCGAGCCACTGTGTCCTAAGAAACTGTAAGAAGAAGTGAAGTAGGATATTACTGACATTGTATTGGTTTAATAATTTACCATCAACTTTGCCTTCTTTATAATATGCCATTGATCAAGTTTATTAATTGTTTCTACAATGTATCGTCTGATTGGATACTTTCTCAAACATGGCCAAAATGCACTATAGAAGATTGTAGATTGATTAATCCCGTTAGAAGTTTTTTAAAAATATGAATTTTTTAGCCTTCTTGCATAGAATTTTTAGCATATGGGTTAAGATTTGTTTTCATGTTTTATTTTTTAAAGTTATTTGTGTGTGACATATGAACGAGGAATTGTTTACTCAAAAGATAGTACCATGCAAATATTGCGTATAGCACATGTATGATGATTTACATTAAAAAAAATGAGCACAAAGTATTGTATGTAGATTATAAAAGATAAGTTATAGTTGTAAAAATATTGAAACTTACAAACAAATACAAATCCTTATGTTGTGCAAGGAGGCCTTAAAAATATCATTTTTTTAAGTTCTTGTAGGATAAATTAATTGTTAGCCTTCTATATTTCTAAGGATGTTTTAGGTATATTTTGAGAAAGAATTTGGTCATGTGATACATTACAGAAATGATTGATACACTATCGTGACATATTATATAGGAAAATTTTGCTACAAGACACGCAAAAAAACGTATAATTGGCTTCGGGACATCGCAAAAACGTGACACTGCTCATGGACACTGCAAAAGTTGTGTAATTGGCTGTAAGATACTAGAAACATTGTTTTATCATTTTTGGGATGAAACTGGTGATATTTTTTTTGAAATGCTCGGATTGCCCACCGAGTGTCGACGGCTTCGTAGTCCTCCCCGGCGCTGGCGAGATTCACAACATGTGAAGGGACGTCGGTCGTCCACGGTGGCGAAGCTGCAGAGGAAGAGAGACGGCGGGTGGGTGCGCGTGGGGAGGCGGCCGAGGAGCGGCATGGGTGGAGCTGGGCGGAGGATGGCGAGCTTGATGTCCCCACTACGGAATCCGGCCTCGGCGAAGACACTGCTGACAAGGGGTCATCGAGGACGGCCATAAGGGAGTTGGAGATGGGGGCTCGTCGCCCACAGCTCGTCGGCGCACGCGGCCTCTGGGTGCTCTCCCTCCGATCCAACCGCCTCTCTAGCTAGCGCACGCGAGAGAATAGCTCGACTGGCACCGCCGCCAGGCCACCGTGCGTCGGCGCCTCCCCCTGCGCTTGGTGCCGCTGCCCGGCCAAGCTCCTCCTCCACTCGGCCACGCCCCGCCACATCGGCACTACCGTCAACCGCCCGCCATCGATCTGGCCAGACGCCACACCTCCAAGGTGGCGCCATGCCATCAACCGCCCTGGCCGCCAATGTCGTCGCAACTCGTCGTGCTGACCTCACCCCACCGCGCTCTCTGTGGCTGTTGTGTCGTTCCCGGCGAAGTCAACGGGAAGGTGAAAAGAAGGAAAGAGAAGGGGCAATATGGGCATTTAAAAAATATCTCACCTCTTTTGACCTGGAAATAATAAAATAATACGACCGATGTCCTATGGCTAATTATACTTTTTTAGTGTCCATCAGCCGTATTATATTTTCGCGGTGTCTCTCAGCCAATTACACGTTTTTTTACGTGTCCTGTGGTAAATTTTGTCTATTATATAACGGGGTAAAACCGATACAATAAATTATCTCAATTTATAATACTCTGCTCATGCATCGACTCATCCATACGTGTTTCATACGTGTTTCTTTATATCCCGTCAATTTTTAAGTACCACCTACGTGTCAGAGACCAGAGATCTACCTCTTCTGAACGTACCACCTACTACAATTTTTAAGATTGTCCTTGTAAGTCAAGATTGAAGTCCTTTCATGCCCCGCCAAAAAAATTCCTTTCATGAATGCCATGTTATACTCCCTCCATCCTCGTCTTATTTAAAAAAATTATGCAAATATAAAAATAAAAAGTTGTGCTTAAAATAATTTGAATAATAAAGTAAGTCAAAATAATAATAATAATAATTTCAAAATTTTTTAAATAAGACGATTGGTCAAACAGTGCAAACAAAAATTCAAAATCCCTTATATTATGAGACGGAGGGAGTAAAAAACTTGTGGGTTATGCCAGGGCCATGTTATAAAAACTTTTTATTATTGATTCACAATTTGTGTTCGACGATAACCTTTTTTCTTGGGGAATAGTAACATTTTAGTGTGTATGAGCTGTTGGCGACTAATTTTTACAGGAAATTTAATTTTCATCACTAATAAGTTTGGCAGTTATCCAAATGTCCCTTTAGATTTGCTCTCTTTTTTACCACTCTAAAGAGATGGTTTCTACTTTTGCCCACGTGGCATGTGAATGTGGCAACTGAGCGTGAACAATGGTGTGGGACCCAGTAGTTAGATAGGTGAAGAGAGGAGGGGAAGGGGTCCACGTGGGTCACACGCTGACTCAACTGCCACGTCAGGTAAAACCAAGGATAAAACCGTCTAACGACTTAGAGTGATCTGGTTTTGTAAGTTAAGAGATGCATATATATATATATATCTGTTTTTTTCGGTTTATGAACGATTTTGTAACTCGGCGGTAAGATGAGGGACCTCCGGTATACCTTTTCCCGTCAAGTTGAAGCTCGGCCCACTGCTTGCTTCTTGGCGGCCCATATGCAGAACTAATGGTTTGGTCGTTGTTCGTCAAATCAAAACTACTCCAGGTGGCATGGATTTCGTTGACAACAAGAGAAAACGACAAGGCGCACCAGCTAGCTGGAGACCACCAAATCTAATCATGCAGTACGAGCGCCAGTGGTCAACCAGAGATGAAAAGACACGAGTCCTCAGATCGATTGCCTTCTCTCGAAGCTTCCGTAATCCAAACTGAAGTGCTCTGCATGGACTCATCTCTGCATGCATTCCATCCTACAGATTTACCTACATTGGCTCACACGCCCCAACATGATCGAATACGTCACACTCGTGCGTTCAATCGATTGGAAGCTAGCTAGCCGTGTTTAGTGGATCGAATGATCGACGTACGATTGATCGATCGGTACGTACATGGGTTGATCAGCTCGGTCCGGTCTGCCTTACGTACGTGTCGCTCGGATTGCTGAGGAGAGCGCGCCCAAATCTGCGGGACAGGCCGGATTGCTCCACTACGCGACGCCCTCCGCCGGCCGCGGCCACAACCTCGCGACACCGACGCAAATCCCACTAAAACCTTACGACACGACGAGCCGCGCTAGCTACCGCACGCATGCGTACCACCACAACCGCGCGCGCTCCCTATAAATTTCACCGCTAAATCCCACCACGAACTCATCAATCCATCAAGCCATCAGTTCATCACACCACACACAGCAGTACAGCAGAGGAGCACTGGTCACCGGAGGTTGAGACACCTGCGTGTGCACGGCTAGAGTGTCTGCGTTTGCGCGATATGGCTTCCGTGAAGGCCGGCGTCGTGTTGGGCGTCGCGGTGGTCGCGGCGGCCGTTCTCGCGGCTGAGGGCCGCGCTGCAAGGAAGGACCTGGGCGTCAACCTCGGCGGTGGCCTCGGAGTTGGCGGTGGCGGCGGATTGGGCGTCGGCACCGGCGGTGGCCTGGGACTCGGCTCGGGGATTGGAGTGGGCATCGGTGGTGGTGGTGGTGGTGGTGGTGGCGGCGGCTCTGGCTCCGGGTCTTACTCTGGCTCAGGCTCCGGGTCTTACTCTGGCTCAGGCTCGGGCTCCGGTTCAGGGTCTGGGTCAGGTTCGTGGTCTGGCTCAAGCTCGGGTTCGAGCTCGAGGTCAGGTGGAGGAGGCTCATCGGCCGGCTCGAGCGCTGAGTCAGGAGCCGGCTCGAACGCGGGGCCAGGTGGTGCGGGGTCATACGCCGGCTCCAGGGCTGGCTCGTATGCTGGCTCGAATGGTGGAGATGGCGGCTCCGGCGCAGGCTCGTACGCTGGTTCCAGTGCAGGCTCGTATGCCGGCTCCAACGGCGGAGGCGCAGGGTCGTACGCTGGCTCGGAAGCCGGCTCGTACGCGGGCTCCGGTGCTGGCCCGCATGGAGGCTCTGGTGCCGGCTCCGGCTCGTATGCAGGGTCCAGAGCCGGCTCATACGCGGGCAGTGGCCATGGCAAGTAAGCTCGTCACGACCCGCGTGAAGCTTACCAAAGATTATATTGTTGTGTGTTCCTAGCTTGTGTAGTTTGTGTTCTATGTGTTCAGATCACCTTATTCATGTATGCATAAATAAGTGTGTAGGTGTTGATGAATGACTAATTAATAAGCGCTACGCGCTTGCCTATCGATGTACACATTTATGTGGATGAATAATTCATAATAGAATTTTATTTTTATGTATAGAATTTGTTTATGCATATATATGAAATTGTGGATATGGTTGTATGATTTTTGAATTATCTGAAGATGTACCCCTGTGAGTTGATAACTATACCAAGCAATCAGTAACAATCTACTGAACTACAAACATCATGCAAAATAACTAAAAGAAAAGTAGTGGTTAATCTGTTGGTCATGTCTTCTCAGTTGTTAATCACATTTTATTGGGCATCATTCAACAGGGGCAGTACCCCTCCTGAACATAGAGAACAACGAACTAACTTCAACTAAAAATTACACCAACGGTGTAATTTTTCTCTCTTTTCATATGTGAATTCAGACGAACATTACATCCACAAGGAAATGAACCGAGGAAAACCAAAAGACACATGTCTTTGCCTCAAACGAACTTTGTGTTGATGATTTGCTAGCACCTTCAGCTTGTTGAATTGTGACACCAAGTTGAGCATATGCGACCCGTTGAAGAAATACTCGTCAGTTCCCCGTTCGATGTTCTGTGTGATGGTGATGGTGTTGGGGCGAGGCGGTCCTCTTGTGTTCAACTCTGTCTTTACATTCTACTTCCTCTATCTCACATTATATCACATTATAAGATCTATTTTTTTACATGGTTTTCAACGATATAATTTGATTATTAATTATTTAATATTATGTTATCAATAACTATAAAATTAGTATAATATAAAATATTTTGAAATATATAGTATGCATAATACTTAGTATAAATATTGCTAGTGTAATTGTTAGTCAAAATTTAACGAGTTTGATTTTCATAGAAACAGGAGTGCTCTATAATTTGAGACAGAGAAAAGTATTTGCTAACGGTGACATACTAGTGTTGGCATCTCGAACCCAATATGGCAGAGATAGAAGAGAATGCAGAGAGAGGGAGATATTGCGGCGAAAAACTTGCATTACACTCTATGTATTGGAAAATAGGCAAAGAGTTGGAGGCGAGGAGGTGTGGCGTGGCAATAGAGGAGTCGGGTGATTCGAATTTTGAGAAGCCCAGTCGTGATCACTGATGGAAGTGTAGGTAGTGGAAGTAGTGGCATGAGGAAAATAAAAAGGTGTAAGTCATGGACGGACAATTAGGAGCATTGTCTAAAGATACACAGATACACATTTGTCTAGGCGGGCCTCTTTATGACCATCTTATGTGTAATTTTCACGTGCATTACCTTAAGTGGCACACCTATGCTATTAGACATTAATGTGAGTTGTTGCCTAAGACATTTTGCCTGTGGCACACCTATGCTATTAGACATTAATGTGAGTTGTTGCCTAAGACATTTTGCCTGTGTAAATCATTGTAGGCGAAATTAATGTACGTTGTTTTCTTTTAGCATCATATTAGTAGTCCAAGCCTCCAAGGTAGGGCCTATGAAAATTCTTCTTTTTTTAAGTAGCGATCGTCCAAGATATGGCAACTTAAAGCAGGTTCTTTTCTCTTAAAAATAAAGATGAAAATTAAGTTTTTTTACGCAAAACGAGGTGGTATTAACGTATGATTGGTTGAGTTTTAATTATTACAAACTTGAAAAATAAATTAATATGACATTTTAGAGCAACTTTCATATAGAAAGTTTTCACACAAAACGCACCGTTTAGCAGTTTGAAAAACGTGCCACGAAAATTTTAATCTTCATCCAACTCTTGTTAGAAAAAAGAACATGGCTTACTCTGGTAGGACTACCAGGTGAAAACCTTATCTTGGTCCTCCTTGAGACCTCAATAGACGGCGACGGTGGTGCTCATCATCGTTCATCTCGCTGGAGACATCATCTAGGTCCCTTGCCAAAACTTCCCTCTGGCAGCTGATGCAAGCTCTTTCTAGTTGTTTTATCCTCTTGCAACTGTGTCCTAGCTTATGCAAGTTGGCCACGTTGACGGGCCATAGGGGGAGAGCGGATCCATTTTTTTTCTCTCACCCTCTCCTCCTCAATTTCAAAGGCGTGGCTAGAGTTGAGTTCAGTCTAGGGATTGGTTTTGAGCCGTCCTGGCTATACCTTCCTTTATTGGTCTAGCGGTGACCGATCACGTTTAGTGATGGTCGATCAGGTGCTAGCCTTCTCTTTGACTTTGTGTAGGTGCTCTCGATGTGTGGTGGTGGTATTTTTTCCTGGTATTACTGCCTTCTAAGGTACTGACCTTGCAATTTTTTAATACACTATTCAATGAATCATCGTGCCCTCATCTTGTTCTGATTGTTTTAAAAAAAAAGAATTTTTGGAGAAAATCTACATGTATGTTTTTTTTTCATTTGTCCAATTTAAAGTATTAATTTGCTCTAACTTAAAGTTACTCGGTTCGATGAATACTAGTTAACGAGAATATGTATGTATGTATGTATACCGATGCTGGTTGCCCGCATGAAAGTCAGCAAGTGGCATGTCTGTATGTATACCGATGCTGGTTGATGCAAGGTTACTTCTAAGCAACACGGTAGCCAGACCAAACACTGCAACCCATATATGTTCATTTTGGTTCATCTCGATCAGCACCTGAAACCCTGTCGGTTTCAGGGAGGAACCAGTGACAAATTCGATCAGTGCACACAGCCATACACCCGGTACGACACAACTTCTAGTGAAACCGCACCTTTAATCTTGTCACCTTATGCATGAGCACCAGTCGCGCTCTCGCTAGCTCGCTTTAGCCGATCAGCCCGGTCGCCGTGCACCGGTCGCGGCTGCCATTGGCACGCAGGAGCAGCCGCGAAGCAGGGCTAGCGCGGCCGACACGATCGAACAACTCAGACCCCGCGAACACTCCATGCGACACGCGCGGTTGCGGAACATATCATGACAAGCTCGCGTTCGCGCGCCTCTCGATCGAACACGCATCATTCTACTACTACACGTCCATTCCATCCGGCCATGATTCCCCTTCTCGCCGCGGCCAGCCGGCAGGGCCCTGCTCCACACGCCGGTGTCCCAGCGGATCGCACGGCTTTTGGCCCGAGAGAATGCAAGGGAAGAGAACGAGAGAGGGAGTGAGGGACAGAGAGACCCCCGACCGGCTGGCCGGCCGGCCGGCCAGGAAGACGAGAGCCACGGATCGAGATAGCGGCAGCAGCAGCAGCAGCAGCGGCAGAGACCAGAGTGCCTCCCCTCTGCATGCATGTCCTACTACTGCATCTGCATGCATGTCTCTTTTTCTCTTCACTCATCTTTGGGGGGTTGCTTTTGCTTCTCTTTCCCAGCAAACGTTTCTCTCTCCTTTCCCCCTCCTCTGTCTTTCTTTTGCTTCTTTTTTCACTCTTGTCATCTTTTGCATCTTTGGCTTTGTCAGAGAGGGGTGTATGTGTAGTACTACGTGAAAAAGAGATCATCACGTTCGCGTAGCGTAGTACACCATGTGTTTCGCAACCGGAGAATGTATCTGGATCAGCAATGCATTTTCCATGTATGTGCGTTCTAGTATGTGTGTGTGAGTGCGCTGCCTGTACTGATCTAGAGTAGACTAGTGGTATACTAGCACATTGGCTTATAGTACAATTGTACAACTGCCCGGACTCGGAGAGGCAGACAACTCCTACGGCCAGTAGCGCCCAGTGTACCCGCTTCTGACCTTTGACCTGACCTGTTGCTTCACGCGACTACGGACCGTGTCTCACTGGCATGTGGGCCCAGCACTTTTCGGGGTCGACATGTCATTTGGTAATATGATTTTTTTCCTTCCCGTTCTTTTTTGAATGAACGGCTTTTATTCCCTTCTTTTTTTCATGAGATACCCTGGGCCAGGTTCGGCAGCTCTGTATCCCTGACAAACGAATCAAAACGCCACTGATTCTGAATTCCATTGCTCCCCTCGGCAACGGAATCTAATTGGCTAACTAATGAATAAGTACATGCATGGAAGTTGGAACTATCATTAGTACTTCACGTTACAAGTACAGATGCGTTGGTTAGAGATAAAAGTCAAATACAAATTATAGAGATATAATACTAGAGATAAAATTCTAAAGATAAAATAAAGTCCTAAAGATAAAATTTTAGAGATAAATATACTCTTGTATTGTACTGATCTAATCAGCTACGAGCATGTACATCTACTGATCTACTTTAAGACCAACGTCACCTATCGATCATCGCCAAGTCTACAGCAAGATCGGGCCAGCCGCTGCATCGATAACCTGTACGACTACGCGATCGTCTTCGCCGATTCTACGTCACCAGTGGTCTTCATCAACTTCCTGCCGCCAACTCGTCCATATAGATGGACACCTCACGTCATCTGACAGATACATCAGCATGGCGCTTCTTCGACGACATCGACCGCGTCCTCTACGACGACAACGACCGCATCAACGACGACGACATCGATCACGTCATTTACGATGACAACGACTGCATCAACTCGGTATCACTATTGTGATCACTACTACACGGCACAGAAGGACCAAGCAAAAGTGGTGGCCTCATCGCCAACGACATCCCCTGACATATGCAAGACGTCCCCAATGACATCCTCTGACATCTACAAGGTGCAAGATGTTAACAATTGCAGTTTCGTCTTCACAACAACGTAAAAAAATTTTCGCCTTCGGCTACATGCGGCTACACCTAGAACCATGGCTACTTCATGATCGGCAACATCGATGAACGTCCACAACAAAAATCATTGACGGAAACTTCAGTCAAAGCGTCCATGTCATCGCTATCGTCCATGCCACTCTAGCTATGATTGCGGGAGGGAGAATAGAGGAGAGTCAAGGGACGAAACATAAGGGGACGCAGGTACCAGGTGGAGGACCGTCCATGAGAGATGCAATCGATGATGGTGAGTCAAAGAAGATGAAGAAATAGAAAATTTCAAATCCAGTCGTAATTGTTCGCTTCGCTTCCGTTACGACTGAGGGGGAATGTTAGAAGTACAAATATGTTGGTTAGAGATAAGAGCCAAATACAAATTATATAGATAGAATCCTAGAGATAAAATAGAGTCCTAGAGATAGAATCCTAGAGATAAATCTACCCTTATTTGTATTATACTCCAAGTCTCTATCTCCTTTATACTCCTATATATACCCCATGAGAGGGTCAATCTAATAGATTACAAAATAACATAATACAACAATTAGATTTTTCTACACTTTAGAATTTTCATCAAGTATGTTCATATACATCGACTTGATCACTTTTTTTTGTGCCGTGTAATTTGCCTCAGGATACTATCATTTAGAGCAGATACAATAGCAGAATATAAGCCAACTATAAACACACATCGAGAAGATAAAAGAAGAGAGATAAGCAGCGAGCTACAAGTCTGTAGCCAGCTGCAGCACGGACTCCAAGACACAATATGTGTATGATAGGTGAGACCATGTATTAATAGTGTAGTATATGTTTAAATCAAGTTTAATAGTATAGCTCATTAGTAGCTCCAATTCATCTACAGTCAATCTAATAGCCAATTCATACAATAGTTGCTTACTATATTATTAATATATGGTCCCACCTGTCTACACACGCTGCGTCTTGGAGTCTGCTGCTTTTCTCTCTCATATTTTATCTCATTAAAATATGTTTATAGTCGGCTAATAGTCTGCTATTATATCTGCTCTTATAGATAACTATTGTATGAATTGGCTATTATATTGACTATAGTTGACTTGGAGCTAGTAGTTGACTATATTATTAAACTTGCTCTTATCAGACATACTAACTAATTTTCACCCCTCGTGTTCTCGTCAACGGTCAAACAATAATTTGAAACCCTTCTTATGTCCTCAGCAATAAGCAATTTGAAACCCAACATATGGTGATGCTAGCTCACTATCCTAGTGGTGACAGAGTTGTCTATGAAAATTTAACATAAGACATCAACCTTGATCCTTTATCTCTATCTCTCCTCGGTTACCTCCAATACATTTCGGTCTCGGGAAAATGTAGCCACAGTGAATGTGGTCAAGGAGACAACCAATAGCGAATGCATAACCAAACTTTAGGAGGTGCCAATGAAACGAAGCAAACTAATATATATAATTAAGTGGATTAAATATAAGAGAAGTCAAACAAATTCATGAATATATTATAAGTATCTATTCAGAAAACTAAAAGAACTAATTATGCTACGATCATTAAGCTTCTCCTATACCTTTTTTTTCACGAACGCACAAAAGAATTGCACGTCAATATATTAGAAGAATAGAGTTTCGATACATTCTCCTATACCTAGCAAATATGAACATGTCTTTATAAAAAAAAGGTATCCACTGGTTTGTACGGGTAGTACGGGTTGAAACCCCTCTTGTTCCCCTGATCACCCCTTAGACAATAGTGTTTGGTTCGAGCATGAGAGCTTTAATTTGGCACTGGAGCGGAGCTAGAACGAAATGGAAGAGGGTGCCTCTTGCTTAATTTACTCTACTTTATATCAAGTTTAAGCTGATGGGTGTGTCTAAATTTGTATTAGGGGGGTGCATATATGGTGAAAATCGGTAGTTATAACTTTTTTTGACTGGGTTCCTAGGCACCCCCTCCCATACTCTATCTCCGTCCCTGGCATTGTGTACCTATGATCCATCTATCCCTGTTGTGGCGCTGCTGCCCATGGTGACCTCCTGCTTGGTGGTAACATCTCTTAAATTCTTTCTTGGTTCAATTTTTGAACTTTTTTGTTCAATTCTCTTCGCCTTCGATCATAAACAACATTCTCTCTTCACTTAGGAACCCATGCATTGAAAGACACCTAGGGGTCTGTTTGGCTCAACTCCAGCTCTATCTCTCTGGAAGCTGGAGCTTAGCCAAACAGTTTCAGCTCCACCTAAAATAGGAGCGGAGCTGGATGGAGCTCTCTCACAAAATGAACTAGAGAGTGCTAGGTTTAGGCTCCTCCACAGCTTCACTGCAGACCAACCTCCTAAAGCTAAATTTGGAAGTTGTAGCTCTGCCAAACAAACCGCTAGACTTCATCCTCGCTCTCTCTCTCCCCCGGAGGCTCATCCCTAATGTACCGTGCGAATCAACACGTTATAATGAAGTGTTGAAAATACTCATATCCATAACAATAGCATTATTGCTTATCGATTTCACGGGCCTCCTTCTCTTGTATATCCACAAACCCTACAATTCTCCCATATAAAATGCCAAAGAAGAAAGATAAAACAAAACAATGTTCACCTCAGAAGCTCATACATACATACTCACTGCATCATGGGCCCCCTTTGGAAGATCAAAACAAAGCCTCTTCTCTCCCCCTCTCCCCTCTCACCCCAATAGGCCAAAATTGATCACTGCAAAGTGGGCCCCACCTGTCAGCTTCCATGGCATGATCATTTCATCTTCATCCAAAAGATGCCCAATATTGCCATGGCATTCAGTCACATCACTCCCCGCCCCCGGTCTCCTTTCCCTCCTCCATCACACGAGAAAAAGCAGAGCCACTACTCCACTCGCTCGACGGCTGATTGCCTGCCTGCCTCCCCTCACCCCTGCTTCTCCTTCTCCCTCCTTCTCACTTTTCTTCCTCTCGGGCGCCTCTCCTCTCCATCATTCCTCCCACTGCTCCGCTCCCCCATTCCAATGGCCTCCAACCTCTTCCTCCTCCTCTTCTTCCTCGTCGTCTCCTACGCGCCGTTCCTCGCCTTCTCCTCCGAGCCCCTCAACCCTGAAGGTACGTGCCCTTGTCTGACGTTTCTTGGAACCGAAGATGGCTGCGGCTGATGAGACCGCATGTTGGTTGTATTTGGCGCGGCGAATGCGCGTGCAGTGGAGGCGCTGATCGCCATCAGGCAGGGGCTGGTCGACCCGCACGGCGTGCTGAACAACTGGGACGAGGACTCCGTCGACCCCTGCAGCTGGGCCATGGTCACCTGCTCCGCCCACAACCTCGTCATCGGCCTGTAAGCTCGCTCTCTCTCTCTCTCTCTCTCTCTCTCAGTCTTCGTCGTCGTCGTCTAGCTTTTGCTTGTTTTGAGCAACTTAGCGAGAGACCGGAAATGGCAGCCGACCGGCTCGATCAGCTCCACTAATGCGTGCTTGTGTACCTCGTCTCAGGGGAGCGCCCAGCCAGGGATTGTCGGGGACCCTGTCCGGCAGGATCGCCAACCTCACCAATCTTGAACAAGTGTAAGCAAGAGAAAGAAACTTTTGTTTTCTTGTTTAATTGCTTCTGTTAGAGATTCCAATCGATTCATCTCGTGTTCTTGGGAGAAATGGAGGAGGAAGAAGCAGAGCAGAGCATCAAATGGTGATGATGACGTCGTTTGTCTTCGACTTTGTTTTCAGGCTGCTGCAGAACAACAACATCACCGGCCGGCTGCCGCCGGAGCTGGGCGCGCTGCCGAGGCTGCAGACGCTCGACCTCTCCAACAACCGCTTCTCCGGCCGCGTCCCCGACACGCTCGGCCGCCTCTCCACCCTCCGATACCTGTCAGTCACTTCTCTCCCCCCAACACATTCCATTCCATTCCATACTTTACTACTCTACACTAAAGCTAAAATAGTTTAAGTTCTTCATGGTTGTCTCACTTGCGTGTTAATCTTGCCGCAGGAGGCTAAACAACAACAGCTTGTCCGGGGCGTTCCCGTCGTCGCTGGCCAAGATCCCACAGCTCTCCTTCCTGTACGCTAATTAATCCAACTCTGTCAAATCGTCTCAATTCTTTTTGTCTTGCATAGCCGATGAACGGATCGATGTGATTGATCTTGGTATGGTTTGGTGTGCATGCGATTTTGCAGGGACTTGTCCTACAACAACCTCACTGGCCCTGTTCCTCACTTCCCCACAAGAACATTCAAGTATGGACTACTCCTCCCTAGTACCACTGCTCGTGCATTCGTCTTCTTATTCTATTCCAGCCGCCACTAGCTATAGCTCTGTTACAACTTATAAAATACTATAGAAATATCCCTTGGATGTTTTCGAATCTGATGCCGTGTTTTTTTTTCCTTTTTCAATCATGTTATGCGTGCACGCATGCAGCGTCGTGGGCAATCCAATGATATGCGGGAGCAGCAGCGGCAGCCATGCGGGGAACGCGAACGCAGCGGAGTGCGCCACCGTGGTCGCCCCGGTCACCGTGCCATTCCCGCTGGACTCCACTCCGAGCAGCAGCAGCAGTGAGTCCAACCTCCTCTCGTCTTGTCTTTGCATTCTTGGGATCGATCGGTTTGGGGGATCGGAGGGAGTTTAATCGTGTTCGTTTGGGCGTATGTGCATGCATGCGCGGTGTACGTGTGCACTGCAGGGGCGGCAGCGGCAGCGGTGGGGAGGTCAAAGGGTGGAGGAGGCGCCGCGCGGTTGCCGATCGGAGTAGGGACAAGCCTTGGCGCCTCCGCGCTTGTGCTCCTCGCCGTCTCCTGCTTTCTCTGGAGGCGCAGGCGCCGGCACCGCTGCCTCCTCTCGGGCCCCTCCTCCGTCCTCGGCATCCTCGGTACGCCACGTCCCCATCAACACCAGTACTAAAATGCACGATCGATCAGTTAGTTAATATGTGAGTGTAATTGGTGATTTCAGAGAAGGGGAGAGACGTGGAGGATGGGGGAGGAGGGGAGGTGATGGCGAGGCTGGGGAACGTGAGGCAGTTCGGGCTGAGGGAGCTGCACGCGGCGACGGACGGGTTCAGCGCGAGGAACATACTGGGGAAAGGAGGGTTCGGGGACGTGTACCGGGGGAGGCTCTCCGACGGCACGGTCGTGGCGGTGAAGCGGCTCAAGGACCCGACCGCGTCCGGGGAGGCGCAGTTCCGGACGGAGGTGGAGATGATCAGCCTCGCCGTGCACCGCCACCTCCTCCGCCTCGTCGGCTTCTGCGCCGCGGCCTCCGGCGAGCGCCTCCTCGTCTACCCCTACATGCCCAACGGCAGCGTCGCCTCCCGCCTTCGAGGTACGTTACGTACGCTTAACGTGACACACGCAACACAGTGGTAGTGTCGATTTCGTGGGTGCGTGGTGTGTGGGTCCCGCGTGCGCGTTGGGGTGCACGCAGGAGTCATGGGGATGGATCAGTCGTAGTCCCCGTCCCCCTGTGTGTCAGCGTGGTCAGGCGTGGTCGCGCCTCCACCCCGTCCTGTACTTTGCCTCCTCCCCCACGGGCCCCACTCGCCAGGCGCCACCGCACTCACGTTTTGTCCGCTTCACCGGCGTGCGCGTCCTTCCTCGCTGCGCGGCGCAACAACGGCGTGCGGCTGGTTCACCGGCCGCCGCGGCTGTAGCAGTAAATTGGGCAAACATGATGACGAGTGGTCATCAGGGGCTCAGGGTTGAGGTCTGGGTGTAACGCGATCATTGCGATGGTTTTTATACAGTACTACCTCCGTCCCAAAATAAGTGTAGCCATAAGTTTCTGTACCCAACTTTGATTATCCGTTTTATTTGAAATTTTTTTATAATTAGTATTTTTGTTGTTATGAGATGATAAAACATGAATAGTACTTTATTCATGGCTTATGTTTTTAATTTTTTCAAAAAGTTTTTAAATAAGACGAACGGTTAAAGTTAGACGCGGAAAACCATAATTGTACTTATTTTGGAACAGAGGGAGTAACAGTAGGAGTAGTGCTGCCACGGTGCTTGGGGTTTTTGGAGATCGGTGTGGTGGTCCGGGTGGGAGGGGGCCACCGGTCAGGGGAGTTGCAGGGAAACGTTTGTTTCTTCTTTTATTCCGGCAGGGGGCCGGCCTCCTCCTCTCCCTAGCCGCAGCTGTTGCAGGGGAGGCAGCCAGCGGCAGCACAGGCTATACGTGCCCCAGCTACGCTACGAGCCCGTGTGTCTGGTCGCTGTTGCCGGCTTGTTGCTGCGTGCTCGCATGTGCCAACAAGTTTGTGGCATACTGTACACGTCGTTATTTCAGTAGTACGTACGTTGGCCGCGTTCGTGGTTTTTGTTCACGATGCAGGGGGACGTACGGGTTCTGTATACCCTACGTACCTTGCTGGTTCAAACATAGCAACTGTATGCAGCATTTATACTCACAAGCAATTGGCGTTTTGTTGTCTTGTGCTGCGCATTGAGAACTGAAATTGTTTGGAGCAAATTTTGTTGAAACATTTGTTACGCAAAAAATTTATGAAGGGAAGCCGCCGCTGGACTGGCAGACGAGGAAGCGGATCGCGGTGGGGACGGCGAGGGGATTGCTGTACCTGCACGAGCAGTGCGACCCAAAGATCATCCACCGCGACGTGAAGGCCGCGAACGTGCTGCTGGACGAGTGCCACGAGGCCGTCGTCGGCGACTTCGGGCTCGCCAAGCTGCTCGACCACGGCGACTCCCACGTCACCACGGCGGTGCGCGGCACGGTGGGGCACATCGCGCCGGAGTACCTCTCCACGGGGCAGTCGTCGGAGAAGACCGACGTGTTCGGCTTCGGCATCCTGCTGCTCGAGCTCGTCACCGGCCAGCGCGCGCTCGAGGTCGGCAAGGGCTCCGGCGTCATCCAGCACCAGAAGGGCGTCATGCTCGATTGGGTAAGCATGCACTTCCACATTTCTTCTCCAATTTTCAGCTTTTTTTAGCTGCTGTTTGAGCCGTGATCGAAAAGATGTTGCACTAGTTCTTGTTTGACGAATTAAAAGCCTCGGTTGCTTTGATCGAGCCCGTACGTGAATGTCTTTGGTAAAGTTCGCAAATCTTTTGCGAAAGATCCATCCAGTACACTAGCATGTGCGTTCATTGCGCGCGCGGTCACTGGCTCACTGCACTTTGAGGCGCTGCTCATTCAATAGCAACTTCTAGTGAATCTGATGCTCGAATGACAGTAGTCAGTAGGCGCCCCAACTGTCAGTCTAAGATTAATTGCGAGTACTATGAACCTGACATACTAACGCAATCCTGCAAGCATTGCCACTGCATGTTTGAATGCTGATCGTCCTCCCACGTACTGTTCACTCTGCATATGGCATGCAAATGACTTGCTTCTGAAAAATGACAATGTCTTCAACTACTTAATCTCCATGTGTAAATGATCTGAAAATTTTCTTCTTTTTTGTTTTCGTTCGATCGTGTTATCAAAATGAAGGTGAGGAAGGTGCACCAAGAGAAGCTGCATGACTTGCTAGTGGACCAAGATTTGGGGCCTCACTACGACAGGATAGAGGTGGCGGAGATGGTGCAGGTGGCGCTGCTCTGCACCCAGTTCCAGCCGTCTCACCGGCCGAGGATGTCGGAGGTGGTCCGGATGCTGGAGGGAGACGGGCTCGCCGAGAAATGGGAGGCCAACCACCGGCCGGCGGCGATGGCGGCGGCGGCGGCGCCCCATGAGCTCGGCTACGACCACCGCAACGACTCCAACGGCTCCGTCTTCTTCAACGACTTCCACGACAACGACAGCAGCCTTAGCAGCGACGAGGTGCGGTCCATCGACATGGTAGAGGAGATGGAGCTGTCAGGGCCAAGGTAGCAGCAGAATGCAGCAGAGCATTCAGAGCACTGAAAAAGAAATTCAGAGAATCAGATATTCAGGGAGAGTACTTCAGGAAAAAAAGAGAAGAAAAATATATTACAGAGGGAAGGGATTGGATTTGTTGCTAGCTGGAGTAGTACGAGTAGTTTCAAAGTGATTGAGATGCTTTTTAGTTTTAGACCACAGTGTGTAGTTTCTGTCTGATCAAAGAGAGGCCCTTTCCCCGAGAAAGATGTAAAGAAAAAGGGGCTCCTCCTCTCCGGTTTCTCTTTTGCTTCTTTTCACAGGCTTCTTTATCTTTTGCTGCTGCTGCTTTCTTTTCTCTCTTTCTTTTGTTGATTTGGGGACGGACATGGCACATGCAGCGCTGCAGAAGACCTTTGGTTTGCATTCTGGCCCTGATCTCGAGCAAACTTTTGCAGTACACCCCTGTTCATATATGTATGGGCTTCTTCTGAATTCTGAACTCCTTATCTGTATCACTGTATGTAAGGGGAGGGATGTTGATAGAGCCTTGAGAGAGACATGGAGTCATTTTGACTGCTTTGTGACCTGTAAAGATAATCACTCCATTTCTTTTTGTATGTGCAACAGTAAATGATCGAATCTGATAGTGGGAATGTTGGATGCATTGTTCTCACGAAAATCTAGGGTGCAGCATTGTCACTTTCCTTAATCTGCAAAAGGAGTACTATGCTATGCATGCTTGGCAGTGTCATGGTCATGGCCCAGGCGATTGATTTCTTGGGGAGCCGTCTGGGCCAGTGGGTCATTCATGAGGAATCTGTATGGTACAACTGAACTACGGAGTGGCGGAGTGCCCATCTATGAGCTATGATAATCAAAACGATGACACACAATGCTTCAGATTGTTTTATGGTTGCAACTTATAATTGATTTCACTGAGGCTTTCTTTACAAACTGTATTAAAATATAGCTGTTGATTTATTAAAAGCTGATCTCCCATCTTCAATAAGAGGTTTCATGCTAAAAAATGCTGGTATCGAGCGCTTCATTGAGCCTCCTGACATGAAAGCTAGCTTGTAGGCCAATTTAGGCTCGACCTGAGCTTCTATCCAGCTCAAGCTTGCTTGGTTGATAGCCCTAACTTCAGACATACTAATAACAAACACTTGCAAAAACATTCAGTAAATAGTTACTGCAAATTCTAATCTCCTCCAATACTTGTCCTTGCTAGGTATAAAAACACCCTCCAACTATCTAGAGGGAAATGGAGTATACTCAGAACAAATTCAGATGCATATGGTTTTATAGTGTAGGGTGCTAGACAGACGTTCACTCAAAGTTTAGGATATATGGAGTCTAAAGAATAGTATATAGCACTGTATCAATATTTACACTATGCGTTTGTCGTACTTACATAGTAGTAAAATTTGAACACATCAAAGAATGGTGTATAGGGTACCCTATTGTATAACACTATTGCAAGCCTAAACCAGAAGGATGAGTACGAACAAATTGTCTATGACACATTGTAAAGACAGGAATAGAATGTGCTTCCCAATCAATATTCACTATATGTTGAATTTACTGCCATTTGCCATGGCCTTGGACCTTCTATGTACCTCCTAACAGCATACAACTTAAATCAATCTTTACCACTCACAGACATATTCCCTTGGCAGTTTTGAGCCCCGCAAAAACATTCTATTTCAGGACCATAATGTTGCTCGAATCTACAAAACAGAAGCCAGAATACTGTGGTCATCAACTGCATCATGCATATCCTTTTTCAAGCAAATAGAGGATCTCTTTGTGATTCTGTTCAACACCTTTTGAACCAAAGTAATATGACAACTGTTTTTTTTATTTTGTTTATGGAAAAATCTCTTTGATGGTCACTAATGAGTGTATTAAATATATACTCAAATAAGAAAGTAATTGTCATGAAAAATTCCTTTGGAGTATAAATATATACTAAGAAATTACTTTCACACAAGGGGATGTACGACCCAAATAAAAAAAATCCTATGAAAGTAATTTTCATGACAAATGAGCAGACGATTTTCATATATGCAATCCAAATAAGGAAAAAAAATGTTGATACTCAAAATTTCGAATTTTGGTTGCATTGCATTTATGCCCAAAAGTGATATTAATAACCAGAGGGAGTAGAAATAATATTCTATTCTGATAGTGTTTTTCAAGAGAAATATGCAAATATCATATGATTCTCATATTTACCAATCAAAATATTAAAATAAGATATTGATACTAAGTTTTGAAAATCTCGGTTGCGTGTATGTACTCCGTACAAAAGATATATATATTTGAGGCCAAAGAAAGCAGATTCAATTGTCATATAGTGATAGGTAATATATACTTCCTCCGTTTCATATTATAAGACTTTCTAGCATTGCCCACATTCATATAGATGTTAACGAATCTAGGCATACATATATGAATGTGGGCAATGCTAGAAAGTCTTATAATCTGAAATGGAGGTAGTACTTTTCAAGGATTTACCAAGTACTCAAATGAAACTGGGATAAACATGCAAAAAGAACTATGAAACATAATTACCAATACTTAGTACTCCCTCCGTTTCACAATGTAAGTCATTCTAACATTTCCCACATTCATATTGATATTAATGAATCTAGACATATATATCTATCTAGATTCATTAAAATCAATATGAATGTGAAAAATACTAGAATGACTTACATTGTGAAACGGAGGGAGTAATTAGTATTACACATATAATTGAATAGAAGTCTCAACATATATTTTTATGGTCATAATATTTTGTAGGCTGAGCTAACAGTTCTGAGTTATGCACTTCAGCAGGCGAAAACTGAATAATGCGAGAATAAGAAAAATCTTTGATGGTAAAAAGATAGGTTATAAAAATCAGGTTAAAATTCTCGTGCTGTAAAGGACAAAAACCCTTCATGGTGATAAGAACAGGTACCTGTAGTCGTAGGTCAAGGGTTCCCCCACTTCTATAGCTTTTGAAGCAAACACACCTAGCCTTGTCTTGCCATTGACTTGCCTGGAAAAACAAAAAAAAAAGTAATTGAAACAATCTTAATTTGTTTAAGCAGAAAGCTTAGCTACCAAATGACCAATTTAACAAGAAAACAACCCTAAGCAAAATGTGAAATTGATATAATGCATCAGCGAGTAAAGAGCACTCTAACCATTTCTGTAACTGGCAATTAGGTTCACAACTGTGGTTAAAAAAGCGGCAATCATTTCCTTTGAATGTTGCATCAATTACAAAGTCCTTTTTGACTTTACACATGTAGAAATTCTTATCTCCACGCCTTCTCATGTCCTCAAGCCTTTCTTCACAAGTCTCATCATCAATAACTGGTATAGCATGTTAAGAACAGAGAATTAAAAGGAAGTTGCATCATTTGGAAAACATAGAAGACAGACCAGTATATTAGTGAGCGCCACTCAAAAGCATTCTCTTCAATAGAACTGATATCTGGAAAGAAAATTATAATTTAAAATACACTGCCTTTTCAAACAGCTCTGGAAGAAGATTGTATCAATGATCTGGTCAGAATAGTGTTATTAAATACTATAGCAAAAATTGCAAGAAAATTATGAACAGTGCCTCACTAGGATCAATAGACACTATGAAGGTCATCACAACAACCATTTGCTCCAAAGCACACTACTAATTCAATGGACATTGAACATGGAACTTAGAAGGGATGTTTCTACATGAGTAGATCCACAAAATGAGGGATCTTGATTCTTTAATTTTCTAATACCTCCATTACAATTTTGCAAAGATGGTAAGGCACGGTGTAATCAACTAAAAAATAAAACCATGTCTAAGTTGTTGCGCACAAAATAAATAAAATACTCCCTCCGTTTCTAAATATTTGACGCCGTTGACTTTTAAAAACATGTTTGACCGTTCGTCTTATTCAAAAACTTTTGTGAAATATGTAAACCTATATGTATACATAAAAGTATATTTAACAATAAATCAAATGATAGGAAAAGAATTAATAATTACTTATTTTTTTTGAATAAGACGAATGGTCAAACATGTTTTAAAAAGTCAACGGCGTCAAATATTTAGAAACGGAGGGAGTATAAGCCATAAATGAGCTTGACAAGTGAGGCTTAACTACACTAACCTTGCAAATGGCCTGTTAGGTGATTATACCGATAACTCAGCAAGTTATAATTGTTAACTGGATTATACTATGTTTTACTTAACAGTAACAGGTTTGCCTGGTAGATCTGGTTTTAAAACGATTCATGACGCATGACCATATAACATTAATTTAATTATTAGCAGCCAGAAAGGAGCAAGGATAAAAAGGTAAGTTTAAATATCATATACAATTAACCGATAGACTGCTATAATAAACAACAAACAAAGGGCATATCTTAGCACTGCATAAAAAAGTGTTACAGAGGCAATAGTATGGAACATCAAACTATGCTGAAATATACATTATCATGTGGAAAAAGGTATTCCAATATTAAGTTGGAAAATAAGCTAAAATAGATCTAACTTTGTCCTGGTAATAGTTTTTTTTTCGGGGAGAAAACAAAGCCCAGTTATTAGTGTGTTTCTACCAAATCATCTAGATAGGTAAATTGGGAAAGTTGGCAGGTACGAAAGGTAGAACTATTGTTCTGCAATAAACAAAAGTAAGCAGAGCTAAAAAGTTTTCAGGCAAGTTCCTTCAGTACTGCCCTATGAAAGTAATTTAACAGGTTTAACATATGTAAAATCCTTTGATAAAATAGTCCACAAAAGCATAAGTAAGAAGAAGCAGTGATCTGAATAAATTACAATAAAATGTCTAAGCAAACCAAATAATGAATATCTTATACCTTCTCCAACAAATTCTATGACAAAATCATCTTTCTCAATGGCTTCCAGTGCTCTAGATCCCCATCCACAATATTGTGTCTGCAGAAGTATTCCACTAATAAGTAGGTTGTCAAAGAGAAACAATAGTGACAGAAAATAATTTCAAAATCAGATCTCCAAAGCACAATCAAGCACAGCATAAGAACACATAAAGAAAAGGGCAGCATTAGTACTTTAGGAAAAGATCCTTACATGTATCAATATCACCAAGACAACTATGGAACTTAACTGCCCTCCAAAAACTCAGCAGTCCATGACAAGCCTTACCTTAACGATCTCAATCTTTTTCTGTCGGCGAAATGGTTTGTTAGTGCACTCATCTGAGCAGTGACAAGCCCGAGAGCAGCTAACCAATAGAGACCTGTAGGAATTATCTTAATTTTCTGTAAAAAAATAAAAAATATATATTTTCTTTTTAAATCCACATACATTTATGGCCAATGAGCATAAGAGAAAACACTATATCCAATGAGCAACAGGAGAAAGTCTGATAAGCTGCACATAATAAATGGAATGGATACTTTGTACCTGCATGAACAGCTTAATTTACAGGTAAAATCAGGGAGACAATTAGTGCATCCACCTTCAATGGAATCATCATCACATTTGTTCTTGACAAGATAAAGATCTTAGTTCATTAAGGGAACAATAGTTGTTGAAGCACTCAAAGCAAAAGGAGTAAAAACTGGATAAGCATAAACTCCTTTTACACTAAATAGAGCTACCTGTAAATAGAAAAAGGTGCATATTTTAAATTACAAGCAATAAAAGGATACTACGCTTCATGTGTACATATGGAGGTGGTTCTGTCCCATTGTCCAATTCCTCTTTCTTTATAGGGTCAATGTTGAACTCTTGGAAAGTGTGTGGGAGGGGTAAGCGCCGGAAGGCTTCCTGTAAATCAATCAGAGCACACATCAAAGAAAAATTGTAGAAACAAAATACTGAACTGAAAAACTAGAAAGACATCCATTGCTGTCACATTTTATCCTTCAATTTGTTTCCACGAAACAAATCATCACAGATTCAAACAAGCACATATAGAATGAGTAAAGAATCAAATCATTTTTCAAAAATCAAGTTAGCAACTAATAAAATTCTTCACTGAGCAAGTGAAACAAAAACATGTGATCTAACATAATGCTATGCATCAGACTCAGTCACATCTCAGCAGCCAACTTTAAAGAATAGGTGATGCACCTTACACATATAGATAGGTTGTAGTGTTCAATAATACAGATGAGACCTATGAAAAGGAAGTATAGATCACCTCTATACCATCTGTTGGACCTGCATCCTGTAATTAGCAGATATCACGATATCAATGAAATTACCATCAAAAGACAGAAAAAAATTGCAGAAATAAAGACATCTAACAGAGAATCAAGTAATGTTAATAGAAACAAAGCAGGTACAGGTATTAAATTCTTAATATTTTAAATAAGGATTTAAGAAAAACTCTAAGTCAACCCAGTAATCTTTTGCAACATATAGTAAGCAAACTCATAAATAGTAGGATGGCGTTTTCAATGAGGCACTCTATTCTCATGACATTACTAATTAATCTTCACTAAGTGCAAAATCATTTTAACGCCTGGTCATGGTGAGGAAACGATGAAACATTAAATTTGCAGCTATACATGCCAATGGTTTAAGGTTTCAAGTTACATCCACATTCTCTGATCAGCCAATATCCAACTCTTGTATTAACCCCTTTATTAAATAAGCAACATATGCAGATAAGGATAAGTGGTTGACACACATATGCAATTTGAAACTCTCAGTTTCTCTTTATCAATAAACTGTAATTATTGATTGCTATTATGTAGGGCTGAGATGTGTCAAAAGTCTCAGTTATGTACATATGGATATTTCAATCTGCTTCATTTTTCAGGCAATGAGAAAACATTGAGAAACAACTGAAATATAGCAGTAACTTGGTTTCAGAAGCGTACATGTCGAGGACAGCATCCATCACCTTTTTCAGAACAAGCCTTATGCAGCTTTGCATCACAATCACGAACTGAACAACACATCTTGTCATCAGGCAGAATACTCTTTGAGCAAACCAGGCACTCAACCTAAATCCAAAATGATTTAGAGGACTCCTTTTTTCCAGTAATCAGGAGGTGTCACAATACCTTTTGTACTTCAATAAAAAAGCAGATGAGTAGTATACATTCAAGTAATACTGAGCAGAGACAACTTGATATTAACATCCTATGAGCCAAAATTTTCCAGCTGGACCAGAATGCTATGGTAAGATTTTCTTGTCATTCTTCCTTCATTTCTTGATGAAGCTTTCTTCTTTCTTGTATTAGCTAATAAGATTCTCTGGTTAAAATTCTACACTGAAGATGTCCACACACTGACTTCATTTATACAGCAGTTCTAAGCTTCCTTTCCTGTTATTTATCAGCAACCAGACATTTGAATAACAGCGGCAAGCAATGCCTCCAAACCTCCATCTATTCAGACTCTAATAATATGAGCTTCTTCTACCAGTTATTAGTTAAATAATCGCATAGTCATCAATTTCTATACAGGTTACTGAATAATTACTGTATGGAGAACATTTGAGCAACATATAATATACATCAGGGTTTCTCATGGGAGAGGGAGACATCCATACAAATATCTGACCTCTTCAGCAAAAATTCAGTTTCTTCAGGTTGCATGCATATAGATCGACATCCCATTCCCATATGCGATTATGCGCAGTAGTTGAGGACTACAGTTCAAGCCCCATCCCTGCCTTAATTAAGAAAATGTTTACTCCTATACATCCAGCTCTTTTTCTTGCATAGAGCTTAACTCTTCCATATTTTCTCTTCAGATATTACTTGCTTTCCACGATCAGTTCAGTCCATATTCATATATGTACAGAAAGTGACCTATCATTTGTACCATTTCTACAAATCGTTATCTGTTGTTTACAAACTTTGAATTCCATCACCATTCACCATTTAACTTGGTTTCTCATTATGCTTTTAATAACCAGCTACCCAAAATTTAATGAAACTAGCTTTCTTGGAAATACAGTTGGTGTCCTTAGTCCAACTGTCCTAACACAAAATGAATTTCCATTCCACTTACATTTCCTACTGTAATGGGAATGTTTTTCCTGTAACTCTACAAAAATTGAAGATTTAACCCTTAGCCATCCATATCCCTGTTGCAGCCCTTGCTATACCTTCAAGCTCAATATCACTGTATCCATATATCCAAATCCATCTAGTCCAAGAACTTTTACAATGTCGAGCTTATCAAGATTATATAATGATGAAAACCGATATGAAATTTCAGCCTGTACCCCAAATTCTCTGCCATCCACCTCTTCTCAAGAAAGCTAAAAATCTTATGTTGTATTTCTCAAATTTCTGGGTGACCCATGACAACAATTGTAGTCATTCTAACCAGTCACAATATACAGTGGTGCTAACAGTGAATCAAACATTTGTGCTATTAGCTGGTCTGTAATATAAAGCATAACAAAAGGGTGTTATACAGATAGTCCAAAATTGAATCAGCAGATTGTACAGTGATGCTACAAATGTCCAGACCATATACAGCTACACTAGATTTCTGAACCATCAAGAAACCCAGAGTTATATAAAGTTCTATACACTTCAGGCGATGCAGACAATGAGTTTCTCACAGCTCACGTGTCAAAAAGTAACAGGAAACAAAAACTTTTAACCAAAAGCATGAACGTTTATAAACACGTTTCAGATGACACGGTGTAAAATTGCCTAAAATAAATGGAGGCAGCTATACTTTAATTTCATATCCTAGAAGTAGAAGGCGATATCAACATACTGTCATATTACCAAAATGAAGACATATCTAGTTGTAACCCTTATACACAAAGTTGGACCCTACATTTGCTAATAGTTGAATTCTGAGGTCATACAACCCCAGATTGCCAAAATACCACCCTTCCACGGAGAAATCAAAGCACCACAACAGCAATAGGCTGCAATTTTCGTAGTGTGCAGGGGCAAATCCACCATAGAACATCGCAAGGAAGCCCGAAGAGGGGAACTAGTGCATTAATTACCCACGCAACCTAACGATCGAACCCTGGGAGCCAAATGCTACTACTAGAAGAGAACGAATTCGATAGTTTCAGCTCGCTACCTTCTTAGGCGCATCTTTCTGGAGGAAAGGCAGGACGCACTCCTCCTCGGGGGCCCCGGAAGCTGCCTTCTCCTTCGCCCATTCCGCCGCGAGCGCCTCGATCGACGGGCGCGGGGGCTTCGCGGGGTCCTTGGGCTTCCTCGCCACGGGTGGCTTCACCCACGGGACCACACGCACGCGGTGCCGCAGGCTGATGCGGAACGAGCGGCGGGGACCCACGCCGCCTTCACTAGTCACCGCCACCGCCACAGCGGGCGGAGGCTGTTGATCGCCGCCGCGGCGCCGCGCGGGCGGGGAGGCCGAGCCGGAGGGAGCCTCCGACGCGGCCTCGGTAGGATGCGAGGGCTGTCGATCACCGCCGCGGCGCCGCTCGGGAGGGGAGGCCGCGCCGCGGAGAGCCTCCGACGCGGCCTCGGGAGGATGCGAGGGATGTAGATCACCGCCGCGGCGCCGCGCGGGAGGGGAGGCCGCGCCGCGGAGAGCCTCTAACGCGGCCTCGGGAGGATGCGGGGGCTGGTGATCACCGCCGCGGCACCGCGCGGGCGGGGAGGCCGCGCAGGGGAGAGCCTCCGACGAGGCCTTTGGAGGATGCGGGGGCTGTTGATCATCGCCGCCGCGGCGTCGGCCGAGGCGCGGAGGGGGGCGGCGGCGGCGGCGGCTGGGCAGGGAGGAGGAGGAGGAGGAGGTGCCCGGTGCCGGGCCGGGAGGGCCCGCCATCGGCGGCGATGCCGGGGAGGATGCGACCGGAGGAGGAGGGTAGAGCTAGGGTTTCCGCCGCGCCGCGCCGCCGTTGCTGCGGTTTGGGGGATTCGATTGGGCGGTTGGGTTGAGGAGAGGGGAGAGAGGTGGAGTGGAGGGGGAGGGCGGGAAGAGGAAGAGGAGGAGGGGAATCCCACATGCGCGTGCGCTGCGGTGTGGGGTAGTGGAAGTAATGGTTCGTTTTTGGCACCGGCCGTTGGGGAAGGAGATCGTTTCAGCCCTTGATCTCTAATCGGATGGCTAGGATTTGCGGATTTTTAGTGGAAGTTATTGAAGCGTTCTTTTTAACATAAAAAAGAAAAGGTAGATTTTTTAATGCGAAAAAAATAGAATTGATGATGTATAACAATGCAGGTTTATTGCAACAGGAAATAACTTGCGATGAAACGCATAAACTAGCCTTCGTATAAAAACGGCAATATGTACTCTTTATTACGGTAAATTCCCCTTCGCAGAGATGGGCAACAAATAAACCAATATTTTACTCTTCCTCCAAACTACTAGTATTTGCGAGTAAGCAACTAATCCTCAGTTCTAGCTTCTCTCTCTCTCTCTCTTTTGAGAGAGAACTCAGTTCTAGCTTCTTGACAGCCAAAACTTGGGAGGCCTTCCCTTTCGGCCATCCCTGCCGGCCCATATCAATTCTCCCAGCCCATCCCCTGAATAGGCCCAAATTTGATTCGATCTTTCCAGCCCATCTACGGGAACAGGCTGGGATTGTGGGCCTCCCGAAACACCCTGGTCGGAGTTGAGAGTTCAGACGTCGAGCTCGAACTGAAACATGGGCGCCGCGTACGCGCCCAAATCCCCGAACAAGAACGTGTCCACCTCCGGGTACCCGAAGCCGTCGTCGTCCAGCCCGAAGTACGTCTGCACGTCGTCCGGGAAGCTGCACCTCGCCGCCGCCACCGACGACATGTCGACGTTGTACTGGTCGTCCTTCGGTACGGTTGGCTGCTGCTGCGGCGGCGGCGATGGCAATGGCGACGGCGACAGCGATGACGACGACGAAGAAGAAGGTGAGTCTGTGCTGCTGCTACTGCTGCTACCAGAGGACGACGCCGCCGCGGCCGCCGCCTGCTCGATGATCTCCTTGAACTTGGGCGACCGCAGCAGCAGTCCGATCGGGGAGGTGGACGCCGCGCGAGCCAGCGGCCTCAGCTGGGGCGGGAGCTGCGCCACGAGGTCGTCGTCGTCGTCGTCCGCGGTTTGCAGCTGGCGCGTCGTCGCCGGCGACGACGACGGCTGCTCGTCGACGCCTTGCAACGCGGCGGCGATGGCTTCGGCGAAATCATCGTCTTCGATGGTGGTGGCGGCGGCGGCGCTGCTGGAGCGGCAAGAGCCGTGGTACCACCTGATGTAGAGATTGATGTCGAAGTTGGTGACGGCGTTGAGGCCGCGGTGCTCGATCGCCGCGATGTCGTACGCCACGGCCGCCTCCTCTTGTGTTGCTGACAGATCGTACGGAAAAAAGAGCACCGTGAGCCATGAACAAATAAAAAAAACATAGCAGAGGAAATCCATATGAAATGGTAAATTTCGTTCAGAAAAAAACAAGATGGTGGCTTAGATGAGATGAGCGAGGTTTCTCCCGCAAAAAAAGAGAAAAGAAAAGGAAAAAAAAAAGAAGAAGAAGAAAGAAAGAGCGTGGTTTGGTTTTGTGGCTGTGCATTGCTGAGTTGGGTGTGGGAGTGGGTCACTGTGGCGTGTGGCTGCCTGGGACTCCTGTCTCCTGCCATCCTGCCTGCGTCCAGGCCCAGTGAACCAGTGGCCTTGCCAGTTGCCACTGCTTGGTGCCTGTCTGTCTGTGGGCCCCACGGACAGGAGGGAATATAACGACTATAAAGTGCGCTTGCTAAATCAATCCCATTTAAATTCATCCAAAAAAAATTGAAAATTTTGAAAATCTAACAAGTTACATTTGTTGAGCCTTAGGCTTAGCAAACTCCTGCCTCCGTCCTTGACTTCAAAGTGTACTTTTAGAATTAGTGTTTCAAACATATTGCTCGCATATGTATGTTGATAGATTATCTACTTGATTATACGAAAACTTAAATATTATATATAATAAACCTAATAAATACATAATACATAAAGAATAAACCAATCTAGGTGGTACAATGAATCTGGACAAAGAGATTGTGTGATTGTGTCAGATCGTCACCTAGATTGATTTATTTTAGGACAGAGTAAGTAACTTATAGCAAGTGAACCAAGAAGAAATGCACCACATTTTTTAAAAGAAGTGTGAAGCAAATAATCCACATATACCGACTTGTTCAACATACCGGTCGTTGTGGACTTTTTTTTTTTCTGGATTGCACGTCCCTTGTATTGTTGTACAGATGTGACAAAGAGGCAACGTTACGGTTAGCTAATAAAACTGATTTGAATTTGTGCAGATGCACGGCACATCATGCCACCGGTTTCTGCAGCAACTAGACACAACAGTTGGTGGCCAATTCATACGGATGCCATGGTGATTTATGAATTATTGACGAAAGGAAACAGGTCTAAAATCGTCAATTCAGTTCATGCTGGAAATTTTGCACATAGTTGCGCACAAAATCAAACAAAGGTCGTCCATCCTAGTCAGAGCTGGACCGCATCGGTCGGCTTTTAGCTACAGCGTACGGAAACATTTCTGTGGCATTCAGATGAACTGGCCCTACCAGAGTATGGCCATCGGCTGCTTCAAACATAACTCGGCGAATCTTATCCCAAAGATCATGAACTTTATCCTATTCAATTTCTTCGAATCCTAGTTTGGATAGCCATAGTTTGAAAGCTCTTTTGAATTCAGTGACATTCTTTCCAAACTATCTCTAATGTGCCTTTTCATCTTTACTTCACCAAGTGCCTTTTCGTCTTTGCAAAGGAGTAGTTAGTAGTTAGGTTCTACTTGTCTGAAGTCTTGAAGCCAACACATCAGCAATGTTCTTGGATGTGTCTAAAAAATTCTCTGTTTCCTTTGCAACTAACAGGTGTCACCTATCTAACAACGACACCCAATGGCTACCTTTTTGATAACGCAAGCTGACTCAGATAAGAAGAATCTATTCCATTGTAAAATTTATACTATTTCAAAGCTTTTTACCCGCAAGATAGATGACTGATTACCAGTTTAAGAACATTTTAATGCATACATATATAACAAAGTCACAAACTACTTACCATAAGTACCTAGGTAGAGGTATTTGTTGCCGAACACACGCCCAATCCGAGCCTCCCATTTGCCGTTGTGATGATGCCTGAATAAAACAGCTGTTAATTAACTGATTCTACTAGCAATGTTCAGTAGAAAACTGGAACCTTCAGTGTAGATTAGTACTGATTAACTACCTTGCAACTCCTCTGTACTTGGACACCCCTCTTGAGAAGCCACTGCTCTTCCTGCAGGGTGAAAAAGGTTTATGATCTTAATCAAGAAGAACTACTTCAAAACACAGCTTCTCAGACATGAATATTTCACTATGTCTGATCAGAGAAGCATATTTCAATGGGTTTTGATTTGGATTTTTCTGAAAGTTTGTAATGATCTGAATTAACTTCTCTTTGTTGAAAGTCAGTGGTAACATGGGGTTAACTGAATATTTACCTCCGGAGCGATCCGATGTACTCTTCCCTGGACTGCCCCTCCATTTCCTTCAATTCCTCGTCATATGTTGACAGCTGCAGAGAGTTCCAACATGAGAAAAACAGCAACAATCTTCCTCAGAAAACCAAACAGAATCAAACAAGCTGCACTGTGCGTGCATTTCTTGAAGGGTTCCGAAGAACGCTTGTGCAGAGGATTCAGTTCAGAGAAAGATGCCATGGATTTTTGGAGAGGCGTATGCCACGTACAGGGAAGTTGAGGACGGTGTCGTGGCCCCAGTACTTCAATGCGGCGAGGTCGTAGGCGCGCGCCGCCGCTTCCTCGCCGTCGTAAGCCCCTGCAACGCCGGCGCACAGACAGTGAGGTGGTCAGCAAACAATCCTTCTGCGTGGCCATGGATTTTGGTTTCAGAATGTTCAGATTGGGAGCTCACCGAGGTAAACTGTTCGTCCGGCCACGCCAATCCGATCGCAAAATCAGAGCAACAAGAGAGAACGCAGCGAAATCAGAATGAGCAAATTGTCTGACGAGCAGCTCGAGGGATGCAACTATAAGGTGGATTAATGGAGTGATTGGTGATGATACCTTGTCTGCCCTTCTTGCTCTGCGACTCGTTCCAGGTGTTCTTGTCCCAGAGATGCGCCTCGAACCGCCCCGTCCACCGGTGCCTGCGCGCCAAAAAAAAAAAAATCCAAACCACAAACGCTGTCAGCCCAGTGCGGCGAACGTACGCCGGTGAGAAAATCCGGCCAGCCAACGCACGCACCGTGTGACGCCGCGGAACGCGGAGCTGCGCTGGGAGGGGCAATCCCGCGGGGCGCTCCTCCGCGGCCGCTTCTGCCGCCGCCTCGGCTCAACCTCACCGCCGCCGCCGCCGCCGCAGACGCCGGAGCTAGAGTCGTCGCTGCTCGCGGCGGCGGTCTCGCCGTTGCTGCGTCGCTTGGCCATTGGCGAAGAGCGAGCGCGGGAGGAGGAGGGAGATGGTATATATGGAATGGTGGTGCCAACCAGAAGAAGATGGCAGCAGGAGAAGAGAGCTTTTAAAAGAGCCGGAGCTAAATAAATGGCGGCAAAGTTGCAGCCGCCGGCACAGCTTTAATATGCTCGCTCGCGTCGCCAAAATGGAGGAGACGAGGCGAGCTGAGCTGACCGGCGGGAGGAAGAAGAAGAAGAGGAAACAGAGAGAGGGAGTGAGGCGGCTAGCCTTGGGTTGCAGTGGTTTCTCTCTCCTCAGCTGTGTCCTGTCTCTCTCTCTCTCTGGATTTACCGGTGGCAGTGTTGCGGTGAATTATTGACTTCTTTGTCCCCAACTCCCCCCAATGTTGCTGAAAAACCAGCCACAAACTATCCGTCCTATAAAAAACCAACTTACTAAATGTGACACATCATAATATTATGAATCTGAACATATCTCTATTTAAATTTATTGTACTACAGTATGTCACATTCAGTACTAGATTTATTTTTTTTAGACGAAGGGAGTAGTTGCTAAACTCTCTGAACAGTTAAACCTGATTAAGTTACAGATTTTATTTTGATTTTTATTAATGTATTTTTTAAAACTGTAAAATGGTGTATTTTATAAATATCTCATAAATCGATTTTTCAAATTTAAAATATTAAAACTCAACTAATTATGTATTAATTTTTTACCGTACTTAATCTTCATCTTTAGCATATTTGAGGTCCCAGTTTGATTGTTCCGGTTCCGTTCTTTCACCTGATTATTTACTCTATGTATCTACAAAATACATTTCTTCTATTATTTTATAGATGACACCATTAATTTTTAATAGATGTTTGACCATTCATTTGACCAGATGAATAGTGAAACATATGTTTAAAAATCAGTGACCTCATCTATAAAAAAAATATGAAAATATGGAGCCAGTACGTTTTCTTATAAGAAAAATTCTCGATATTGTTTAGACCACATGTTATAAGTTAGTACAAGTTAAGTTTATTTCTTAAAGAGAAAAGTCTGAATTACCTCCTGAACTATTTGCAACAATACAAATTACCTCCTGAATCACAAAACTAGATATCCTTCATTCTCAACTTTTTATATCGGACGAATTACCCCCTAGTCTCTCTAGACAGTTTTCGTTCCACATGACGCATATGTGGCAGTCCAATCAGCATAAAAATTTAAAAATATAGTGGGCCCACATGTCATATCTCCCCTCATCCTCCATTGCTCACGTATGATATGTGGGCCCACTATTTTTAAATTTTTAATGCTGATTGGACTGCTACGTGTGTGTCACATAAGACGAAAACCGCTCTAAAGAGACTCAGGGGGGTAATTCGTCCATTATGAGAAGTTAAGGTGAATGATGTCTGGTTTTGTGGTTAAGAGGGAATTTGTATTGTCGCAATAGTTAATAGGGTAATTTGGACTTTTTCCTTTCTTAAAAATTTAATTTCTTCCTATAATGAAGCAGAATAATCTATCTCACATGGGGTTTTAATAGATGAATAAATGATGAATTATCGGGTTTTTATTGATATTCGAGGAGGCACGAGAGTTATAAACGAATAAAATTAACTATTACAATTCTAAACAATTTATATAGAAAATTTTAAAGAATCATAGGATTAGTCTGTAGGAGGAACATAGAATTAGTTATTGATTATTCTTTTTGTGAGAAATTAGTTCTTGTGGCTACTATTATCCCATGACATGGCTACGCAAGTGCTATTATCCCACTACAGAGATCGCACTAGCTGACTACTACTTCCACGGGTTAACTGAAATAGGCCGGCATTTTAATTCCTTAATAATGGCCAGGAGCAGTATACGGATTAGACTTTCTGCAAATTTCCAAGACTTCATGAGTGTAGCTGACATTCTCTTGTCTCTGACTGCAACTTTCAGCTGTCCGCTTCATTTCGTTAACGGCTCCACCCATCCGTCAGTAGTAGCACATCTGTTCTGATCTATACTGCCTGATTATGACCGGATTAGCAGATAGTATTATATGTCCAGTAACGTAACTGATCATGATCCGAAGAAAATAATAGAATTTTCTAGCCCTCGAAAATTGACTTAAGGTTAATTGTGTAGTAATAAGTACAGTACTCGGGATTCTCAAATCTGTTCCAAAGTCCAAACGATCATCAGTAAATGCAAGTACTTGTGTACGTATGCAGCTGAAATCTGAAAGGCTGATCTGCATGACCAAATTTGCAGAGTATTTACACACGATGTCAAACTGAGCATGCTGCCAGCATGCGTCTTTGCAAAACCGAGTCTAAATTGAATGGCTCTCCCATCATCAAAACATCAACAGAATTGGGCGAACATTTCCTTAATTCAGATGTCAATGTTGCAAGCATGCACCGTATTGAACGGTACGGCCGGTTGTTTTGAAGCAAGATTGCGTGACAAATTACTGATTAGGATTGGAAGATCGGAGCGTGAATTCATATTTGACACGCACGCTAGTACTAGCTAGCAGTTAGTAGTACCATTTTTCTGACTGAAAGAAGCTCATTTCTGAACGTGCTTCTTTTATTGACAAAGAACAAATTCCGGCCATTAGATATCCTCAAATTCTTTTCTTATCACAACGGGTCAGTAGATAAGGAAAAATATTTGCTCGGATTCTGACCTTTCATTATGTCAAGCACAAACCATTCATTGGATATTATAATTTACAGTATAATAAATTAATGTCAAAGAAGCTTGGGAGAAAAAAAGTATTTTTTATGGAAATTGGGAGAGAAATGTGGGCGTGCTTAGTTGGCAATCTTTGCATGAGAACCTGAGGGACATTTCCATACTGTTCAACAAGAGTTTGACTAATGACTGTACGTGTATCTTGATGTGCTTCTTAAAATAAACAAAAATCTAATGACTACTTAAAAATAAATAGACGTCAATAATCTATAGCCGTCCTAATTAGACTATCAAACATTATAAAAAAAATAGACTGTTAAAGTAAGAGGAGTGCATGCGGTGAAGCAATACCAGGTTTGACTGGCCTATATTTTCTCTTGTCATGTCTTTGTCATGTTCAAGTTCTTGCTCCTCTTCCCATTCCTTGATTTTATACATTATATTTCAAACTGTTCATCCATACTTACATCACTATCGTGGAGTTGCAAGAAACAATGAAATAAAGAGAAATAAGGTTGTGTTTTTCCACAATCTCGCAGACAAAAGAATCTCTCCTGTTATTTTCTTGTGGATAGCATGGGCACAATTTAATGATTTATGGCAGACCGTAGCAACTTCCAACAAATTTGGCCGTCAGAATAGAAGGCGGCAAATATGAACTTACACCAACATTGTTCAGTTATGATGATTTATGAGCAGTCAACCAAATCGATGATCAATCCTGTAGTGCTGCTAGGGCATGCCACGGTCTCGATCTGATCAACTAGGTTACTTTTTTTTGGTAGACTTAGGTTACTTTTATTTTTGTAGACTAATTAACTGGGTTACTTGTGATTGTGTGTAGCCAGCAGATTTTGACATGAAAACAAGGCATCCATCCTGGACCGGTTCCAGTTTCAGTTCAGGTAGCAGACAACACAGACGTAACCAAGTAGCAGACAGCACAACGGACAAATCAGATGCTGTGGGTTTTGACTTTGATTAAATTATGATTCAAGTTTATAAAATACAGCAATTAAATGAAAGAGAAAGAGCGTGACTCCAGGAAAAATAATTGGAATCGGTTAGATTGATCTTGAATTCAAAGTACTCAAGAAAGCAACAGTCTCTGAAAATGGCATGGAATTGATCAATCCCATGACCTGAATCAATGTACTTCCATGAGGAATTAATTGATCATCAGACACTGATCATACATCAGTTATGGGTCATGAACAGCTGAATTGGAAACTCAATTTAGCTTTCAATTACGTACATGAAAATTGTTATTACATAGTCATATCGTGCATTCGTCGTCACAGATCAAGATGACAAATCTGCAGTTGAATCCCATCACTAGTTGACGAACTGTGCAAAATTTGACGTGTTAAAAGTCAACTGAGCAAAAGCCCAAAGCAAAACTTTCTCCATTTTTTTTTGTTCTTAATACTACAAAGATACACAAATCTTATGTGTATTCTTAAAAGAAAAACCTTTTTTTTCTGGCAGTGTTTAGGTGACCAACCTGAATCAGTTTGCGCCGTGCGAAGGGATCTACACGTATCCGTTGAGTGAGAGCACCAAGTGGCTAATCCAGGATCAGTAGATCCAAACCTGAAATGTGAACTGGCAATTGCAATTTTGCAAGTCCAGGGTTGAAAAAATAGAGGAATAGGAAAAACACAGGATTCTAATAGGAATTGAAGTGTAAAATAGAGGATTGCAAAACACAGGAATGGTTGTTTGATTGGAGCGTAGGAAAAACGCAGGAATCGGATGAGAGAGATAGACTCAAAAGGAATTTTCCAAGAGGTTAAAGCTCTTGCTATATTTCCTCCAAAATCCGCATACAATGTGTCATTACATAGGAATTTTATAGGATTTGGAAAAATTCAATCCTTTGAATCAAAGGGTCAAGTAGGAAAATTTCCTATAGGATTTGAATCCTATAAAATTTCTAGATAAACCCTTTGATTCAAAGGGGCCCAACATGCCGTAGCACTTTGGTCGCTTTCGTAGTGCAGCTGTGAGCCTGTGAAACAACACGTGTGCAAAATGAAATGTACAGCTGACTGCCGACACGGAACACCTGTCCGAATGACTGTTTTATATTTTTCCGACTGACCACGTACACTTTTCACATAGATTATTTTGTTAATAAAAATGTTTTACATCACCGGTCTTTGTTATACGGCACACAAACAGTGGTATTTTTACTGAATAAAAATTATGTTGTGTGATGGGAAAAATTCTGAAAGAGAGAGAGAGAGAGAGAAAAAAAAGGCCAGCTAAAAAGGCTACGAAGAACCAGTTCAATTATATCGAGTAAGGGCCCATTCTAAACAGAGTTTGAAACTTTGAAATGAGTTTATAAGCCATACGCAAAATAAGAAAAAATATTACTCCATTAGATAATTAATTAAATATATTTACTGTTATAAAATTTAAAGGTTAATATTTTTTTAAAGAAAAATCTTTCCAAAGAAATCTTTATAGAAAGTTTTCTTTTTGAGAAAATATAGTGTTTAATTATTTGGGAAGCGTGTGGTCGTAGTTGCGAGTAAATAGCTCCCCCGTAAGCTCAAACATACTCCCTCCGTCCCATCCCAGAATATAACAACCTAGTACCGGAATGGACTTATCCTAGTACTACTAGTCTATATAGAGGGTATGTGTGCTGTGTGCCTAAGCCTACAAAAAATTTTCACGTTTATAGGACAACGTATAAATATAATCACACATGAGTGCTAACTTTAATTATTCAATAATCAAGTTCTACAAGTATATGCATGAGTATACCCAAGAAACAAGGGTTTTGATTATTAATTCCTCCCCGCCATCCCCTTCTCATATAAATTAAGATGATGTTGTTTATAATAATTTAAATTATATATGGATTGGTTGTTCAAAAGCCGTGGTTTATGAGAAAAGGAAAAAAAAAGGTAATATAGTTAATCATCTAGAGGTAAAACTAAGAAACTAAGGTGACATGACTTTATAAGACAAGAAAAGAAGAAGGAAGATAATTAAGGCGACATGACTTTATAAAAGAAGAAAATGAGGAAGATAATTAGACCATAAATAATTAAGATGATATAGCTCAACGAGAGAAGAGAGAAATGGCATTAACTATATTTAGTGTGATAAGGTAAAAAAAATTGTCTCTGTAGAACCGTAAAACTTTCTCACACAAGTAACATAACGGCTGCATTGGCCGCTGCCACTGTGAAAAGAACGTTGCTACAACGGATGCCTGGTTGCCGAAGTGGGGCGTCAGGCCACAGCCCACAGACCCAACACCTAGATTTCTTTCTATTTGGACTCCCGAACGCGAAAACTTCACAGAATTTTACAGGAATTAGTTCAATTCCTGCAGAATTTCTTCGAAAATCCTCCGCTCGAAGGAGGCCTTGATAGATGAGTGTGTGTATGAGACTTCTCAAAGAACGCCACCATGGGAGTTTGCAGTTTTACACTGCATATAAAAACTCTATGCATTTCCCCTTGTTGGGTATTCATGGAAGAGATGTTCCTGATAGATGGCCGCCTCAAAACTGGAGGTGGCCTCTGAATATATGCTTCAGAAGTTCAGATGGTAGAGTAGAGGCCACAAGGGTCTAGCTATAAGGAGAAGGACAGAGCCGCCTGTTGGAAAATTGGCATGATTAGACATGTTAGAACTCTACAAAAGTAAAATTTCATAACAAGTTGAAAATTTAACAAGTTACCTCCAAGACAGATTCCAAGGATTGGTCATTCCGAGGGGTCTCCTGTGAAGTCGAAGGCCTCATGTGCGATTCTATCATGTTAAGCTGCTCGTACACCTCCTTGAGCATTATGATCTGCTCCTTGTTTTTCCTGGTGTCATTCATCTCAACCATCTTCTCGCTCTGCACCCGCTTCAGCCTTGATCTGGTCCTCTCAGTGCCAGCTCGTGGCGTTGAATTCTTTCCTCGTGGCGTCGAACTCTTATCGGTGATTACATGGACATTCCTGTAGAGGTTGTTCATGGAGCCAACTTTTCTTGTTGCAGATAACTTGGATAGAGCCTGAGGCCGCCGCTCTTTCGGAACGTCCTTGGGAGAAAGTTCTGACTCCTTTGTGATGATTTCATTTGCAGTGCATGAGGATTCTTCTACTCCTTGGCTTCTTTCTTGAATCTTGATTGTGTCAACGATGTCACTTATAGGATGAACTGCAACCTCTTCCGCTTCAATGCCTGAATGTGACTCTTTGGTTTGATCACCATGTGGTGCATCCTCTGCGTTTCTTCCAACCTGTATTTCTCTTTCACTGCATATATCTCTGTGATTACTCGATGTGGAGAACGAGGAACAACTTGATGACTCTTCCAAGGGATGTGATTGTACTTCTTCCTTTCCAATGCCTGAATGTGACTGCTTGAGTTGATCACCATGTCGTGTATCTTCCGCATTTTCCCCAACCTGTATTGCTCTTTCACTGGATGTATCTCTATGATTACTCAACAACGAGGAGGAACAACTTGACTCTTCCAAGAGATGAGGTTGTTGAGAAAGATCACTGCTTGGAGGATTTGGTTCTTCTCCATGTTCTTCTGTGGCATCCCCATCTGTCAGCAAGCTTTTCTGAACCTCTAGAGCCTTGAAGTCACTAGCATTTCCAGAAATATGCTTCAATTCATCTTCACTCAAATTACAAACAAAGCCACCTAATCTGCTCTTTGTTGATTCAACATTTCTGTCGGTGTCCTTTTCGGCAAAAAGTTTCTTCATCTGCAAAGTTGGCAGAGAGAAATTCCTTTTGATGCTACGACAAAGATTCTCCACGGTTTTGCTTTCAAATAATGGTATATTGTTAGTTATCGTCTCGTCTGCAATATCACACTCATCAATACCAACATCCAATAGCTTGTGTTTATACACCAGCAATTGGTTTCTCAGATAAAAATTCTCCAGTTCCTTCTGTTGAAGGACTTCCTGTAGAATCTCCAGTGCTTTGTCACTGTGGCTAATCTTTTCCTCAGCTATCCTCTTGTACTGCCATGCTTCCATCCTCTGCTCCTCCTTCTCCTTCTGAAGCTTTCGAATCATTGACAAGGCTGCACTTGCAGAAGTTGCTGAAGCTTCTCTCTCCTCTTCCAACTCCATGAATAACTTCTTCATCATAATGTACTGTGCGAATATTGCTTTTTGTAACTGAGTATCTTCAGTTTCTGCCATCTTTCTCAAAGGCTCTGATTAGTATATGGTTTACTATTTGCCTTAGAATCTATTAAATTCATCTATTGAACCTGCAATATTTAAAAAAACTTCACTTTATTCTCTGAAGACATGCGAGGATTGGATGAAGCTGAAAAAGGAAAAAAAATTGGAGTTGATTTTGAAGTGTAAAATCAACTCAGCCTAGAATAATACTGTCACAATTCTTCCGCACCATAAAAATAATATTACCGTACATATGATTCCTTTCTAGTAGTTTGGTGATTATGTAATTGTATATGTGATATCATAAATAACACAAATGAGTTTCAGTTTTTGCACCTACTAAAACTTAATCCAGGATGTGTTAATATTTCTATCATAGGGTAAAACTTCCATCCACATTGTACGCACTACGGAAGTCATATCATGTATCCTATAATGCTTAAATTTATGCCCCTAGCCTAAAATGTGTGATCCTGCCATGAAGAATAAGAGAAAGAGATGATATTAATAGCATCGTAGCATGTTACGTGTATATATATATATTCGTATTCAATTTAAAATGTGGAAAATTGAATCTTACATGTTAAAAATTTAAATAAAAATAACTGTTGGCAAGGATGATAACCTCATGATCCACATATTTCCTGACTAACAGGATCATATATATATATTGAGAGTGGAGGACCAAATTAAAACTAGGCAAGACAATATGCTTTTGAAGAAAAAGCACCATTTGGCTGTTCCATGGATTAGCCCATGGTAGCTATGAATAATTTGAAAAGCGTCAATCAAGCGCATTTAGAAAGGCCAAAGAAGAGGAAAGAATATACAAAACAAAGGTGGTACGAAGATGTCGAGAAGATAGCAGATTAACGAAATATGTTTTCTATGGAGGGTTAATGTTTCTATGCTCATAACATAATGCACATTGACTAAATAAAAGCTAATTAGATGCCAAAAGTATTGCAATAAATTGAAAAACTGGAATTCAGTATCTAAAATTGACAGCCGTGCTGAAAAAATATAACGAAGCACTAATGTAAGAGTTCAAATTGACTAAGAATTCTGTTATGATTTTGCTGTCAGGGTTAATACAATAGATCATGCATTCGATTCCCAGAGGTGTTGAGGGATGTTGTGGTGATAATTTATTACTCCACTAGTTGAGCACAAAATTTGACATGACTGGATTAACAATTGGATATAGAAAACAAATTTTGAATAAGCAACGACAAGTTGGAGTACATGAAGCCCAGACAAACTCACCGATATTTGAAACCCCCCAACGATGAGCCAAAGATCCAATTCTCCAATGGTTCTGCCATTCCTTCCTCCCTGCTAGGGAGAAGTGCAGGTAATCAGCTTAGCGTCTATTAATAGGAGAAAACATTGATGACCTCAACTTTAGAGGGAGAAAGACAGGAAGGTGTTCCTTATTTTTGGGATGTGAATTTGGAGTCATCTGAGCTGAGCAAACCTATTTACTCTTCACCAGTCTGCCTGGAATACCAACAAACATGAGGATGGCAGATAAAAAGCCAGAGCAGCATGTCCTGTCGGAAACACGTTAGACCAACATGGTTTTGTACCTCAGTGACTTTTTGGTACTTCCTCCGTTTCACAATGTAAGTCATTCTAGCATTTCAATGTGAGAAATGCTAAAATGACTTATATTATGAAACGGATGGAGTAGTGCTGATCATACTGGCATGTTATTTCAGTCTAGCAAGTTAACATTTAAGCTAACGTCGCCACCTTTGGTTAGCCATATTGACCTAGAGAAATGAATATTGTTGCATTGCCCATTGTACGACGAGATAAAGGGCTTGTTTTTGGATTACTGCCTCTAAACTTGCCATGCAGAAGATTAGTAGCTGGAGAAGCTAGACGTGCATTTGAACTGGGCCTCTGGGGATCAAAAAAAAATGGCAAGAGAACCATGAGCTCAAACAACTTGGCAACAAACCAACCAATCATACTCCACCAAAAAAAATTTAGCATGCCAATATTTTGGTAAGGCATGGATTGACAATGATCCAAGCAAGCCCAAATTGTTCCTGCTCCAATTTGCAGATATCCTCGATGCGAGAGAACAAAGAACATTTTTTTCACTCATAATGGAAGGTACTAGAAAGGATTAATAAGCCATAATATCACAGACGTTTTCAATATGAAAAGATGTTAGGAAAAAATGAAGGGGACCTTACAGGGTAACAGTACCTGAAAGGTCATAGGATGCACGGGTGGTAAAAGTTAATTAAGCCTGAAAATGATCAAATACAGATGTTTCACTAATTACAGCTTAATACATGATAAAAAAAGTACTAGTAGGGTCTAATTAATCCATCTTCTCAAGCTGACATACATGCCGGGGCACAGAACAATGACACAAGTACTTAGTCAATAGGAACTTCAACCTCCATCTTCACATCAGAATTGTCAAGAATCTGGAAACAAAAACAAGTTTCGTGAGTACAAAAGGTGAAAATTTTTAGCTACAATCAAGTAAATACGAAGATCTGCTGATTGCAATAATCAAAACCATTCATTTCTTAATGAAAAAATGATCACATGCTAATGCTACATTATTTAACAAAATAACATGGTATGGAAAGTATAGGTCAAAATAGATATTTCAAAGCTAAATGCCATAAAACCAAGTGAATGGGATGCTCGATTTAGAACAAATAAGGAGATGATGACAACTAGATTTTAATTTAGTGATATCAGCTTATTCAAAATTAAACCTGTCAAATACAGACAAGATATTTTCCTTCTAGAACATCTATCTGATTCACCAAGCATAATGTGTATGCTCCTGATACTAGTGCAGAAAATATTTATCTGTTAAGGTTAAAGAGATCTAAGGGAATAAAGTAGTAGATTGGAGCTTACCTTCATAAAGTCTGGCAGAGTAAAATTTGAATCTTTTGTATAGCCAGCTTCTTCTAAAACATGGATCAAAACTTTCTGAAATGCATAAGTGGCATACATCAGTATAGCAGAAAAGGACTACAGTATACTTTACCATAAAAAAATGATGTTATTTTATTACGAAGTAAACCAAGATGTATATTAACCTATTATGCTGGTCCGGCAGAAGCACGGACCAGACGGAATCCTACTTACAAGGAAAAAAAATATTCTGTAGAGTGCTCTACCAAAAATACATTACTATTACGCTTTAGTTAAATTGACTCGAAGGTAGAATTCGCTATTGATTCCAAAAATTATCCCAGCCAGCAAGGCCTAGAATGTGATCATGGAACAAAAAAAAAGTAGTCCTCCGCATTTAGAGTCGATCAACAGTTATGACCAATTGACCACTTGACTACCAGCTCAGAGCAACATGTGAGGTACCAATTTTAGCAGCATTGTAGTTGCAACAACATGAGCAATCAACAAATTACAATTACTTGCAACTACACAAGCTTTTATGGACATAAATGAACATGGATATGTTAGCACATATGATATGGCACCAAAGATCTTAAGCACAAACCTGCCTCTGCTGCTCAGTCATAAAAGAACCAGACAGATCCCGCAAGATGCTCAAGATATCATCAAATGCCACCTTCCCATTGCAGTCAGTGTCATAAACCCTGAAAATAACTACAGAGAAAACATAGCATATTTCTCAGAACATCTAGACATCCGGGACAGAAAGCAAATGGAGAATTTAAGTACGAACTGGGAACCCACATTCAATTTTTTGCTGCAGGCTTGCGCGGGGACTAAACGCCGATAAGAACGCCACGAACTCCTTAAAGTTCAGCCCATCGAGCATCCTCAGAAGCCTCTGACAGAGACATCGCATCGATTAACAAATAGCATTCCTCAAACATCTACCCAATCACCCAATTCATTCCTTTCCTAATCCCTCGTTCTCAATACAGAATAAGAAAAGGTATTGAGGAACAGGCTAGTTATGTCTTGTAACCTGAGAGAGAGGGTTCACGGCGAACTCGGGGACGGTCATGAATTCCTCGGCGGAGACGAATCCGCCCCCATTCCGGTCGAGCTGGCAGAACCGGTGGTACAGCGACACGATCTCCTGCTGCGAGACTTAGCTCCCAAAACACCCCGAATCAGCAGGTCAGATCGGAGGGGAACAGCGGCAGACAGCATCAATCTTCGTTGAGAGTTCAGAATCCAATCGAAAGAGAGAAACACAAGCGCGCAAACTCACAGGCGTGGTCGCAGTGGTCCTGGACCTCCTCGATGTCGTACTGCGTCAGCATCGACGAGGTGCTCCCCATCTCGGCGGAGGAGACGGGGATCCCGGTCGGCCAAAATTCGGATCCGGGCGGGGATCCTCCCGGAATCGAAGTCCAATCTGGATGTTCAACCACGATTCCGCATCAACACACGATGCTAGGGATCACGATTCGACGTCGGCTAGAGCAGACGAGGAAATCGAGAGGGAGGCAGAGCGCGATGCGTCGAGCTGAGGGGTGCTTACCCTTCAGGCGGATTCCTCTGCAGGCGATGCTTGGTCCCCTCGAATCCGGAGCTCCGCCGCCGCCGCCGCTTGCTGCCGCCGACGAGAGGAAGGGAGAGGCGGAGGCGAATCCGGCGATGGATGTGTGGGGCAGTGTGGGGGATGAACGAGGACAGATGCAAAAATGGCCCGTTTCTCTTTTCTCTCTTCCGGCCCGGCCTGGCCCAGCAATCCGGCCCGCGGGAGTGCGCCAAAGCCCAGCCCAGCTCACCACCCTGTCAGCTCGTTCTTCCTCCTCCGGCCGGGAGTTCGCAGTGCCCACGACGCCGCGTCCTCAACCAAATCCGGTCTTGTCGTCTACGATCTTTTTCGAATCAAACGATCTCATCCGAGAAACAGTATAAACTTCGCCGCCGCTACCGTGTCGAGCTATGTCTCCTCATCCTCGCTATGTTTCAAAAGACAGGGATAAACCTCGTCGCTGCAGGCGTGTCGAGCACTGTCTCCTCTTCCTCTTCATCCGCACAGCTTCAAAAAAAAAAAAAAAAAAAAACAGAGATAAACCTCGCCGCCGCAGGCGTGTCGAGCTCTGTCTCCTCGTCTTCATCCGCCGCTTCAAAAACCAGAGATAAACCTCGCCGCCGCTGGCGTGTCGAGCTCTGTCTCCAACTCCTCGCCATGTCGTGTCGGCTGCTGTCTCTTCCTCTTCTCCAAATAAATAGCGTCCCGATGGCCTCCTCGATCTGTGTAACTTAGTCCCTCGAAGTAGTCGCTTCTTCTTCTCGTAGCCTCTTCAGATCGATCGCTTCGTCGTCATGGCTAGTTTCTCGACGGTTTTCCTGCTCCTCAGCCTTGTCTGCCTAGCTTCGCCGTGCGCCGCGCAGCGCGTGATCTGCGAAGCCCCACCGTGCACCACCGCGTCGCAGGTGAAGACAACCCCGACAAATCGCGCCTCCCACGTCCGCCTCCCCGAAGGCGTCACCGGCGCCGAGAGCCTCGCCTTCGACTCCAGCAACCGTGGCCCCTTCACCGGCGTCTCCGATGGCCGCGTCCTCAAGTGGGGCGGCGACTCCGCCGGCTGGACTACCTTCGCGTACAACCGGAATTACCGGTACGTACGTGCATGTATAGAATTTTGACTTGTATGTTTGCATGGTGTGTGATATTATTATGTACTATATATCTTATCAAATTTTTTAAAATTTTTATATAACTATTTAAATTACATGTATATACCCAGGTGCCATGAGACCTAGGTGTAGAAAATACTTTCTTACGTATAGATTGGTTGACGAGACTAACATGTATATATCCGTGCAGGAGCAACCCTACGTGCGCGTCGTCATCTGAGGAGACGGAGAGCACATGCGGGCGTCCGCTGGGTCTTGCGTTCCACCTCAAGACGGGGATCCTCTACTTCGCCGACGCCTACAAGGGCCTGATGCGGGTTGGGCCGCGGGGTGGCCAGGCCGACGTGCTCGCCACGGAGGCCGACGGCGTGCCGTTCAATTACCTCAACGGCGTCGACGTCGACCAGGACACCGGTGACGTCTACTTCACCGACAGCAGCACCACCATCACACGCCGGTACGTATACACAGATCGAGAACAATCCAAATTAATTTACTTTCAAATTTGCATTATGCATGCAATGCGTTGTTGATCATCAGCATTAACAGGAGATGAGTTGTGTGCATGCAGATACCAAGAGAACATCATGAGGAACCGCGACGCGACGGCTCGGCTGATGAAGTACGACGCGAAGACGAAGCAGGTGACGGTGCTGAAGGACCGGTTGCCGTACGCCAACGGCGTGGCCGTCAGCCACGACGGGAGGTACCTCGTGGTGGCGCACACGGGGCCGGCACAGGTGTTCAGGTATTGGCTCAAGGGGGCCAAGGCCGGCCAGTACGAGCTCTTCGCCGACCTGCCCGGGTACCCCGACAACGTCCGGCGAGACGCCAAGGGGGGCTACTGGGTGGGGCTCAACCGGGAGAAGATTACGTTCAACGTGCCGGCGGCGGCTTCTCCGGCCAAGCACCTGGTCGGCGTCCGGCTCAACGGCGACGGCGTCGAGGTGGAGGAGCTGACGGCTGCTAGTAGGGCTGTGACGCTGAGCGAGGTTGTGGAGAGGGACCGCAAGTTGTGGCTCGGCTCCGTCGATCTCGACTACGTCGGCCTACTGCAGTAGAAAGAAGTTATCTGTTTAGTGGTGTTAGGAATAATAAAGGCAGGCTAATTAGGTATTTAGCAGTAGAATCAGGATTGGTACAACTCTTTTTTGCTGGCAGCTATATTAATTAGACGTTTTAGTAGTCTTTTTTCAGTGTGTGCTTGATATACACACCTTGATATATAATCTCTCTCCGTTTCGTTTTTGTTTGACGCCGGTTAGTTCGAAATTGCACTAATCAACGTCATTTATTTGGAAACAAAGGTAGAATAATATAATTTAGTTTTGTATACCAGTGTGCAATCAAATACCCTTACAAGCTACTCCCTCTGTTTCAAATTATATGATTAAGTTTAACTAAGTTTATAAACACATAAATTAATATTTATAACATCAAATTAGTTTTATTAAAACAACAAGTTGAATATATTTATCATGTGTTGAAAACATTTTTAAACAAACTTATCAAATTTGAAACAGTTTAACTTTAATCAAAGTCAAAACGGTTCATAATCTCAAACGGAGGGAGGTATAATCGTTTTAGTCACCGGTGGCTGTGGTCAATTATACCGCGCTAAATAAAACTAATCCTACCATCATCGCCTACGAACAACGGAGGGAAAGCAACACCGCGCAACTACAAATTGAAGTTGATAGCCCACCGCCCTCCCTCCTTAATGACTGGATCTGACCTAATCCCGCGTGCAACGGAGCGAGCTACCGATAGCTAGCTAGCTCGCTAGGCGACCGGACAAAATTTAACCGGGTGGTCCAGCGCGCGTGCGCGTCACGATGAACACACACGTACGTAGCTAGGCCTCCCCTGGCTAACACACACGCGCGGGTCACCTCGCTCGCGTGACCGTACGTGCATGCTGCATGCATGGCCGCGCGCACACCGGAGTACCGGACGCGATGGCGACGCGCCGACGTCGACGCAGCCGGCCGAGGAGGTCAATACGCGCGCATGCGGCCGCGCCTACGTACCCAATCAACCATGCTTGTTTTGTTATAGCTTGCACAGGGGTTGATCAACTCCCGTACGTGCAGTACCGACCGGTGGACCGTGTTCTTGCATCCATGTCATTATGTCACGCGGCACATGCTTACGGGGGCCCGTGATACAATGAATGGCCGGCTAGCTAAGGCACCCCCGACACTACACATATACTGATGACCAGTTCTATGATGCTCGATCCAAGCTCGCAAACAGTTCTGCCCATATATGATAAGATGGCCAGACATGCATGCCACACTTATTTATTCATGCACGTCACCACACACGTGCCATGCATCGTTGCTAGTTATAAATGTTTTTCGTCGTTGCTAATTATAAATGTTTTTTGAAAGAGGGATTTAGAGCAAGTTTAATGGCTCTATGCCAACTATAAGAGTATAATAAGAACAATAGCAGGTTACAAGTTAGCTATAAACACATCTAAAATAAGAGAGGAGAGAGAAGAATAGTTGTATTTAGATTTATAGCTAGTTGTAGCACAGGCTCTACAATATTATGTGTGTAGGCAAGGTGGGTTAAGTATTAACGGTGTAATGCATATTTATATAAACTATTGTATGGATAGGCTAATAGAGTTGTTGTAGATGACGTGTTAATTTTATAGCTAGAAATTGGCTATACTATTAAACTTATTTTAAGCACATGTGGAGAATAGAGACAACGAAAAACAAGAAATGTTTCACATACAAGAGCAAATGCATTGAATACAGAAGTGAGAGAAAAAGTGAGCAAAAAATCATGAGCTGGCTCTTGTCAAGCTTGTTAACGTATTTATATCACCTTTATAATTAGTAATTTATTTGTTTACAACATATAAACTTAATAATAAACACTAGTGAAGAATTCACAAAATACAAATAGTTTTGATGTAACTAATGGACTAGTCACTACTCGCTAGTTAAGAAACACTAAGTATATATGAAGATGTGGTGATCTTTTGTAGTAATGAGCAACTCACAAGCTAGTTCATTAAGCTCAAGAGTTAAATTTCTAGCTTGGCTCAACTCATTAAGACCATGGGTTTGAGTCAATCAGAGTCGAGCTCAGTAGCTCACCATGAGCCAATCCAAACCACGAGCTTCGAGCTTTTTTCCACATCTACATCAAGGTACTTAAGCCCTGTTTAGATCCCACTCTAAATTTTTTTTACCATATCACATCGAACATTTGAACACCTACATGAAGTATTAAATATAAGCTAAAAAATAACTAATTACACATATTGAGACTAATTTGCGAGACGAATCTTTTAAGCCTAATTGTTCCATGATTTGACAATATGGTGCTATAGTAAACATTTGCTAATGATGGATTTATCAGGCTTAATAAATTCGTCTCGTGGTTTACTGACGGATTCTGTAATTAGTTTTTTTTATTAGTGCCTGAACACCCAATGCAACACCCTATATAATACCCGATGTGACACGTCAAAACTTTACACCCCTAGATCTAAACACCCCCTTACAAACTAAGGGCATGTTTGGATGAGCGATGTTCCGGTGCTCTCTACTGGTAATATTATACTACCAGTAGAAATGATCTGAACCATTCATTATTAAGGGTAAATTAGTAATTTACTAATATAGTGATTAGAGGTAACTATCATTTATGTTTTTATGGGTCTATATCTATATCAATATGTGGTAATCGATTCCGCTGGCATCGTTCAATCGAAAAAGCCAAAAAGGAGAAAAAAAAGGATTTAGTCACTGTCACCCGTATATTTTTTTTTTGACAATAATGTTCCTCCACATCTCTACTATCACTAAATGGGGTGGTGGTACAAACAGATTTAAACCCCTCGGCCAAATAAGATCAACGGTTCAAATTGCTTTATACTACTAGTAAAGAGCACCGTAATGTGGCTTACCAATTTTTTGGTAGCTTCAAATAGTACTTTAATAGTATTTTGATTAAGATCAAATTTTGCCTAACTAATAGAAAAATCTACCCTACTTATAGTGTTTGGACTTATTTAGATTTGGATATTATCAATATTTTGATAGGGCTTCAGATCAAATCAGCCATAACTAAGGCTATTCCCAACCCAATGACTATGATGGTGTCTATAGCATTAAATAAGCTGTCACATAAGATAAAAAATGATGTGGCAAGTGAATAAATGAGGAAAGAGAAGGAAACCATGTCTTGCATGAGACACTGTTTCTATACAACATCCAAGGCATCATGTGGGATAAGTAGCATTAAATTTAAGTGTGGAATAGTGGTGTTTGCATTAGAAAAATATTGTCTAGTACTAGTTTCTTAATAATGTGAAGTTTATTTAAACTATGTCTAGTGTCTTGGATTAGAAATGGCCTAAAACAACCATACGTGCCTTTGCATTGCAGCTCAACCTCCCTCCCATGTACCGTACGCATTGCAGCCAGAGACCACCAACACCAAAAGCCAGCGCTGCGGCGACCAGCAACTTCACGTAGGCGTAGTAGCGAGCGACCCGCGCGGGGCCCACGTGCCATGTGCACGGGAGGACGACGGGCCCGCTCACGCGGCACGTAAATGCGCCTCCGTCCAAAGCGTTGGTGGGCTTTCGTGGCGGTTGCCCGATCGAGTGGGACGTCGTCGCTACAGTCCACGGGACACGACGGGACCAGGGCGGCATGTGCAAGGGCGTGGCTGTAGCACGCAGCAATGCAGCATCGATGACGCCGCGAAATCAGAGCTGAAACGAATTCTCGAGGGTCTCGATCGGCCGAGGACACAACAACAAGGTGGTGGTACAAGGAACTGTAGAAGCAGATGACTTGAGAAGTCAATACTGTACGAATTGTGGGATCCGTATGTTTCCTCTCCCATGGTACCCTCCATAGTCAAAATTTGATCGTAAAATTTATGGTGTTTAAATGTTCTGAAGATAAAGATAAAGATGAAGATTAAGTGTTTCACGTAAAACGAGGTTGTAATAACATATGATTAATTGAATTTTAATTATTTCAAACTTAAAAAATAGATTAATATGATATTTTAGAACAACTTTCATATAGAAAGTTTTTGCACGAAACGCACCGTTTAGCAATTTGAAAAACGTGTCACGAGTATCCAAAGTTTAATCCAACTTTTGTTGGAGAACAGAACAGGGTCTAACTTCAAAGTTGATTTCAATTTTTAAGACTATTATTTATTTTCCAGCATTGGTTTTTATAAGCCCATAATTTTGAAACGAAGCTTTTAAACCTAGAATAACACGGATAAAAAAACCCTTTGTTACCCATTGCTTTCTTTATTTTTCCATGGCTTATTGTGCAAATAGTACCTACTTAGGGCATATTTGGATAAGCTTCTAACTGCTGCAGCTTCTCCCAGAATCAAAAGCTCCCTAATCAGTCTAGTTTTTGGTCCAAATTCTGAGAAGCTGTAGTTGTAGAATCCAGAAAATAAATTAGAAGTCAGAAGTAGGGAAACCCATCTTTTCCATATTCTCAGAAGCTGACTTCTAACCAGCTGCTTCTCAAAATCTTAAGGTCTCCAAACAGACCCTTACAATGCTAGCAGTAGGGTTAAGGGTGTGTTCGGGAGGAGGGGTTGGAAACCTTTACCCTGTACATATAAAACAGGTGGCTCAATTGACTCATAATTAATTAAGTATTAACTTAAAAAAATGAAAAAATTAGATTAATATGATTTTCTAAGCAGCTTTCGTATAGATTTTTTTTTAAAAAAAACACACACCATTTAATAGTTCAGAAAATATTTTGCACATGAAGAACGGAGAAAGTAAAAAGTTAGTAAATGAAAGTAAACACACCCAAGTTTAGGCCCTGTTTAGTTCACACCAAACTACCCCAAACTCTCAACTTTTCATTACATCACATCACATCCAAAACTTTTCTACTCACAAAAACTCCCAACTTTTTTTTTCCAAATTACCAACTTTCCCCAAACTTCCTCCCAATTTTAGTAACTAAACACAACCTTAGCTAAGTTACGTTAAGAAACAACTCTCCATAATGCAGTGGTGCTGGTACACTGGTACGTACCTATGCTATTGGTAGATTTTTTTTTCTTTTTTTAAAAACAAAATGTTTGGTGAACATTTACCTCTCTTTTAGTATGGGTGAGGAAGACATTCTCTCGGATGTAGAAGACATTCATCTCTTTAAATGTTGGTGATGGTGATAGTGATTCTCCCAGTTACTCACCACACTGCTATGTAAGATCTCAAACAATTGATGGACCATATGTCAAGTTAATCACTAAATAATATGATTGATATAAGTATAACATCTTTATTAGACGATGAGAAATGGTTATTATGAAACGTGTCAAAATTAATCTCTAACACTCGACTAATGCAAATATTATTTCGTCATTAGAAAGGCTGCGTTTGAGCGAGGGACAAAGAGAGATGATTCATCTCGTTGTCCATGCAAATGTTTCCCGATCTATTAAACTGTATATTTTTTTAAAAAATTATAAAGAATGTTTTAAAAAACATATTAATTTATCTTTAAGTTTAAAATAATTCATATTTAATTAATCATACGCTAATGACTCATCTCGTTTTACGTATCTAGTTCTTTCTCCTCCTCTCGAAACACTCCTAAGAAATGGTCTTAGGGTGAGTTTGCATGTACTAATTTCCTAATTTCCACTCTCTGTTTATTGCGTGTACACTTCTCAAACTTCTAAAACAGTAAGTTTTTTAAAAAATATACTATAGGAAAGTTATTATAAAAACATATTAATTTATTTTTAAGTTTTTTTTAACTAATGTATAATTAATTATGTGTTAATCCACCGCTTCATTTTATGTGTATTCTGTAGAGATTTAGTTCCTAATCCATAATAACCAACACAACTTAAGAAACTATCATGAGATCTCTTTACAAAACTTTATTGCAATGCACGAGTATTTAGCTAGGACATAGAAAAAGAGTTCACAGTTCACTGTCATGAACACGTTAGCTCACACGATACAAGTTCAGTGAGGTCAATAGAATCATCACTCGAAAAAAAAAAGAATCATCTCTGTTTGAAAATCGTTAAATTTCGTCCTCGCGATATGCCGATATAAAACCAAAGGTAAAAAGGGCATGTAGCCTAGTAATTGCAGTGACATGAGTAGCGGCTCAAGGTTATGAGTTCAAATATCCATAGAAGTGAATTTTAGATTAGGTCCTGAGTTCAAATCTCCATATGAACGAATTTCAGATTGAGTTGTTTGCGGGGCTAAGTTTCCGATTAAAATGGCTGCCTATAGAATTTCAGATTGGGCCTTGAGCTTAAACCTCCATATGAGCAAATTTCGTATTGAGTTGTTTGCGGGGCTAAGTTTTCAATTTAAATGGCTGCATATATTCGGTTGAATGTAGAGGTTGGGTAAAAAAAAATCCTTCTCAAAATTAAAAAAACAAACAAAAAAAAGCCCTGATAAAACCATCATGAACTTAGGGCATGTTTAGATCCCTCGCAAAATTTTACACCCTGCCACATCGAATGTTTGAACACGTGCATGGAGTATTAAATATATGAAAAAAACTAATTACACAGATTGTGTGTAAATTGCGAGACGAATCTTTTAAGTCTAATTGCTCCATGATCTGATAATATAGTGCTACAGTAAATATTTGCTAATGACGGATTAATTAGGCTTAATAAATTCGTCTCGTAATTTACAGACGGAATCTGTAAGTTGTTTTGTTATTAGTCTATGTTTAATACTTCAAATGTATGCCGGCATATTCGCCGTGACACGCTAAAACTTTACACGCATTTATCTAAACACAACCCTAATACGATTTCTCTTTTTCTCCACGGCCCCACCACCACCCTCAGTAGTAACCGTGCGGCGCGTTCCTCCCTCTACCACGCCACCTCCTTCCTCTGCACGCGAGAAAATCTGCAGGAGTTCGCCGCACGGCAACAGCTCGGGATCCCATCGCCGCCACTAACCTCCGATCCCTCGCGCGCGGCGAGGAGGCCGACGAGGCGGCGGCGGCGGCGGCGACCCGCCGGTCCGGCAACGGAGGGGGCTCCTCGCGCCGCGATCCCCGATCGAGCCGAGGTGAGTTCAACTTGCAGCTTAGTAGCATACTGCTCCACTGCTCGTGCGTCCTGTTCGTTGCTTCGCCTCCTCTGATCGGATTGGGTTCGTGCGTGAAGCTGCATTCTCCCAGCGTTTCCTAAATCCTAATCCCCTCATCCTTAAACCCCCAAATGCTTTAGGGATTCGTGAAATTTTTTGGGGGCATTGGAGAAATTTGTTTCCATCTGTTTCCGTTTGTAGCATTCTTCACCACATTCGAGATTCCAAACGGCTTTCAATTTTTTTTTCTCGTTTCAAAGATTCCGCAATCGCTCTCGTCAATTTGAAACAGTTCCGAGTAATCGGGAAAACCCCGTTCATTATTTATTTATTACTATTCGAAACGTTTCGAAACGGAGATTTTTTTTTTTGGCAAAATTGGTTATATAGCATCGAAAGTTTACGTTTTTGGTTTTGTAGCACCGAAAGTTACCGGTTCACTTTAATAGCACCTAAAGTTCACCATGTTTCTATTTTTAACACTTCCGTCAATTCTCGATCGTTTTCCGTCCGTCTTGATCCAGCCACACACACGATATGACGTTTCTACCCCTCACAAGTACAAGTATAATGCATGTCAATGAGGGGTAGAAATATAATATCATGTGTGTGGCTGGATCAATAATGATAAAGACGGACGGAAAAATTAACGGAAGTGCTAAAAATGGGAACAGGGTGAACTTTGGATGCTATTAAAGTGAACCGGTAACTTTCGGTGCTATAAAACTAAAAAGTGAACTTTCGATGCTATATAACCAATTTTGCCTTTTTTTTTTGTGGGGGTAGTGGACGATTCGAGTTGGCCCAGCCGCTTCGCGTTCGTGCTCCTGCGTGCGTGCGCTGTCGTCGCGATCCAGACGTACAGTGAGCTTTGAAAAGGGTGAGCCCTTTGCGCCGAAGCTAAGCGTCCCTTTCCGTGCGATTGGGCTCCGATTCGCTGTACATCGTGAGCACGGATAGGCCCTTCAATTTGGGTCTTATATACGCCATCGAGCTAGATTTATTTCCTTCTCGTTTTCTTGCCACATTTGATCGCGAAGCCGGTTTGGAGAATTTTGGAGATTCTGCTCATGTTTTCCAGTGAGTGAAATGTGACTGTTGCATCGGCTGGTGCCATGTGAATAGGTATCTGGTAGATTTGGATTTTGTTTTCTTGCCTGCATCGAACAGTACAAAAATCTTACGATGCATTGCAAGTTTGTAGTTCTGGTCTTCTGGAATGGTGAGGTGTTAACTCTTAAAGAGTAATTTACTCTTCGAAGAATGATCCCATTCCCATAATGTTTGTTTCCGATGAAGAAAACAAGTAGTGAAAGCAGTAGAATAAACTTTCTAGAATCTAGATACAAAGATCCATGTTGCGTGGACGCATGTGTCCCTGTCGGCTCCAACAACTTCAGGGGAAAAAAAAGGTGAACCTAATTCTCTCCTCGTCCTTGGTCGAACTCATCCATGTAACTAGTACCATGTAGCAGCAGCAATTCGCATTTCACATCAAGAGGCCATGTTGGATTAATTTGCAGATTTGCAGTTACTGCACTGTTGCAATCCTGTACTAGGCCCCAACCAAGCAAACACGGGAGCTTTCCTTTTCTTCCTTGGGGCACTTTACGCCCACACGACGAGAGGGACCGGGTGGGCAGTAGCAACAAATTGGACAATCCTTTGCATGTAAATGGCCGTGACACTAGGTTGTCGTCATCCATCGTTGTGAATAATGTGCAATCGTCCATGCTGTTTGGTTGCCTGCATTTGCCGTTCTTTGACGTGGTGGCCTGGTGGGGGAGGGGAGAGGCGGAGAGCCTTCATGTTTGTTTGTTTGTGTTATTGTGTCAGAAGGTTAATGCACGCATGCATGTTTGGATTTTTGTATCAGTTTATCCTGGTGGTTGGCGTCGTCTTTTGGTAGATCTCTCTGGTGATATTGCCTGCTGAGGAGAGTGGTGGGTAGCTTTGGTGATAGCTGGCCAGTACATCAATGTGGGCGTTTCTTGGAGCAGCTACTCGACTCCATGGATGCCGTGAAGACAGAGGGGAGGAAGGCCGCAGGTACCGTCGACTGCGCCTTGCGGCAGCCGCTGGTGCCACCGGAGAAGAACATTGCTGCTCCGGCAGGTCGGAGGAGGGAGGTGGCCTCCAGGTTCAAGTCCGGCGGCACGCCGGCGCCACAGGCTGCTGCTTCCTCGGTGAGGCGATGCACGTCTCCAAGTCTGAGCAGGGCTTCAGCAGCTGAAGGCACAGCATCGACAAACAGAGCACAGTCAGCTGAGAGGAGGAGGTCTTCCACGCCTTCTTCCAGCTCGACGCCGTCCGGTGGTGGTGGCGGCGCTGCGTCGAGGCCCAGGACGCCGGTGCGTGTTGCGGCAGCCACCGAGGTACATGGCATCTCTCGTCGTGCAGCCAGTACAAAGCCCCCTGATGGCTTGTGGGCATCAGCTCGTAGCGTGCCTCCATTGCTTCAGAAGGAGTCCATGGCAATGGCAACCTCTGCCAAGAAGAGACACAAGCTTGCTGATGGCTCATCTTCTGACCAGACCAAGGTGCAGGCAAGAAACGTGACCGAGACTGAGAGGAAAAGAAGTCCTCTTAGAGGGAGGAACATTGGCAACCAATGTGAGAATGCTCGGCCATCAGAGACTCCAAACAAGAGGGTCGTTGAGCAACACCGATGGCCGGCGGCAATGATGGGTGGCCGTGGCTCTGCCGTCTTAACTTCGAGAAGCAATGGTGTTGCCAACACGCCTATCAGGTCAGTCACTCCATCAAACCCTACAAGGGGGCTTTCACCAAGGAGGATTTGTCCAGCTGAAGTCAAAGCCAATGGTCTGAATCAGCCATTGAACGGATTGGCAAAGAGATTGGCTACACATGAGAGCAGAAGAGAGGATAAGACAGAATCTGGTAGTGATGTTTCTTCACAGACATCAGAAAACTCTAAAGCTGCTACTCGCCCGAGCAGGACTCTGTCTTCACCTGTTCTACATCGCTCGTCGTCACCAAACAAGGTCTTGTCAGCTGCATCCCCTGCTTCTACAGCCTTTCAAAGTCCTTTGAGGACAAGGCCTTCGGCACCTTGCCGATCACGATGTTGTTCAACAAGTCAATCAGGCGTTGCACCTCTTGTGTTTAACTATATAGTTGATGCGAGGAAAGGGAAGAAGAGTGCAAGCCAGTTTGAGAATATTCACCAATTACGTCTGCTGTATAATAGATGCCTGCAGTGGCAGTTTGTAAATGCTCGTTCAGAAGATACACTAACCTTCCAAAAGAGTAGCATAGAGGTATGCTATATTGGTTTTGCTCCTGTCTGTTCTCTAATTGCTTTGCTCAAGTTTGTGCCTGATGAAGCCATTGTTTCTTAGTGGGTGCATTCTCTTTATTATTATTTTTTTCATTGGGCAAGCAATGTTCAACTAATATAGTATTTCTCTCCTCCCATGTAAAACAGAGTATTCTTTACAGTGTGTGGAAAAGTATCGTGCAGCTGCGGGATTCTGTTACAGTCAGAAGAATTGATGTTCAACTCCTGCAACAAGAGCTCAAACTGTACTACGTTTTAAAAGAGCAGGTACTTGGTTGAAATTTTCCTCTAAATATGCTTCCTTTAAATTTGATTCGAAGTCATTCAAAATTTGAAAAAAAATGTGGTTTTTAAATATGGGGCTGAAAATAACAAAAAAAAAGTTGGTGATTGGGTAATACCGTCCCTCTGGAAAAATCTTCTTCTGATTTGGCTGACATTTTTTCAAATTCAGGGAAGAAGTACTGTCAATTTTAATCTTTCAGTGATTTTTTTTGGTAATTGTGCCCCCTGATTTTTTTTTTCGAAATTTATTGAATTCATTGAAAAATTTCAGATTTTGATTAAAGTACGGTTATTTGGTGATTTGGGGTGTTTAGCCCATTTCAATTTTTTTATATCTAAAAAAAATCCTTGGTGGGTTACTTCTCGCCATATTGTTGTGATTCAGATTGCTTATCTTCAACATTGGCCGAAACTAGAAGGAGAGAACGGTAGTACTTTGATTGGGGCTATTGAAGCTTTACAAGCATGCACACTTCGCCTTCCAGTTACATCAGGAGCACAGGTACGTGATCAAGCCATCATTGCTTAATGTCAAATGATCTTGGATTTGTAGTTACACTTATCTTGTTCCTTTTTTGATCGAATACTCTTATCTTGGTTTGTCTGGTATGCTGACAATACCGTTATTTAACAGGCAGATGCTGTTGCAGTTAAGAATTCTATAAGCTCAGCGGTTGATGTTATGCAAGCTTTGAGTTCCTCAATTTTGTACCTCCTATCAAAGGTTAGATATAAACGTACCATATATTTTTCTTTTTCAAAAAAAGAGGAGCAGCTCAGGTTCTAACATTCAATTTTTTTTTTCAGAATATTGTTTGATAAACTAAAACTTTTAAAATTAGTACATACTCTAATTTGCCCGCAATTTATTAGGATACAATGTCTTTGTTGCTTTTAGTAACATTAATTAGGATATGTGTACCAGGTTGAAGGTAGGACGTCTTTGGTTTCTGAACTTTCAGACATGGCAAGGCAAGAAAAGGTTGCCCTTGGTGAGTGTAGAGAGCTCTTAGCTACGGCAGCAAAACTACAGGTATTTATGAATCTCTGTCTGAACTTTCGAAAGAACATTCCACTTTAAAACCCCCATTAGTAGGGTGGACAATAAACTCAGGCTCAAGCTTGGTTCATGCTCGCATAGCTCGGCTCGAAAGCCAAACAAGCCAAGCCCAAGCTCCTTCCTAGCTCATTTTTGAAATGAGCCAAGCCTAAGCTGGCTCACGAGCCGCTCACAAGCTCATTTGGCTCAGTACAATAGGGTCATATACAATAATTTTGTACCTTTTCTAGCTATTTATTTGTTGAAAATGGTAAAATTGATTGTCATATTGTCTATTTATGTGTTGGGATGACATATTGAAGAAACCTATCACTTTATTGCACATTCTATGTGTTAAAATGTTGCTTGATTTCTCCTAGACCTGCTTGAGCCCATTAACGAGCTGAGCAGAGCCTTAGTTTTAGCTCGTTGCTCGTAGCGAGCCGAGCCAAACCGAGCTTCCCTTGCACAAAGCTTTCATGAGCCGAGCCATTTGCACTCCTAACCATTAGTTCTCCACAGTAGCTACCCACCTTTGGAAAACTAGTTGTTGGTTACTCGACTTGTTTTCTGCATTAATCCAACCACTTTAGTTGGTCAACCTGCCAGAAACAGTCTGCAGACACAGCCAGAGGGCAGCATAGATATCCACAATCCCTGTAGCATGTCCTGCAAGAGTTGCATGCCTTGTCTGATTTGGATTTATTTGATGGGATGAACATCTGGTTCTTATCTGATTGGAAACTGACAATTTCTAGTAGGCATCAGTAGCCATAGTTCTGGCCATTTGCAGAAATACTTTGTCCTTGCATACACCCCAGACTTCATTTGTACAACATGATCTGCCTTACTTAACTGTGCAATGTACTAACATCAATTCAATCTTTGCATGGTGTTGATTCAGGTACAGGAGTCCAGCCTCCGTACTCATCTGATGCAACTGAAGGAAGGAGTTTTAGGATGACTTTGATAATCCAAGTTGAAGAAACCAGTCATGCTTTCAATATGTACAGGCACGGTGTAAAAATGGAGCGTACATACAAAATCCTGGAGTAACATCCCCTGGGGACAATGCATAGCGGCGATGCTGTGCAGGCTGCAGTTAACATCTCACAGTGCGTAAAGAATTTGAAGAAGAAACAGGTGTCTTTGAACCTAAGAATACTTCTAACTTGGGTGTTAGGGGTGTATGCCAACACCTCTCACCGAGTGAATTAGGCTCACTTCCTTGCCAAGTGAGTTAAGACCCACTTCCTTACTTCCTCCGTCCCAAAAAAAAGTCAACCTAGGTACAGATGTAACATTACATAGTACAACAACTTTGGATATGAGCGTGTCTAAATTCGTTGTATTATGTAATGTCATATCCGTGTCTAGGTTGGCTTTTTTTTGGACGGAGGGAGTACGTCTTATTGTGTTTAGGGAAGATAGGAGATGCTTGATTCAAGTGTAAATGTTTTTTCGCCGTACAGTGCACTCAAATTGCCTCCACTCCTAGTTTTGGTGTTCCTCTCATGAGTCATGACGAGAGCTGCCCTCTTTACCTATTCTCATTGTATAGTATTTTGCTTGTTAACAAACCGATTGGAAAGGAAATAGAGAAATGGGGAAATAGAAAAGAGGATATGTGTTTTTTTTCTCTAATCTTCTAGTATCTAAGTTGTTTCTTGTGAAAATCCCACGAAATTCTTAAAATTTTCAGATGGGGCAAGTCAATTTTTTCCATTTTTCGCTACCAAACATGCCAATGTACTTGCGACGTTAGCATATGCAATACTTCTCCGCTTCGAAAATGCGAATTTTCTTTTTTGCTTTTTGTAGAAGAGCCCTCATATATGTGCATTTTAAAAATTCGATATGCATAAACAGCAGGATAAAAACGAAGTGGGTTCTGAAGGGGATAGACGAGGTGCGACGTGGGTTCCTGTGGCAGGGAGCGGCGGAGGCAAAAGGGGGTCACTGCCGCCTAGCCTGGACGAAGGTTTGCACTCCAAAACAACTTGGGGGCCTCGGCATCCTCAACCTTGACCTCTTAGGGGTTGTGCTCCGTACAAGATGGCTTTGGTCGCTTCGCACAGCACCAGACAAGCCTTGGCAAGGCTTGCCGATGCCAGTTTCACGGCGAGAGAAGGATTTTCTTATGGCCTCAACGCGATGGCAGCTTGGTGATGGCAAGGCTGTTCTATTTTGGGACGATCCATGGTTAGAGGGTGCGAGTACAAAAAATAACAGAGTGCCTTCTCTATATGGTTTGGTACCCAAGAGGGTGCGGATTGACTATATTTTAAGGACGCGACTACAGAGAGCGCATGCACTCGTTAGTGCTAACCAACGACTATCCTTTTTACCAAAAACAATATAGTGTGTATCAACTCGTTACCCTTCTTAGGGCATGAGCAATGTATATGGCATAAGTAGGCCTTATGGTGGGCCCTAGGTGGGTCCCACAAAAATATATTTCATCTCCACAATGTATATGGGAGGAAGAAGGCATTATGGTGGACCCCACATTTTAATAAAATACCTACCATCCCAACCAACCCCTTCCTCCGGCCACTTTCCCCACACCTTCCCCCAACCCATCGATGAAAGACATGGCGATGGCATTTATGGCAGCGGCAGACGAGGACGGCAACAGCTCGCGAGAGCGGATCCACGACGGCGGCGCTCGTTGGCGGTGGACCACAGATGTGACATCCCAGCCCATGGCTTAATAGGATTAATAGAATACTCATATCAACAAGTTGCAACTTCTTTTCCGGAAGCCGATTTCCAAAGAACTCCAGGGTTAAGCGTGCTACTGATCGGGAAATTCTTCCCGGGTGCGCACGAGTGAGGACAAAGTGTGCAGAAAAGACTTGTGTTGATCTGTGAGGGCAGTCTATGACCTATAAAAAACTATCAGATGTATCCGACGGCACCGTTACAACGGATCCGACGGCCGCGGGTGGTGCTCGTAAAAGGAGGCGGCGATGGCGCTCGCGGTCGACAACGGCAACAGCTTGCACACGCGAGCGGTTCCGCGGCGGCCCGTTGATCCCCGGTGTGTTCGCGGATGGCGGAGCTCGCGTGAGCAGATCCACGTCGACGCTCACGGATGGCTTCAATGGCAGCGGCTGCAAGGTGCTCCTCCCGCCTTCCTCTTTCTTCTCATAGCGGCAAGTACCAGAATTGGAGAGGATGTACCAATTTTTTAATCCTTGTGGCCGGTCTTTATAGCTAAGGATAGCTCATCCAAATGTCTTCTATATAGACCACTTCCACAATGTATATAGACTTCTTTGGAGGCTTAAAGACCCCTCTTATTTCTACATTGTGGATGCCCTTACTAAAAGTAGTAGCACCTAAAAGTAGTAGTACCTGCCATTTGCATCCTCATTACCCATCTAAATTTCAAATAAAAATTTCTCTTAAATTACTTATTTGATATACGATCCGATTACATCGTTGTGTTTGTTGCAATTAAATCTGTACAACATGATCTTACATGATTATATTATGATGAAAAAAATGTTTGAAAATTACTTTTATTATATACTAAGTTACTTTTATCATATATATAAATTACTTTTAGATTTGATTAAATTACTTCCTATACATTCATAATGCTATGAAGTGATTACTTTTATTATTGTTTTTAGTCAATTCGTTAATTTGTGCTGATTAATTTAGTTTCTAGATAGAATTATGTTTTTATCCCTACAACGGATTAATTTCTAATGTGACGACAAAGTTACTTCCTTTTTGTCTCAAGTTACTTCATTACTTTTAGAATTTATTAAATTTACTTTTATATGTCTAAAAAGTAATTTAGATATATTATAAAAGTAATTTGTAATTTTTCATCATAATATAATCATGCGAGATCTTGTTGTAAAGATTTAATTGCAACGGACATAATGGTGTACTCAGATTGTAGATTAGACAAGTAATTTGAGAGAAAATTTTATAAGAAGGGAAAAAAGACATGGATGCCTAACACTCTTATGTTTCTCTCAAATTCTAAACTCTGATGCTTCTCGACTAAATTGGATGACCGCGCCAGACGTCGCTGCTTAAGAGCAGATCGAGAGGCCTCTCGTTATAGATTTTACGATATTTTAAACTTGCTCGTAGGGGATCAGACCCCGTGTTCTTTCATCCGGCGCCTCCGTGCGACGGATGGGCTTCCCCCATCCGACGGTACAAAGATGACCTCTTGTCTGATCCAACGGCTCGCGGTCACTCCGTGCACAGGGCCCAAGGCTTCGAAGCTCGTCTACCACCTCTGCGCAGCGCACGCCTCCCCAGCCCAGAAGCTGAACCATCGCGTCGTTCATCAGCAGCGGAGAAGCCATCCCGCTTCCCGCATCATCTCTCCCACCACAACCAAACCCTAACCCCACCCACCCCAACCATGGAGTTCGCTCGCCGAGCCACCGCCCCGGTCGACGCCGACGACGGCTGCGGCGTTCCCCACCCGTCCCCGCGCGGTAATACGGCCCTACTTTCCCCTGCTGTTCTCATTCAGTCATTCTGTGGAAGGAACAATGTGGGTTCGTATCCTCTGAAATAAGGGGGGAATTTGGTGTTTTCGCTAATCTAGAGCTTCACCCCCGTTACAATTCTTCTATGCTGCCTCCAGTAGTAATTTTTTTTCAATTTCCTGAGGAATTTGTTTATGGCAAGATCAAAATTATTTCCTGCGAAATATTATAAGAACACGACGATAATAATAAAAGAAGGTGAGTAAATGATGTGCTATTGACTGAGAGATAGATTGATCATGCGAAATTATGAGTAAATTACTCATGCGCAGAAACTAAACAGCGGTGGGGTTGGGGAGTTTCAGTGCAGGTGACGATGGACGCGCTCCGCCGGGAGCTCTGGGAGGAGGGCATTCGTCAGGAGGTCATTGCTGCTGAAATTGCTGAGCAGAGAGAACTGGAGGCCAAGGTCCAGCGCGATACTGGATTGCTCTGTGATGTGCCCTCGCGATTGTCCGTCAGCTTCCAGCCGGTCCGCGGTGACACATTCCCTTCGCCTCATGGTGAGCTTTGGTTAGGAGGACCGATGGCAATGCCTGCAGGAGCATCCATGTTTAGAGTGCCTGTGAAAGATCGGATCGAGGAATGGTATCGACCTCCATGGGATAGGACAGCAGATGAAGAGAATGCATCTTTTAATGCGGTGAGCCATGTGTCTGTGATTATCTTGTTTTTTTTTTTGCTTTTTGTCCCCTTTCCAAAACTTTTAATCGATTATCCATATGTTACGAATAGATAATGTTCCATGTTCAAGATTGTTCCCCCATCCACTTTATAAACTGTAGTGTTCTAGTTATAATAGTCTATGTTGTTCCTCAGTGATCACTGAATCACATAAACTGAAAACTTGGTTTGTGTCCTCCCAAATATTAGTTGTATTCTCGGAGCCACCCACTTGTCTTAGCGTTGAGTTGTTTCTTACTCAATTTCTTTTGTTTTCTAATCCAGTTGACCATGCATGCTTAACTATGTTTGATTTAGCTTGTAGTGCAAAAATATGACTAGCCACTAAGCAGGCCATTTGATATGTTTTGTGCATCTTTCACTAAAAAAGTGTCTCATGTGAATCATCTGTACTGGGAAGCAATTTGCCTTCTGGTCTCTATTACTAGTGGTAGTCCTTGTTATTCCTAATTTCAATGGACCATTGATTTTGTACTTCTTATAATTGACATTTGATAGTTAATACCACCCTAGTTTTGAAGTTCTCATAAAATTGAGGCCATAATCTCAATAATATTAATATTTTTGTATGCATTCTTGACAATTCCTTCGCTAGAGGCAAGCAATGCAGTTTACAAATGTTGTTAGTTTAACTATAATATGGTAAAGTGAATCGATGCTTCTTGGAGATGGGACGTTTCTAATATGTAGACTATGGATACAATATGCAAAAGGGCAGGTGAGTTCAAACTTTCAAAGAATTTGACTTCATGTATGGGATGAAGTGTGACCTATTTTTTTGTTTGCATGTTGTTCAGCTCTACAAGGAAGCTACACGTATCAGTCTCAACGATCACATATGTTGCCTGGTTTGTTGGCAGTTGAAATTGAATGGAAAACAATATAACTAGATAAGGGAAATTTATCTCCAAGGGAAATGTAACCTGAAGCTATGCAGATCATATTACTGAATTCGGTAGCTTTACCGGTGCCCAATAATATGTTCATAGATATGATTTTTATGTCAAGGATAGAAACAATATTATTCTTGCCTTTTCTCAAAAAAGATTGACCATGTAATTTCTATTTTCTAATAATTTTTCATCATAACACAGGCCAAGATGCGTAGAAAGGTGTCATCTGGAGTGAAGAGGAAAAGGGGTGCAGATACTTTCCAGATGAACAACAAAAAAATATGTGTGCCAAGGAGCTGTGATGGAATCCAAGTGAATACACAATGAATTTTATTTCGAGGAGCACTCTGCTGGCCATAGGAACGAGGAAAACAATGCTTTGGAATCAAGAAAGGAAGCTATTGGGACGAAGAAGAAAGTAGAAACAGAGTCCTTATCTGTCACACGGCATTATCCACCAACATGGAATTATGGTATTTGCAAAGCCAATTGTTCAAGTGAACTGGACTTAAAAAATCACCTAAGAGGTAGGAGGCACCAAGAAAACTTAGAAGCCCTGAAGAGAGAAGACAAGGAAATGGAAGCAAAGGTGTATGCAAAGGAAGTGGCGCAGTTTGTTGAAAAGAACCAAAAGTTTGTGCCAAGATGGAGTTGCAGCACTTGCAAGGCTAATTGCACATCTGCATCTGACTTGGAGAATCACTTCCGGGGTAGAAGGCACCAACAGAACGTAGGAAGGAGTTCAAACGTGGTAATGCTCCGTGCATAAGCATTACTGCATACAACTGAGATGCGGTTGCAGACCTGAAGATATAGTTGGCAGAGGGGATATTGTCTAATTTTGGGGGGTTTTTCAGGGTTACTCCCCTGTTCCCACGTCTCCTCCTTTATATTCTCTTAACATTTACAAATGGGTCCTAGGAACATCACTTATTTACACCAACACTCCCCCTCAAGATGGGTAAAAGATATCAATCATACCCATCTTGTTACATATTGATTGAATTTCACTAGGACCTAACCCCTTAGTTAGACAATCAGCTAGTTGTTCACATGACTTGATATACTCTAGCATAAGTACCCCACTATCAATCTTCTCCTTAATAAAGAACCTATCAATCTCCACATGCTTAGTGCGATCATGTTGAACAAGGTTGTTTCCAATGTTGATGGCTGATTTATTGTCACAATGAAGCATCACAGTATCACTTCTTAACACTCGCAATTCAGTCAACAAGCTCCTCATCCACAGCATCTCACTCAAACTCAAAGCCATAGCTCTATATTCTGCTTCGGCGGTAGACCGAGCCACCATTGCCTGCTTCTTGCTTCGCCAAGAAACAAGATTACCACCAACAAACACACAATAACCTGATGTAGACCTTCTATCATCCATACTACTCGCCCAATCAGCATCACAATATCCTTCTACATTTAGGTGTCCATTCCTTCAGGCACCTGATTTCTTCTACATCATCACCGGTGATCACTATATCATCAACATACACAGCCAAGATGGTGATGTATGTCCCCCTATGTTTGTAGAATACCGTGTGATCTCCATTACACTGAGAATACCCCATATCACACACTGCGCACCTGAATCTTTCAAACCACGCACGTGGAAACTGCTTCAACCCATACAAGGATTTCTTGAGTTTACATATTTTTCCAACTGTCTGGCTATTCCCAAATCCTGGAGGAATCTCCATGTAGACCTCCTCATATAAATCACCATGAAGAAATGCATTTTTCACATCAAGCTGATGGAGGGGCCACCCAAAGTTCACTGCACAAGATACTAAAGTTCTCACTGTACCCATTTTTGCCACCGGTGCAAATGTCTCATCATAGTCAATTCCATATGTTTGACTGTAGCCTTTTGCGACTAATCTTGCTTTATACCTATCCACCTTCCCTTCAGGAGTTTGCTTCACTGTAAAAACCCACTTACATCCCACTGCCTTTTTTCCTGGTGGAAGTTTTACAAGCTCCCAAGTCTTATTCTTCATAAGGGCATTCAACTCTTCTCTCATTGCATCTTTCCACCTTGGATCTTGTTTTGCACACTTCCAATCCTTTGGTATGGGCACTGTCTATAATGATGCAATGAATGTTTTGTATGCCAGTGAAACATGAGAATATAAGATATAGTTTGCAATGTCATGCATAGAACTAAGATGCTCAAAACCAAGACGTATAGGAGGTCTACCAGCATTGGATCTAGTCTCTCTACGCTGTGCAAGAGGTAATTCTACTTGTTCAAGAATGGGAGGAGTATTACCAATTATCTCAAGGGGAGCCAATGAGACTGTAGGAGAGAGGTTCTGAGAGGATTCAGGGACTGGGCATTCTGGATGTGATAACTCTTCAACTTAACTTTGCACTAACCCTTTTCTTTTCTCCCCCTGACTATCAAACCGCCTCCTTTGGTAGACTAGCACATCCTTTTGTTTCACCTTTTCGGCTCGCTCCATAGGACATGGAATTGTCCCAACAACCACTTCTTCATCTTCTCCATCTTCTCCATCCTCCTCATGAAGAACCATTTCTCTATCCTTGTCTTGTGTATCTCCAATAACTTCCACTGCTTCTTTACTTGCATTGTCAATAGAGCATGGTATTGATCCAACCACCACTGTCTCCCCATTCTTGTCACTAACATTTTTCCTATGTGTGTCACCTCTCTCTATCTCCCCCTCTCGACTATCAACCTCCATGACAGTCGAGAATTCCTCAAGAAATTGGTCAAGATCTCCTTTACTTTTATAATAGGGCTCAAACTCACGAAATGTCACATCCATACTCACAAACAGTCTTCTCCCAATGGGATCCCAACATTTATACCCCTTCTGACTTGAAGCATAGCCAACAAACACACACTTTACTGCATGAGGATCCAACTTGCCAATAGAAGGTCGATGATCTCGCACAAAGCAAACACAACCAAACACCTTTGGAGGGACCTTGAACTCTCGCTTACCCAATAAAAGTTCAACAGGGGACTTCATACCAAGTATTCTAGAAGGCATGCGATTGATAAGATATGCAGCTGTCATCACAGCCTCACTCCATAGGTACTTTGGCACATTCATCTGGAACATTAAAGATCTTGCCACTTCTAGCAAATGTCGATTCTTTCTCTCAGCTACACCATTTTGAGGAGGGGTACTAGTCTGGTGAATAATCCCCTCATCTGAGATATATGACACAAATTCATTATTGATATATTCTGTTCCATTATCAGTCCGAATAATCTTAACTTTTGCATCAAACTGAGTTGTCACTAATTTATGAAAGTCCTGAAAGCAACGAAGGACCTCACTATTGTGCTTAAGCATATAAATCCAAGTCATACGAGTGTGGCAATCAATAAAGGTGACAAACCACTTAAAACCACTCACAGAAGTAACTGGGCATGGTCCCCAAACATCAGAATGTATTAATATGAAAGGCTCACAGTTACGAAGACCAATCCCAACATATGTAGACCGAGTATGTTTTCCAAGCTCACAAGCATCACACACCAATCTATGCTTATCCACTTTACTAAAGAGATCTAGATACAACTTACTCAAAATCTCAAAAGATGGATGTCCTAACTGACAATGAAGCAAACTGATCTCCTTCTCAACATTTCCAACCACCGCAGCTAGCCCCAGTTCCTCATGATTGATGTACCACAACCCATCACACCTGACTCTAGTCCCAATCCTCCTCCCAGTCCCCTTCTCCTGGAACAGATGAGAGTTCTCATCAAATACAACAATGCACTTGAGTTGGTCAATAGCTGAGCTAACTGAGAGAAGGTTTACTGGAAAGGAAGGAACATGCAAGTCAGAGGATAAGTTTATTGATGATGTGCACTCTACTGACCCTATACCATGAATAGGTTTGGATGTACCATCAGCGATTTGGATAGTTTCAGAGTGGACATAAGGGGTGTATGATGTGAAGGTATTATGCAATCCTGTGAAATGCTTTGATGCTCCTGAGTCTATGATCCAATCTATAGGATGTCTGTATGTAGATGCAAGTGCCTGTGCCTGAATACCTTCGCCCACTTGAGCGTAGTTGGCGAAGTTACCAAAGTGAGTGGTGGTGTTGGAGCTCTCATTGATCTTGTTCTTCTGCCATTCCTCCCACTGTGTCACCTGTTCACCTGTTAAGGTAATAGCTTTACCCTCCTCTATGGCTACATGGCCTGAGGAGCACCTCGCCCCTACCACGACCTCCACCACCACGATCTCCACCACGACCTCCTCTACCACTGTGGTTCCCCCCAAAGTCACCACGGTCTCCTCCAAATCCACCACGGGTTCCACCAAATCCACCATACCCTCCTCGAATCAACCCCCTACCGCCAATGTTCCGAGGAGTGGGACAATTGTAGCTCACATGACCCACTTGTCCACAGTTGTAGCATTCTCTATTATCAGCCACAGTGTATGCTGATCTTGTAGGATTTGTACCTCTCATCAGTTTCAACCTCATCTCCTCCTGCACCATAGCAGAAATAGCCTCTTCCATAGTGGGCAATGTAGCCTGGTAGAACATAGCCGCTCTTCTGTCCTCAAACTCCTTGTTCAGCCCCTTTAAGAAATGAATGACTCTTTGCCTCTGCATCTATTTATTTCCAATCACAATGTCCTCCTCATGCTTCAACTGTAGAGGATCATAGTGATCAAGATCTGCCCATAACTGCTACAACTCACTAGCGTACTCCTGGACTGTTCTCCCTTCTTGCTTCAAATTTTCTACTTTGTTCTGAGCCTCAACCATCATCATTACATTTCCCTCTCCTGAATACATGTTGCTCAATGTCTTCCACACAATTGCTGCATTCTGAATAGTCTCTATCATCCTACTAATAGAAGGAGCCACCGAGGTCATCAACCAAGATACCACGGTGGAATTTGTTGTATTCCACATTCTCCATGCTTGGCTCTCCTTATCAGAAGGCTCTTCACAACTCTCTTGCAAAAAATGATCCACCCCCTTTGCTCTCAACATTAATTGGGCTCTCCTACACCAACTCAAATAATTTTTGCTCCATTCCAACCTCAACTCATTTGGCATCAATTCTAGTTTCAGTTCGAATCCCCCTGCTACACTCTTCGGACCTATCATGCCCATCTTCAACAAATTCTCTAGCAAATCTTTCATATCACCCTTAGTAACCACCGAGGAGGCATCTACAACCTCCTTTCCAACCCCTGAAGACATTTCCCCTCCCCCTTTCTAAGCTTCCTTAGTCCTCACCTGCTACTGCTCTCTGCTCCTGTAATTTTTCAGCACACAAGACACTACCAACAACAAGCAACAGCAACCTTCTCCTCTCTTTTCCCTTCTCTCCACAGCAGCAGTCCACCAAACAAGCAATAGCAGCAGCAAACAGCAGTCCCTTCTCTCCACAGCAGCAGCAAACAGCAAGCAGTAGCAGCCGCAAATAGCAAACAACAAGCAACAGCAGCAGCAAACAGCAGCCGGTGCCCTTCTTGTCGTCCTCCGTGCCGGCGCAGCAACCAGCCGCGGCGGGGTAGCAACAGCAAGCAACAGCGGCCAGCCGGCTCACCTGGTCGCAGCTCCGCCACCACTCCTGCGCCGTCGCCCCCACGCCACGGCCGCGCGACCGGCCGACCACCCCGGCACGCCGCTCAGCCGCTGTCGCCGTAGGTCGCGCCGCCACCTCGCGAGTCCCAGCGGTCGCCTCCACACCGTCTTCCACTTCGTCCTGCTCCGGCACGAGCGCCGCCGCCGGCTAGGGTTTTGCCGCCGCTGGTCGCCAGGAGCTCGGCTCTGATACCATATTGTCTAATTTTGGGGGTTTTTTCAGGGTTACTCCCCTGTTCCCACATCTCCTCCTTTCTATTCTCTTAACATTTACAAATGGGTCCTAGGAACATCACTTATTTACACCAACAGGGGATGTTGCAGTTAGTTTCTGCAAGTGTTTACTGGGTAATGGATGAAATAATTCGTCTCTTGCCCATCTAACCAGAGTTTTCGAAGCTACAAGAGTGTTAACATCTGTTCTGGAGGGATTTTAGGACTCCGATTATTTTGTCACTAACTGATGTTGTATCTTTTGTTGGATATGATGCTATGAATTGGCAACTGTTAGTAGCCATGAGAAAGATCTTATGCTGCTTTAATACCTTTTTGCTCATTTTGTACTGCTCACATGGGAACTACAAAGCATGAATTGGCTTTCACTCAGTTGGCTTGTTGAAAGCATGATGATGTGGTCTTTCTTGATTTCTTTTCATCTGTTTAGCATACTATTTTTAATATATTTTGGCAATGCTTTATTGAGCCAATCTAGTCAATCTGAAAAAATGATGAACTGAACAATCTGCAGACCTTGCTGCATGTTATTATTGGTGTATCATTTCAATCTTTCATGTGACAACTTAGTTACACTTTGAACAAATAGGTTAGCTAGATAAATGCTTGATTCAATCAAGACGATGGAGCAGGTACTCGACCTCCACTTGTTTAGTCAATGGAATCACCCATTTGTCATACAGTTTATACACTAATGAAGGATCAACTTTGAAACTTGTTTGGCTACTGTTGCTGTTGCCAGTTTCAACTGGTCCATCCAATGTCACATTTTGACCGAACACCATGGCCTTCTTCTGAACCCTTCTCTTCACCACATCTTCCTGGGCTTCAGATGTCAACAATTTCATCAGGGCATCCGTGTCCTGTGAAGGACAAATTTCACTTGGATGATTCATCTCCAAAAAATAATTGTACTGTTGTACATGATCACTCCAACACTGATCAGCTTGTTACTTATTATGTAGGAGTAGGTGAAATGATAAAATTACCTTGTTACGAATTAAAGTTGTGTAGTTCTGCTGGTCGCCTATGAACTTCACTTCTGCCACATACCTCCCATAGTTGATCCTTCTTGAGAGTGCCTACAATAAGAATGAACCTTTCCATGTAAATTTAGGATGAAATGTGAATATATGAATTCAAGATCTGCAGTGTAGCATGTATTGTTACCTGCAGACATACAAGATCTGATGAAACAGTTGCAGCATAGTTGCCATCATCGCCATTCTTGGCCAGGAGAGGGAGCAACTCATTGAAATACATGCTCCATATGGCATCATTCACATTAACTAATGCGGCTGCAGAATACAGCTCCTACGATTTATATGAACCATGGTTTCAGTAAGATCATTTTGAGATTTTTTTCAGCATTGTTCTAGATGATTTTTTTTAAAAGATATGGAAGCTGAACGCTTACGGTTGTGAAGTTATATGGAGGTGCCAATGTGAAAGGCACTCTGAAAGGGAAGAAAGGAATCTCCTGCAGGCTTTGGTACCTTCCTGCCTGTAGACAAGTCCAACAGAAAATGTGGATTAGTGATGCTGAAATAACGTTTAGTTGATGTCTTTTGTCACAATTCACGCATCATATTGGTAACGTGCCGTTTAATGTTGACGTGTGCTTTTTGAATCCACTGCAAGATGCTTATTCTTTATCTTTGCTTAAAGTAAACATATCACATTTATGGCATGGCTACTCTAGTTCTTCACTCCTTCAGATCAGACATGCATGCATGATTTGATTAATAAAGCGTGTATATTTATTAGAAAATCAACATTTGTAACTTTTTTCATTAATAATGAAACTAACAATACAAATATTTTAGTGCTAATATAAGTGGTACTACTGTATTCATATTTGAAAATATTTTTGTATGATGTTAATTTCAGTAGTTGTTAATGATGTATAATTATATTATAAAATAAAATAATAATCAAAGCAAAATGTTGGAGAACAAGCCAAAAACTAATAAGCCTTACTACTATATTTTAGAATGGAGAGAGTAAAATGAAAGAGATTATTAGTTTTATTCAAACAATTTTGATGAGAGCATGAAACATTTGACTAGGATTTTCATATGCTCAACTAGTCAAAACACTTAGACAGCAACAACTTCAGGCCATCACCTAGATAATTAATTAAATTGTCCAACTCCGATTTTCATACGCTCAAGTCAAAACATTTAGACAACAACTTCTGGTCATCAACATCTCGACAATTAATCTCCCAACCGCCAGATGACATAGCAGACCGTTGACATTTGACAATGCAAGCAAAACAAAGAGCATAAAAAAAGATACAAAAACGAGATGAACTCAAATACTGCTTCAGAGTTCAGGCATTGCAAGTTCGAATCCTAACAAGAACACACAGGAGCAAGAAAGAAGAGGAGCAAGCTAGAGTCCAGAGTTGAGATATCAAAAACGGCCGCACCTTGGCCTGAACCGCCTCGGACTCGCGCACGAACATCTCGGCGAAAGAGGCGTCGTGGCCATGGCCGCCGCCGGCGAGGTAGCCGGGGTCGTAGGCCGGCGTGTTGCGCGGGTGCTTGGCCCGCTCGATGAGGCCGAACACGACGGTGTCCTCCTCCCTCGTGAGGAACTCCCTCACCGTGTCCAGGCTCAGCCCGCTGCACAGTCGCAGCAGCAGCAGCGCAAGCGTCGCGCTGCAGATGAGCAGATACCTGCAGGAGAGAATCATCGCCGCCGCCATTGCTGCTTGCTGCTCGGAAAGACAGCGAGAGAGAGAGAGAGAGAGACGGAGAAAGAAGAAGAACAATGAGATGATTCAGATGTGTGTGCGATATGTGTATATATATGTCTCGTCACCGGAAAGAACGCCGGGAGATGGTCAAAAGGAAGAGATGATTAGATTAGACAGTGTGTGTGTGTGTGTGTGCACAGCGGCTAACTCTGGCTGGATCAGTCACCATCCAATTAACTCCGGTTAATTAGCGTTGAATAAACAGGTAGCGTGAGCAGCTTACGTTGAAGCTTCAGAAACGGATGATAAGTCAGAATATGATTGGCTCAGAGGTCAAATACTCAAATGGATGTGAACAAATGTGGAGTCTCAGTATGCGAGCAGAGATGATCATATTACGATTTACGTGCGGCTGCGTACATATCTTATCATCCCCTGATGATGACCTCTGATACAGTTAATGATATCTGACGATTCAGTTTAGGAATTAGGATCCTCATCAGCAGGAAAGGAAATGTTAAACAATGCAATAGCATTGTGGATAACATGCCAAAAAAATTGATATGGGGTGACATTCCCCGTCACCCTCAACCTGAAAACTAGAGTAATTAATTAGATAAAAAAAAGTATACCTAATACTACTAGGATATAATCTATTCCAATCAAAGAAGGAATTAATGTCAGGTTCCAAACTTCCAGTGCAAAAACGCACTGTGCTCCATGATTTCTTTAAAAATTAAGTCATGTTCCTTTATATTGACTTCATCTACCAAGAATCTGAATGTCCCCCATTGTCTTTGGGATTAGGGCCTTAGTTTTCCCCATCAGCGGAATTGAGAGTTTGAGGCCCATCTAGGCGAGGTGTTATTGGGCCATGCCGCCTCTTTCTCCGCCATCCAGCCCAGAGCCCAAATATTGATCGTTGCCAGTGCCTGGGCCGCCTATCGGCAATTGGCCCATCAGAAGCCTGCGGCCCGGAGCCCGCACGAGCACACGCAGCCGCATCCGGCCCAGCAAAAACACTACTCTCGTAATATTGTGGGCCGTGGCTCCCAGGTCGGGAGGTGAGTGGGCCGTCGCGCGTGATTCTCCGTCACGGCCCAATACTGGGCCGAATTCACACCATTGTTCGGCCCGGCCTGCTCGTATGGAGAGTTTTTTTTTATAGGTGAAGTATTTGAGATTGTGATTAGACTCTCTCCGTCCTTAAAAAAAATTACCTAAAAGGAAATATGATCCATTCGAGTGTAACAAATCTGAATAGCAAATTATCTAGATTCATTATATTAGAATGTATTATATTCTTATTTAGAAATATGATCCATTCGAGTGTAACAAATCTGAATAGCAAATTATCTTGATTCGTTCTATTAGAATGTATTATATTCTTATTTAGGTTGAGTTTTTTTTAACAGATGGATACCCTTCTGGACCCAGACTCAGGCTATGGATCTCTAAGGATGGTGGTGGTTGCACCTCGCCATCAAGCTTTTTGAGTATAGGAGACAGGAAGCAGAGCACTAGGGGCATGCTTGCCACTCAGAGAGTTGCCGTATCAATCAGATCCATATCGCCATTTTCTTTTCCGTTTTTCTCTTAAAGAATACATATCCTCGGTGATCTGTGGCACTGTAACAATATTATAAGTGTTAGGATATGTTTTACTACTAGCAAATAAATGGATGGGTACACATGGGCCATGCATGGTGATACCACGACGATACAGTATGTCACAGTATGTTGGTAGGTGCAAACTGTTCAGTAGAGCGGCTAATGAAGCTCCTGTCCTAAATTGGTCTTTGCTGAATGTTGATCTTCTTTTACGTCGATGCTGCTTAATTTCCGGAGAAATCAATTAATTTGCCTGGAATGCTCGTAGGTAATGGCTTTGGAAAGGCCTAGAATGTTCTACCCTACCACCAAACCATCTTTTCAAGAACGTGCAAGGTCGGTGCGAGACAGGCACCAAAAAGTTAAAAAGTACTCCTAATGCCCAAATTAATCCCCACTCATCGACATTTTCCCACATACATTGGCGGTCCATATCGAATCAAGATTCAGTCACTATGCCAGTATGCCACTATGGTCCTAGCTAGGTCCTCGGTTCGGTTAAAGGTTCCCTCCACGCCGTTGAAAAATAATATTAGCACTCAGCCCTACATACTCCGCCAGTAAGCTCATTACACACAGCAAAAGGAACTTGAAAAAAAAGTGATGAACAAAAAGAAAGAAAGATAGCAACGATAAGAGTATACCACTTTCGAATTAGTCGTCACAGCAATCGTTGAATAACAAATAGTACTCTTTCCGTCCTTAAATATTTGATGCCGTTGACTTTTCTAAATATATTTGACCGTTCGTCTTATTAAAAAAAAAAGTAATAATTAATTATTTTCCTATCATTTGATTTATTATTAAATATACTTTTATGTATATATATAGTTTTATATATTTCACAAAAGTTTTTGAATAAGACGAATAGTCAAACATGTTTAAAAAAATCAACGATGTCAAATATTTAAAGACGGAGGAAGTATTAGCACTCAGCCCTACATACTCCGCCAGTAAGCTCATTACACACAGCAAAAGAAACTTGAAAAAAAGTGATGAACAAAAGGAAAGAAATTAAGAAAGAAAGAAAGCAAAGCAAAGATAAGAGTATGCCACTTTCGAATTAGTCGTCGCGGCGTTCGTGGAATAGCAAATAGTAAAAGGCTGGTGGGATGCACATAGATGGGTATTGGGCAGTGCAGGATCGGAGTAGCACTTTGGCAACCATCTTTTGTGGGCTGCATCCGGCGCCGGTCATGGCCGGTCGCCTTACCGACAACGAGTAGTCTCCGGTGTCCAAGTGCCAAAAGTGCCAAAAGTGCCAATTATGCTGCATATGCTCCCGTTGTCCTGTTTGCCCTGTCGGAAAGCAATGGCACCAACAGATAGTACTACTAGTAGTGCAGAACATGATCCGGCAGTGAAGTGGACACCTAACATCTCCAGTTTACTGGAAGCACTCCTAGCACCACCCAGTATGCTTCCTCCAGCCCTAAAAGAATTCGTCCAAATTCGTTATTTTAGAATAGGGTTATATCATATTTTAGATTGATTTATTTTTGGACGTAGAGAGTACGTAGGTAGCAAGGCTGATTTATCATCAATTATCAGGTGGGAATTGAATCTTACAAGTAATGATAAGGAAATTAATTAACTTGGCTGCAAGGGAGAGAATTACTTTTTTAAATATTGATCAGAGTGCCCAAACCACGTTAATCCCCTGTACGTGTAAGCGTGTGCTAGCAACGGAACACGTGTTTAATATCCCGTTTAATTTCCTTGACACGTCGGCATCACACACCGGAGGATTTAGCAGCCATTGGCGATGGGTCCAGCTGGTGTACGATTTATTCTCCTGCATCGTGCGAGAATTTTGTCTGAATTTTCGACGTGTGGAGTTGTTTCAGCATATCATAACTCATGCAGGAGTCACTGTCGGCTCTCGGGATTGATTAATTTAGGGGAAAAGATGCATGCCGAAAACTTTAGTAAGGAGTATTTCACTACCTGTCCCTCTTCTCCAATCGGATGAGCTGGAGTAACAAGCGACGCATATTGCAGACCGGTGTACACAGTAAATCTCACGTAATATTCCTTAATAATAATTTAGTGCACATCTCCTTTCGTTGTTGCCGTTGTTGATGGGAGAAAAAGGAGGGAAAACGGAAGCAGAAATCCTGATGAGAATTGACATACACGAGTCCCGTTTTTACAGGCAAGCAATGAACTTAATTTGCGTTCTAATTCGTCCTTGTGCTCTTCTAGAAAACCCCATTTGCGAGTTAACCGCATGCAGCTAACAGGTCTTTTACTCAAGTGCTTTATCACGTTCGAGCTGTACGCCAGTTTTAGGAAGTTAATTAACCGGCTAAATTCACCGAAGCGACTGGAGGTCTGAAAACTGAAACTGCCAAAACTTGACAATCTGAGCTCTGAACCCTGCTAGAATCCACCACCAAACCTGAAGAATAGTCGCCAAGCTAGGCAAATTAAAAGTAGATACTAGCACGTTTTTTCCACCCTCGCATGCAGGAAAATTCGCCGGTGAAGGAACTGCACAGGAATGAACAGTGGCTTGATCACGCCCATGCAGCCGTAGTACTGTTTCTGTCCCAGTACAGTAGGTCAGTAGCTTACTGATGATTAAACTTATGATTCTTATGATTATTTGTCTTAACAAGTACTACTATAGTATATACTGTATTGTGCACGCGTTTGACGTTTTTGTACCGTGTTGACAGATTCCGATCGAGAGAGAAAGTACTGTACTGATGAGATCATCATGAACATAACATAAAACATGAGTGTCTCGCTTTTCCCCTATGGTGCCCCTCTAGCTGTACCAGACAACTAGCTGAAAGGATGAGGTAAAAAGTAAATTAACCGAGTCGTGTCGTATACTGGACCGAGAGTCCGAGACCGCCGTGCAAATTGACGCTAATCTCGCCGGTCGGTCAGTCGTCGCTCGTGCAGCCCGCCGCGCTCTCTGTGGTAGTAGTACTCCGTAGAGTAGTAAACCGGCGCAACTAGACGGAGTCACGGCCACGACCGTCAAAACCGGCAACTTCTTGGAGAAATCGAGCCTCCCAACTACCACACCACACCACACCAGGAGTCCGCGGCTGCGGCCATGCCCCTCGCGTGAGTGGGACTGTGGGAGTGGACGTCAGCTACAGGAGCTCCGGAAAAAAAAATCGATTCTGCAGTACTTCCACCCTCCCTAAAAAAGACCATAGTTTTACATTGTTTAGGGACTGTCTAGATTATATTTAAAATAATCTTACCAAATTTTAGCATGATTTTTTTATGTATTTAGCAAATTTAGCAACAAATTAAATGTAGATATTTTTTTGGCAACTTTACCTTAAAAAATGGTATTATATTCAATGTTTGACTGTTCCATTTTATTTGAAAAAATTGTATGCTTAGTATTTTTATTGTTATCAGATGATAAAACATGAATAGTAATTTACGTGTGACTTTTGTTCTTAAATATATTTTTATAAATTCATCAAATAAGAGAGACGGTTGAATGTTGGACACGAGAATCACAACCACAGTGAACCCAACCGCGCGCATCCGGAGCAGCTCTCGCTCTCCCTCTCAACCGGCGGGGCCTCACGTCTCACAAGATGCATTTGACATATAGTGGTAAGAAGTGTGACGTTTTAATCCGATATCCCGTGTTTAATTTCTAACATGTTTATAATTTCTTATATTTTTTTTGAGGGTCCTCACGCGTCTCATGATTTGTTGGAGAGAGGCCAGGGACCAATAGGTTGTACGCGGCTTTTGCCTTTAGAGCAAGGTCAATAGTATTAGTATAGTCTGCTGACTAGACTTATTGTACCTGCTCTTAGCAGCTTCTTTGTTTACGCGCGCGCCTCGCGGGATGTAGCTTGCTCGGTCGCCACGTACGGGCGTATGGTCGTATGGGACACCAAAGCAAAAACGGCCGGATTTCCACAAACTCGATCGCCATGATGCAGGCATTGGGCATTGGCCCACGTCCGCATGGCCGGGAGGGTCCGGACTCCGGAGGGAGACAGTCGATGATCGGGCAAAGCACCATCTGTGGCGTAGACCAACCGCCGGCCATGCTGCTTGCTTAGGTGGGTGATCACTAGATCTACATGTGCGTTCTGCTCGGCTGCTCCAGTGCTGTGCTCTTTGCTTTGCATGTTCCAGGAGACCGGAGCCGGACGCCATGATAGTATGATACTACTCCCTCCGTTTCATAACGTAAGACTTTCTAGCATTGTCCATATTCATATAGATGTTAATGAATCTAGATATATAATATATCTAGATTCATTAACATTTATATCGATATGTGCAATGCTAGAAAGTCTTACATTGTGAAACGAAGGAAGTATTTGTCTAGTGTCTAGCCCCACGCCTCCTCACCCAACCAACCAGTACTCCCTCTATTTCATTTTACAAAATATTTATTTTTTTCCTAGTCAAACTTTAGTAAGTTTGATCATGTTTATAGGAAATTTAAAAACATCTAAAATATGAAATTATCATTATTAAATATTTTTATAATACATTTATTTTGTGTTAAAAATATTACTATATTTTTCTATACATTTAATCAAACTTAAAGAAGTTTAAAAAAATCAAATAACTTATAATATGAAACAGAGAGAGTACAATATATTTCTCTTTAGGGGAGATAACTCATGTCATTTTAACCATATAGACAAAAAGTTTCTTTTTTTATCGAACCGGCACCACACATACAGGGAGTTGTTGGGCTACTAATTACAAGAGTGATTTAAGTTACCAGTAGGTACATATTTTTTTTAGTCTTGATATCTGTTAGTTTATACTAAATATTGTAAAATTTATCTACTTATAAATTACATACTCCCTCCGTTTTTTAATAGATGACGCCGTTGACTTTTTCTCACATGTTTGACCATTCGTCTTATTCAAAAAATTTATACAAATGTATAAGATATAAATCACACTTAAGGTACTATGAGTGATAAAACAACTCGTAACAAAATAAATTATAATTACGTAAATTTTTTGAATAAGACGAATGGTCAAATATATGAGAAAAAGTCAACGGCGTCATCTATTAAAAAACGGAGGTAGTATTTGAGAAAATTTCATCTCATGCCACTAAATTTTGTCCTAATCTCTTAGTTACCTTTCAAGAAACTTAGTGCATTGTGACACTTGGTCGAAAAGTTGGATATCACCATTCCATGCCACTTCTATATGAGAGAGTTATTATGTTGGCTGTGAAAATATGTTTTTACACTCTTTGACTCTTTTCTTCAAAATTCATTTTTCCTCTCTTTTCTCGACCAGGCCGTGGACCAGTGTAATTCTTTTGTTTCCCTATTCACCTTGTTTGCGCTTCTTGCTTGCATTTCTCTTTTAGTGTAGCTACCAATATGGACCTATGGTTTGCCAGTCTATTCTAGATCGATTTCAGATAGTTGCCTCCATCAACAATCATGGAAAGAGAGAAAGAAGGATCCCAATGTATAACTAATTAACCCGATTATCCACCAACAAATCAAATGATTTTGACTAAACCAATCAAATCTGAACGAATTAATTTGGACCGTCATGAATATCAGAACAAAATTAGTAGTCCACTTGTGCAGAGACCTTGGAAAATTGATGCGTCTTTGAACCCTTGATTAACTGCTCCAGGCGGTCCATGAGAAACACTTCAATTTGTTGCTCGAGCGCGTTTGTTGAGTCCAGCCGTAGGGGAGTGGAGAGCTACTATCATTGGTGTAAGGGCTGTGCAAAGGAAGACATGAAAACGAAGATGGCAAGTGGATCGACCATCGTGAGAGCTACGCTCGGTTTTGACAAAACTTAAGGTGTTTCGAAGGCTTAAAGACTAAATTGTCGAAAACGGTCAGACATCAGGCTTAATTATTTCCGTAATCATATTTTTTAATTCAAAAACAGAATAAAAACCAGTAAAACTAGAAATGAAAACGGCATAAAAATATCAAAAGTAGAAACAGAACTGTAAAAACAAAAACATATCGGAAACATAATTGTACGAACAGAAACATGTCGGTACCGATTAGAAATCGATAATAAAGGTCAGAAATAATCATTGGTGGACTAGCTTTCTCCTTATATATGCCTTTGTTTGGAACACATGAGTTTCACAGAATCTTAGCCAGAAATTACGTACGAAGCAATTGAAGCATTAATTATTTTGTTCTAAATGGGACCTCAAATATTTAGGTGCTTTTCTTTGTTGATGTTTATCTCTTAACATTGGACACTTTCAGACTCAAAAGATTCGCGCTTGAGAGAAATCTAAACAAAGAAATCAAATGAAGAATCTTCAGCAATAGAACCAGCAACAACTCTTATTACGTGGAGATTGAGTAGATGATCTGTGTAGAAGAAAACTATAGTTTTTTAGGAAGCTTAAGAAAACTGTGTTTTTTTTTTAAAAAAAAGTCATGCATACTTGACTAGAAGTTTTAACCGATGCACGATTAAACTATGCGACTGAAATATTTGGCCACCCATACACACGCTCACATTCTTTTGTTTATCTCTAATTAATTAACATGCGATTCTCTATTCTTGCTCTAGCTCTCTGCATCGAGTCAGAAGACAATGCCTTTTTAATTAGCATGGGCAGTTGAGATAAGTACATGGTGTTAACAATATGGGCTTTTCAGGATTTGTCCAAATAAAAAAAGGGCTTCCGGTGACGTCATGCTGATGTAGTAATCGAGCTACCAATTGTTCACGTGGAGTTTGTCGTCATATCTTTGATCTAGCTAGCACAACTACCAGCTTCTGACGAGCAAACTGAGCATCTCTATCGATTGATCGTGTACGTCCTTCTCTGGATCGATCGGCTAGCTGGTCCCGATTGAATCCCGATCAATCATCAATCCCAAATACTAAATACATATATATGAACATTGTTTTCACTAAACTAAATATTGATAGACAAAACATTGGCACCATAATTGCTTTGAACCCGACCTGTCACTTGTCCATCGTCGTCGAAAACTATTTAATTACCTTACTTAATTTTACCTCTATTTTGATCTTCCAAGGAATAATCTCTAATTGACTTTAATTCCACTAATTAGTATTCTCCGGCCTTAGCTAGCTAGCTGACCGGCAGGTTTAGCATTTTAGCTATCTTAAGCTGCAGCAGGTAGTAGCATATATATGCCATCCGTCACACGTAAATGGGTGCGTAGGCTAACGGCTCAGCTCAGCCGTGATCCCGCGGACGTTTCCGGCGTTTCGGCGCGGCGCGTGAGGGCGAGCCCGAGACGTACGACGTTGAGACGGCCCGGCGTGTCGCGAGCGTTTACAAGTAAAACCCGTAGTAAATACTCCATCCGTTTTTTTAGTGGATAACATTATTAACGTTTTAATACTATTTTCATCTAAAATAAGTGCTGTCATGAGAATCCGTGTTCAATGTTTAACCGTCCATCTTATTTTAAAAAAATTACTCTCTCCATCTATTTTTGATAGTCATATTTTTAAATCTGAAAATTTTATTTTTGATAGGCATATTTCAATCCAACAACCTATCATCTTAATGATTTTCTCGAATTTAATGCATGACTCTTCATTCTTCCACACATGATTGGCTACATGGGCTTTGAGAAATGTAAATATTAATGAATCGCTTGTTTACGAGGAATGACTAGTAGCATGCTTAAATGAATGATAAGTAGAACTACTTATCCTTGGTCTGTGTATCAAGATGAAATATAACTATCAAAAGTAGATGGAGGGAGTATAAAAAAATAAAAAAAAGTCACACATAAAGAACTATTCATATTTTATCATCTGCTAACAATAAAAATACAAATCATAAAAAAAATTAATAAGACGAACGGTCAAACGTTGGATATAAATAGTGTAAAACTGCACTTATTTTGGGAAGGAGGGAGTACATGTTTAACTATTCGTCTTATTTAAAATATTTATATAAATTTATAAAATATACATCATGGTTAAAATATTTTGTATGATAAAACAACTCACAATAAAATAAATTATAATTACGTAAATTTTTTAAATAAAAAAGTAATTAGATGTGTGAAAAAAAACGGAGGTAGTAATAGGCGTTCGATCGAGTCGTCGTTACGGCGTGCGTGACGGCGCGCGCCTCAGCTCACCTAACCCCGGGTCGCCGTCGCGGGCCACCCGGCCACACGCGGTGCGCGCGTCCGATCCATCTCCTCTCCGTTTCTCTCAGCTACTCTCGCCTGTACACACACTCGCGGGTAGGGAGCCGGAGCGAGTTGGCTTTGTTGTGTTGAGCCCTTTCCTGGGCCTATAAATTCGGCATCACGCCCAACGCATCCCCTCCCCAGAAGAATCCCAGCTACCAAATCGAACCTACCAACTCATTCCCGATCGATCGATCTTAAAAAAAAACTAATCGTAACTTTTCTCTCTCTCTCCTATCTTTAGAACTAGCAGGTAGCAACTGCTTCGAGTGTAGTCTGGTGAACGTACGATCTTTCGTTCGTTCATCAAGATGACCGTGATCGACGGCGCCGTCGCTGCCGACGCCGGCGGCGCAGCCGCGGCGGTGGTGCAGCCGGGGAACGGGCAGACCGTGTGCGTGACCGGCGCGGCCGGGTACATCGCGTCGTGGCTCGTGAAGCTGCTGCTTGAGAAGGGCTACACTGTCAAGGGCACCGTCAGGAACCCAGGCATGCACACACACGGACGCCATAAGCTACTACAGCTCGTTCGTTTTAGCTAGAGGCTTATAGTTATATGGTGTGTGTTGCGTTGCGTGTGCAGATGACCCGAAGAACGCGCACCTGAAGGCGCTCGACGGCGCCGGCGAGCGGCTGGTGCTCTGCAAGGCCGACCTCCTCGACTACGACGCCATCTGCCGCGCCGTCGCCGGCTGCCACGGCGTCTTCCACACCGCCTCCCCCGTCACCGACGACCCCGTACGTCCAACCACACAACCTCACCTCACCTCGCCTCGCCGCCGGCCGACACGGCGGCGACACCACCATTATTTTCTCGGTTTCTCACGCTGTTCATCATGGGCGCCCATGGCGTACGTTAATTAGTTGCGACTGACACGAGTAGCGCATTGCATGTGTCTTTTTGCAGGAGCAGATGGTGGAGCCGGCGGTGAGGGGGACGGAGTACGTGATAAACGCGGCGGCGGAGGCCGGCACGGTGCGGCGGGTGGTGTTCACGTCGTCGATCGGGGCGGTGACCATGGACCCCAACCGCGGGCCCGACGTCGTCGTCGACGAGTCCTGCTGGAGCGACCTTGACTACTGCAAGGAAACCAGGGTAGGTGCATCTGCAAAATCTAATCTAATTTCTTGATGATCTCTCTCTGCCCTTAATTGCACGTACTAATTAACCTTGGATACCTTTTGCTTCATCATGTTATTGTTACCTTTTTTGCTTTGGTTCTTTTCACTGAGAAAATGGAAAAAGAAAAAAAAAACTTTGTATGGATATGAATTATTACATGCCACTACCTAGCTAGCTAGTACTACCAACCATGACTCAAAAGAATTATTATGTCTGGCTTTTGAGCCAACCAAGACAGGTGCTCATCGATCGATTGCCTGTGTCGACGTGAGCACTAAGGTTAAAAGCTGCTTCTTTTTTTTCTTTTTAACTAGCGACGTTCACCGGCAAAAGGACATGGTGAGATTAAGTTTGGGTGTTACTCACGTAAAGCATGTGACCAATCCGGATCGATATGATAGGAACACACGTAATAACACGCCATGTAGCTTAGCGTGACACCTCGGAGTTTTCTCTGCCTTACAGTGAAGGACTAGGAAGTAGTAACATGATTAGCTTGGACGTACGACTTATTTTATCCATTACAATATATCCACACTATTTTTTTATGGAAACGGCAATTTTAATATATTTAATTATATTTTATTTAGTTTATATATATTAGTATAACATAAGAATCTATTTTGGAAATTTTGGGAATTTAAGATAGTTTGTAGCTCACGATTGTTGTGGTTAATTAGTAGGTAAATTACTATTAATTAGTGGTTAATTATATGGAATTTTCGAACATGCATTCAGCATCGAAGCGTACAGTTGATCCAACAGACACACATGTGCGCCGTAGAGGTTACAATAACTAGAAGTCCAACGCACCCAGCCACTGGAATTGAACGCCGGCACGTCATTTATTACCGATGAGTCAACGGTCAACCGTTAATTAATCAGTTGTAGTAGTAGCTGAACGCATGCATGCATGGTCACGATTTTCAAGAACCCAGTAATTGGCCTCTAATTTGTTAGTTTCTGGAAGGAAAAAAGGTTTACCTTGTGGACAGTTTTTGGCTTTTTGCATCGCAATCCGTCGGGAAAAATTCAAGTAGTATTTTTTTTTATCTATAAGAAAAACTATTTTTAAGAGCTACTGTACTTTTTTCTTAGAAAGCAGATCACAGCTGAGTGATCCGGCAATATATACTCCCTCCATTCCAAAATGTTTGACGCTGTTGACTTTTTTAAACATGTTTGACCGTTCGTCTTATTCAAAAAATTTAAGTAATTATTAATTCTTTTTCTATCATTTAATTTATTGTTAAATATATTTTTATGTATACATATAGTTTTACACATTTCATAAAAGTTTTTGAATAAGACGATCAAACATGTTTAAAAAAATCAACGGCGTCAAACACCTTTGAGAAGGAGGGAGTATCTTTCAAAGCAATATATGTTAGGCGTGAAGAAATTAATATTGTACGACGCCGAAGGTAACACATCTTTCATGTTTTAATTTAGCATACAAATATTAAAAACATTGGCATGTTTCGGCAGGCAAAAGAATAACATATGTATATACTGGCCTCGATCTTCGCAATTATGGAAATAAATCAAACACACGTGCATACGAAAGCGAAACCCAATTTAATTTCTTGTGATTTTGTAATATGAAACCGAAACTTGACTCCCAAACCTAAAACTGTACCGCGTCCCGCATAATTTTCTCGTGGATCCCCACAGAGTAATTAATTCTTCTCTGAAAGAAAAAAAACCTAGTACCGATTTTTCACGTCGTATTCCATCAGCATGTCCTAATTAATTCACCTAATATTTGTAATAGCTTTGCAATAACCTTCGTCAAAGTCAAGATACAACAACCAGAATCTTTCGGAAATGTTCCTAAGGATAGAGCGACCGTACATTTGTAGGGGTAGGTGTGCTTCCATTGTGGATATACTGATCCAATTTTTTTAGAGACACTCAGAGGTAGAGTTTACGTGTATTCATTTGTAGGGATGAGTACGGACTCGTTGTGAACGCGTTTGTATTATGTTTCTTTCTTCTTAAGGGTAGCTTAGGTTTCAGGACTTTGCGCTTCAACATAAGCTACGAACAATTATTTGCAATACTTAATCCTGTAAAGTAAAAGAAAATGAAAAAAATATATGAAATGATGGTGCAGAACTGGTACTGCTACGGGAAGGCGGTGGCGGAGCAGGCGGCGTGGGAGGCGGCGCGGCGGCGAGGGGTGGAGCTGGTGGTGGTGAACCCGGTGCTGGTGATCGGGCCGCTGCTGCAGCCGACGGTGAACGCCAGCGTCGCCCACATCCTCAAGTACCTGGACGGCTCGGCCAGCAAGTTCGCCAACGCCGTCCAGGCCTACGTCGACGTCCGCGACGTCGCCGCCGCCCACCTCCTCGTCTTCGAGTCCCCTTCCGCCGCCGGCCGCTTCCTCTGCGCCGAGTCTGTCCTCCACCGCGAGGGTGTCGTCCGCATCCTCGCCAAGCTCTTCCCCGAGTACCCTGTCCCCACCAGGTAAAATTAATTTCATCTTTATTACTACATTCGTTTCAGGTTATAATATTTTCTAACATTGCCCACATTCATATAGATGCTAATGAATCTAGTCACACATATATATCTAGATTCATTAACATATACTCCCTCCGTACTTATAAAGGAACTCGTTTAGGACAATGTTTAAGTCAAACTTTCGGAATATAAATCATAAATAACTCTTAAGTTGTTGGGTTTAAAAATATAAAAATTATATAAATAGATTTTTCTTGAAAAATACTTTCATAAAAGTATACATATATCACCTTTTAATAAATATTTTTATAGAAACAAGAAGTCAAAGTTGTGTTTTGGAGACCGTGTCGCTGTTCTAAACGACTTCCTTTACAAGTATGGAGGGAGTATATGAATGTAGGCAATACTAGAAAATCTTATAATATAAAACAGAGGAAGTACTTCTTAATTAATTACTTCTCCTAATCACGTCATCACTACATTACCACCATCATGCTAACTACTCTCTTCAGTATCAGCATTTACTATGTGCTGTTAACTATAGTTGATCACTCGTTAATTTAACCCCGTATTAGGGTATGTTTGAGGGAGCTTCTAGCTGCTGCTGTTTCTCTTAGAATTAGAAACTTCTTCAAACAGTCTAGTTTTTTGTCTAGATTTTGAGAAGCTATAGTTTAAGAATCCAGAAAATGAACTAGAAGTTAGAAGCTAGCTACTAACCAGCTGTTTCTCAGAATCTTAAGCTTTCCGAACATGCCCTTACTCCCTTAGTAGAGTTGCGACTTCTCCTAATTAAACACGTCATTAGTACTACACCCCCACCACATCATGCAAACTACGTACTGGTATTGTCTTAATTGTCGGCATTAACGTACGCTGTGTTGTTAACTATAGTTATAGAAGTAGTTGGTGCGTCTGTGGTCACGAGAAACAGAGTCTAAATTGATTATGAGTTTCATGTTTGCTTAATTAGTTCATTATTTGTTCTCTAATCTCCAGTGAAAGGGGTGTTTAGCCATTAACTAATGACTAATTAGATAGCAGCTGCTAGTAATTAATTTGGTGGGATTGGTAGGTAAGGATGGATAAGACTTGCCTACCAATTGCAGCATCAGCTCAGGTTCAGGTGAACCAACTCCGTTTCAGTCCGGTCTGACGCTAGCTAGCTTGAGTTTTTACTCAAAGTAAAACACCACACTCAAATTAAGGCCTCAAAGTAATTCTAAGCAAGTTCATCGCACTAGGTTACATACACATATGAACAAACAACATCGTGATCATCTACATGAGATCCAGAGATCGAGAGATTTGTGTTGGTGGCAAAAGTTGATCGATTTTCCATGCAACTTGTGCCACACAAATACAACCAAAATCTGCACACGTCCATGTCGACCAAAGTTGGTGTGAGACTGAGAGGGTTGAGATATATTCCCCTGTAAGCCACAACCAAACCCTCTGCTAATCTTCTACTCTGTCTCTGTCTCCTTCCTCTCGATCGCATCAGCGATGATCGATGGAGATCAGCATCATCGAGATCACCATCACGATCGATCGGGTAGAAATGCGTAGCATCAAGAGAGCGTTTGTTTTCTGAAAATTGAGTGTGGCGGTGTCGCGTTGCGATCCAAGTTGGTCCGCATCGTACGTGTCAGATTGTTCGTTTGTTTCTGTGGCTCTGCATTTTGTCGTCGCTGGCAAATCACACGTACGGCTGGGTACTACTAATAACCTTTTGAGAGTGTCATGTCATCGCCTATGCACGCATGACTTCAGAGTCCTGAAGTGTTAGTTTTTAGTTTGCATGTTGCGATCGTACATCATTTTGGAAATGGTTTTAGTGTCCGCCAACTGCTACAAGGATTAGTTGTCTAATGAACGTCATAAGATGGAAATGCTGATAATTGTTAGTATTTAAGGCGTTATAACTAAAGAGTACGTAGATGATGCAAATGCTAAGTCCTCATACAAAAATGCAAACCTTTCTTGACTTTGGGAATTAGCTGCTTGTGGGAAGAAGTCCTACCAATCCTGGACATTTAGGAAGGGGTAGGTCGGAATAGTGGAATTTTCTAGGAATTTTTCTTGGTTCTTTTCTCAGAGAATTTTTTTTCCTTAAAATGTTTGTTTATGAACAGAAAAAAAATTATTGCTTTAGTTAAGCCCTGCCTTAGACGTCTGGTGAGCAGTGTCTATGCAGCTCTTGAGTCCTAATGGGTCTCACCTAATCATATATTGTTTGTTAGCCACACACAAAGGGTTACTTGGGAGAAAGCATGACAATCCCTCTTGCAATCATTTGCTCTGACTTCTTTCTAGTATCTCGACTCAGCTAGTGATATAATAGTATTAATCAAGGAGAAATTACGTCATGCTTGAGTATGTTAACTCCTTTTTTCTAAAACAAGAGGAAGCTTCACTCAGAAATACGCAAACAAGAAATAAATATTGACATCTAGGAGTACAAAATCAATCGGAATAGCCTGATTTCAATGCACAACCTGACAAGCAACCAAAACGCAGGAATATTCAGCTTTGCTTTTGTCAAAACGTCGTTACAGCGGGGTTGGACTAAGAGCACCCACCCCACTTGCTAATATTACTTTTCAACCGGTATATCCCGTAAAAACCTTGCTGAATTTGGCTCATATTTATTCAAGATCCTGAATTGTCCACATGATTGTTTCAAAGATACCATGCCTGACTACATGTACGTGAATAAACAGTCTAACTCGATGTCGTAATCTTACCAAACCTCTTGTACTACCTTCAAGGGTCACCAATACGTAGCATGATGTCAGGTCAGGAACTCGGGATGCTTTAATTGGGTCCAAGGAGACCAAGGAATCTCAAGCTCTTCACAAGTCAAGCCAATCGTGTTTACACCTGAATTAAATCCCATATACTCCCTTCATTTTTTAATAAATGACGCCGTTGACTTTTTCTCACATGTTTGACCATTGTCTTATTCAAAAAATTTATGTAATTATAATTTATTTTGTTATGGGTTGTTTTATCACTCATAGTACTTTAAGTGTGATTTATATCTTATACATTTGCATAAAATTTTTGAATAAGACGAATGATCAAACATGTGAGAAAAAGTCAACGGCGTCATCTATTAAAAAACGGAGGTAGTATAATTTTTCTAGTTAATCGAATTCCCCCAATTTGCGACCTGCCATAGGATTTGTTATGTAAATAGGTATACGTTAATGTTCCTTTTCATTATGAATCGTAATTGTATGGCCAACCATTACGGATCACAAGATAATGTGAGAAAAAAGAAACAAAATTTTCGTGCATTACCTCTGAACTGTTACTGATCCTGTGTTGCCATCAGGTGCTCCGACGAGAAGAACCCCAGGAAGCAGCCGTACAAGATGTCGAACCAGAAGCTCCGGGACCTGGGGCTGGAGTTCCGGCCGGCGAGCCAGTCGCTGTACGAGACGGTGAAGTGCCTCCAGGAGAAGGGCCACCTGCCGGTGCTCGCCGCCGAGAAGACGGAGGAGGAGGCCGGCGAGGTCCAGGGCGGGATTGCCATCCGAGCATGAGGAAAACAGCAGAGCAAAAGAGCAGGAAAAATGTCCATATCGTGTTAGTGTTTACCGTGCTGTAAAACCAAAGTAGTAGTGTTCGCTGGTTTGTCTGGTCTGAAGCCCTGTAATACACCCCTGTTGTTGTTACATGTGCACCAGAGTGACCGAATAAGTATTTCTATGAAGTTCTCTATGTTCACAACTGATTTGTGCAGAATTTGCTACCAAGACAGCAGGTTGTGAAAACCCACACACCGATATAATCGTGCAGCACCGTTTGCTTAACAATAGTAGGGTGCAAAGCAAAACTGGAAATGAACGTACGAATCTACGAACAAAATTTGGCGAGAGAAAGCTCTAGATTACACAGAATATACAGCATATCGAATAAACTTAAGAAATTAAACCGTGTTTGTTAGCACTGACGTGCAGAATATTGAGCAATATTATTTGCCGGTGCAAGAGCAACTTCATAAAAATCTAGACTACAGAATATACAGCATATCGAATAAACTTACAAATTAAACAGTGTTTGTTAGCACTGACGTGCAGAATATTGAGCAATATTATTTGCCGGTGCGACAGCAACTTCATAAAAAGACAGTCTGATGTCCTTATTTGCCCGTACCATTAAAATCACAATACTTACATGATCACCACAACTTATATAAAACACTAAAGCAGTCATTGACTGTCACAAGGTTTCATAACTTTCAAAATAGTTGTAGAAAAGAACAAAGAATGCAACAAAGAGAATTTAACAAAGAGGCTGGAACTGTTAAACTAATGAGTTGGTGGGGGCAAAAGTTAGAAGTAGAAAGCAAGGAACACGTAGTACAAAAATGCCCCTACTAACTCCATGGAATTAGAATCTGCATCTTGAATGGATAGAAGCAATTCAACTCTGATTCTAAATGGAGTGGTGTTCCATCATTATCAATAGAGATAGCAACAAACCTTACCAACCAAAACCAACACAAAACATGAAAACAACATAGAGTCCTATCCAGATAAGACATCCCAGAATTCACTCACAATATATCAGTATAGGGGATATAATAAAATACTCTTGGGGGCGGGTGGGGATGGAAGATAAGATTTCTCATCCTTTTAATCATATACAGTTATTCTGGCCTTATATTAATCATGTACAATTAATTCTGGCCTTATATTTGGTGTAGAAGGGCATAAGGAATGCAAGACCCAAAGACATTGTAGTCCCAAAAACTAGGCAAAGAATCTTATTGCTACAAGCTTGGAATTTGAAAACCAGTGGGTAGTGGCGATTACCACATCAAACACAGATTCTCAAATCAAATTGTTCCCCAAAACTAGGCAAATAATATTATTGCTACAAGCTTGGAATTTGAAAACCTGTGGGTAGTGGCGATTACCACATCAAACACAGATTCTCAAATCAAATTGTTCCCCAAAACTAGGCAAATAATATTATTGCTACAAGCTTGGAATCTGAAAACCTGTGGGTAGTGGCGATTCCCACATCAAACACAGTTTCTCAAATCAAATTGTTCCTATGTGTGTGAATTTCACATAAATACAAATACATGATTACAACTATCAAGTGATATACTTTCAAGAACCCAATTTACAGAACTATAAACACTATTATTATATTCTTATATACACATAAACAAACTACCAGCCCAGTCATAACCAACATCTCCATTTCCATTGATTATGAAAGCATTTCGAGTCTTTGACAAGCTTCTCCCTGAAAAGGACATATAAACCAAAAGCATAGCAATAGGTAGGAAGTCCAGCAAGTTGGAACAAAAAAAAAGTTTTGCACCAAAACTGGAACTAATATCCAATTCCAAACATGCAAGTAATGACAAAACTTGTGTGATAAACAATCTAAAATAGCCTTCAACATGATAAAAGATAAATCTGAAATAGTCTTCATCATGACACCAGAAATAAAATAGGCTTCCCAATAATTAAGAACCGAGATTCCTACTGTACTAATTAGTAAAGATATTTGACCACTCAGCTTAAATCAGTAGCTTAGCGATACAAAAATGTCTTAAATATGTAGTTCTATGAAATAGGTTCGTAAATCTGTAGTTCATTGGAAGCTATACGCTTTATGTGCAGCTTAACGCAATTTACAATTCATATACCATATATACGTTCATGTAAAACTTGTCCTTCATATGAGTAAAAACAAGTTCATCATTTGAATGTAACATTAAATTTTCTGTTTCACTGAACCCTCCTTTTTGGTTATTGCGTCTCCATATTATTACCTTTCACATCTATCAAGTATCAATACCCTTGACACTACCCTTGGCACTAAATATCCTAGATGTGTAAGGTGAATTTGGCATGGTAAATGACATATCATTTACATATCATTTACCAGAAAGTACAAAGGCACTATGAATCAATGTATAAACAAACACGTCATTACCAAAATAAGGCATAGCACTCAGGATCATAAACGCATTACCAGAATAAAGCCTAGCAATGCAGATCCAAGAATTATTAGAGAAACCCAAGCACATAACATAATTATTTTCTTTTCAGAACACCCTAAAGCAAAAGGTTAAATTTGTGCCCAGTATTGCCATAAATTTATAGTTTAGTATCAAGCATTAACTGTGTAGGGAGTAAGCCTGATATCACGAAACAGTGTAAATGCTTCATCCTGTCATACAACTCAACATGGGATCTTGCTTTCACTTTTCTAATATCTAAAAGTGGTTCTCTATGGATATGTCAAACTGAAATACGATATTCAATCATCTGAAATAACGATTCCCTGCACACAAAAAAAACTGAAATAACAATATTCAATCATATGTTTTTTGTCAACCCAATGAACTACCCCCCCCCCCCCAAGGTGCAAGATTCACAGATAACCCAAAAAAAAAAGCAAGCAGAATTCATATGTTTAGGACCGAATGGGATGTTGGACATGGACTACCAGATAGGACACAAGAATTTACAGGATAAGCTATAAGAGGTTGCACAGTCAAAGCATGCAAAATCAAAGTGGTCCATCCCTACTTAAAAAAATCTGCCCATAGGACCCAACAAAAATCACAGGAGCCACCTGATGTTTTGATGCATTGAACAGTTTACTAGGTATAGATAAAATCACATTGCATACTTTAGCATTTTTCATTTGTTACAAAAGCAATTTTGATTCTTTAACAAGCCTCTGCCACAACAGGACAATGAAACAAAAGCCTATAAATACATAGGAAGGAATTTCTAAAAACTGGATCTAATAACCAATTCCAAACATGCAAGCATGACAAGTCGTGTGAACAAATAATCTAAAATAGCCTTCTGCCAAGACAAAAGATAAATCTAAAACAGCCTTTACCATGACAGAAATAGATTTCCCAATAATTAAAACCCAGAAATTCCTACTATAGTAATTAGTAGAGGTAGTATTTGACTACTCAGTTTAAATGAGTAGCTTAGTGACACAATAATGTCTTAAATATGTAGTTCTATGAAATAGGTTCACAGATTTGTAGTCCAATGAAAGCTTTACAATTTACGTGCAATTTAAGCAATTCATATATACTTCTCTGTAAACTTATCGTTCATATGAATCATAAAGAGTTCACCATTTGTATGTAACATTACTTTTCTGTTTCACACTTTCACTTAACTAAGTAAACCCTCCTTTTTGTATTTGCATTTCCAATTTTATCCATCACATCTAGCAACACCTGGGACACTGGATATCCTAAATGTGTAAGCTGAATATTGCATAGAAAATGACATTGCATTTACTAGAAAGTATAAACTAGAAAGGCAGTACGAAAGTATGGATCTATGTATAAACAAACACATCATTACCAAAGTAAAGCATAGCACTGCAGGTCATGAACACATTTTACCAGAAAAAAGTGTAGCAATGCAGATGAACAAATCGAAGAATTATTGGAGAAACCCAAGCATATAACAGAATACAGAATCTTCAGATCACCCTAAAAGAAAAAAGGTTTAAATAGTTCCCAGTGTTACCATAAATTCATATTTTAGTATTTGCATTAAGCATTAACTGCATGTAGGGAGTAAGCCTGAAATGGCACTACATCCTGTCATCGTACAAATCAACATGGCATCTTGCTTTCAACTTATCTGTCGTCTGGTATTATGAATCACAGGCCGAACTACCCAAAGCAAGATTCACAGAAAGCCCAAACAAAATCCGAGCAAAACTCATATGCAAAGGACCAGCTGGTATGTTGGATGGACTACACATCCAAGGAATTTACAGCATAAAGCAATAAGAGGTTGCAAACAGTCAAATAATGCTCAAATCATCTCCTAATACGATCCAATGAAAGTCAGTGTAGAATTTTGATGGATGATCAAAGTGGTCTATTTCGACTTAACAAAATCTGTCCATAGGACCCAAGGAAAATCACAACAAGAGCTAACACTCGATGTTTTGATGCATTCAACAGTTTAGTAGGCATAGGTGAAATCCACATTGCATACTAAAGCATTTTTTCTCAAAATATGAACCAAAAAACACATGTGCGTTCAACAATAACTGTATCTTACAGTTTAACAAAATTATATGTGAATTACTTAATGAGATGTTGATTTGATAACACAAAACAGTGGCATATCATTGGTATCAATTCAGTATTTCAAATTTCGAATTATCACATACTAAGACAAGGTTACTAATTACATTTTATCATATAAGAGAAATATTACGAATGAGACTACTGAAGCCACACTTTGGAACTCACACAGCAAACATGAAACATTACGAGTATGTATTAACCATACTATTATCATTTATGTGGATGACAACAGCACCAAGATGATAATGAGAAAACGAGGCCAACATGCAGCTTGATCGAACCATTTATCTTTGCTTCTAAACTTTGTCCGTTGAAATAAAGCATCAAACAGCAGAAATTATAGTGAGGATTATGGACAGTACCAATGTATTGCAACAAAGATATAAACACTACCACAACAAGATCTTGATTGCGATAAAAGTCATAGGCAAGTTCTTTCTCATCCATTCACAATTCATACCAACGTACTAGAAAGCAGAGGCATATGCCTTCCATCTTAACACCACCAAATCTGAAACAAATACTGCCGCATCCAGTCTCCGACGCAAAGATGTAATTCAGCTCGGTACCGAGGGACGGAACCAGCAGCAGAGCTAGCTACCTATTGCTTGAACGTGTACGGCTGGGGGAGCGAGATGGGGCCCCGGCGGTCGTCGCCGCCGTCGAGCAGCCGCTGCACCCGCTTCTTGGCGGAGTACTGCCGGTCGAAGTGCTTCACCTGCCCAAGGAAACCAATGTCAGAAAAAAAAAATCAAGAGAACGACGCGAATCGTGAAAAGGGGTCGGATCGCCCGCGTCTGACCCAGGAGGGGCGGCAGCTGTTGACGAAGTTGGCGCGGGACTTCTTGCAGTCGGCGGGGTAGAGGAGCCCCATGGTGGCGATCTCGGTGGGCTTCTTGTCCGCGTGCTTCTCCACGCACGTGTAGAAGGCGTCCCGGGCCTAGGGTTTGGAGGGAGAAAGACAAGCGTCGCCTCCATCATCATCAGTAAACGAGCGCGGCGGTGGAGGTAGGGTTTTCTCAGGGGGTGGGTCGCTCACCTTGTAGCAGGCTTCCCGGCCCTTGGAGAGGACGTCGGCCATCACTGCTCCGGCTGCTTCGCCGCCGCCGCCGCCGCCGCCGTAGTCGGAGTCGCCGTCCGGGGAGAGGGTGGACATCGGCCGCGGTGGTGGGGGGTTGGATTTGTTTGCGGCTTTCGCTTGGGGGAGGGGAAAGGGAAGGAGCAGGTGGGTCGTATTGGGCTCGGGTCTGCCACGTCGATCGGCCTATAGAATGTACTGGGCCGAACTCTCCGTGGGCTCGTGCTCTCGGCCCGAGGCTGCGGCCCAAATCAGGTTTGCTACGAAATCAGAGGACACAAATTAGGCCGCATGGCTGCACCCGTATATCTTATCTTATCTTAACTACTTCAAAATTTTGTATCTTTCCTATTGTCACACGCAATTTTGGTTCGTCGTCCGAGTTAGGACGTGATCGGATGAAGCAGTGGCGACGTCCCCACACCTGGCTACGTACGTTCCTCTTCTTCTTCCTCGGTTCAGGTCGAGCAAGCAAAGGAAGAGCGGATGAATGGTGTCAGCATCCGGTGGTATAACAGCGACAACGGCGGCGCATTGACGTGATCCTGAACATGGCCCGATGGAGGAAGGAGGCAGCTAGCGTGGGGAGCGAGGAAAGAGTTGGGAGCACCGGCAGGAGAGAGAAAACTCCAGGGTGGCTTGATGTGAGGTGGGAGAGAAGGGAAAATGGGGAAAACAGACTCGCTCAAGTGTGAAGATGCTAGTGGCGAGATACGCTCTAGGGAAGGATATCACTCCGACGAGACGGTAGCTCGGTATGGCAGAGCTCAAGCTTGAAGCTTGGGTGCAGTGGAGGGAGATGGGAGCGTGGATGTTGATGAAGAAAGGCGACCGCAATGACTGGTTGGAGAAGGAGGCGCGGGGCATCGTCTTGAGATTGGCTGACCATGGTGGCTGGGCTTGATGGCGATGGCTTGCTGACGTCGGTGGGATGACGCAGCAGCTGAGGTCGGCGACGGAAATGATGGGCGATAGAGGAAGCACTAGGAGGCGGCGCTCCCATGGCGACACGTCTTGCCCACGGTTTGTAGCGGCAATAGGCATGGCAACGGGCTAGAGCAAGGGAGGCAGTAGAAGCAGTGGAGGAGGAGGAGCACGACACGGTGGTGGTTCCTCTTGACTCGGCAAAACGGTGGCAGTGCCCTTGCGGCAGGGGCGGCAACGACGTGCTAACACGTGCCACATGGGCCCTTTGGAAGGAAGGAGACGGTTGGATCAGCTGGGCCACATCCTGGCTAGGCCGTGTAAGGGAGAGAAGGCCTGAAGGGCCCAGAAATCAAGGGGATGGAATCAACCCAGGAGGGAGAAAACGTGGTAGAGAGAAAAAGAAGGATGACCGGTTGAAGGGATTTCGGCCCAAAAGAAATAGAATAGTTTTCTGAAATTTTGGAGGGGATGATTTTAATAGAATCTAAAAGGGATGCAATGCAAAAGAATTTGTTTGGAGGCTATTTAGGATTTGAAGATAAATTTTAACATGTAGTTCATGGACTCTATGAATATGTGGGTTTTTGCTTTATTTTCGGAAATGGAAGTTTAAAGGAACTTTTTTTTGACGGTATTGCTTTAAGGAAGGAGTATTTGAATAAAGGAATAGATACTTGAATTTGGAGGAGAGCCCTTCGGCAAGAAAACTTTAGAATATCAGTGAAGGCAAAAATCATGGAATTTAGATGAAATGAAAAAGGAAAATAACCCAAATACAACCTTTTAAGGACGCTGGTGCTTAGGAAGCAGAAAAAGACACATGAGTTTTGGCATTTTAAAAATAACCAAAACAACATTCTGCAATGTCTTCTCCTAATAAAAGGTGTGGAGGAATACACATGAAATGGTTGGGAGAGAGGAGGGATGACTGACCTATGATCCCACCTGTCTAGATTATAGTGATGGTAGATTCACCCTATACTACGCTGATAACAATATCATTCACGCATATACAAAATGTGTGCATGATTAAAATTTTATTTTATCCAAACAATTAAAATTTCCTTCGCCTGTTGTAACAGGCATTTTGCTAGTACATACAAAAATAGAGAAAATACATAATACAAATCACATGGAAAATATGTAAATTACCGTAGGATCTAAAAGTGGGTTTACTCAAGATGATGTGGATAAATCTCAGACGTCCACTTTTTAATCCTACAATAGTTTTTAGATTTTTCACTAAATATGTATCGATTCCATTTTATGGTCTTTTTGGACAAATCTCAATTGGCTAGTACTACCTTTTAGACTCCATTTTGTGGTCTTTTTTTTAAAGAAAAACTCAATATTCATAATAAAGATTAAAGACAAGGTTCAAGGGATACAAAATCCTTCATACATTGTCTGAAACAAAAGATCAAACTGTACAAAATCATATTCCTTCAAAAGGTAAGCAGAGCTGAACTAGGAAAAACAATTTTGCAAATGAAAATATACAACAGAATTAGATCATTTTGTGGCTGGTAGACACTAGAGTGACGGATTAGAAAGAAACATATATATTAAAGGGAAAGCTCTAAATATATATATACTATCTTAAAAGATGCTTGTGGTGGTGGTTGTTATGCCACCCCTATCTATCTGGCAAGTGAGGACCATCACCTATCTTATGGACCTATCATTCTTGATCAACATACTTAAAGTGAGAAGCTTTATTTGCTTTATGCATATGCACTATACAACATACTGTTTGTCCTATCATCAATATTCAGAACTTGAGATCAATGATTTAGTTTTAATCAACTTATCTAATACTATAATGAGTCTGGTGCAACACATGAGTATTTTGCTAGTATCTTTGAAGATCGTTGTATAATGAGGATATTACTAGCTCAGATATGACCATGCATACCTTATATTTATACACCAAATGTGTGCATGATCTATATGAGAGATTTATGTGCTATATATTTGAACAAACGTTATTGCACTATGAGTTTCATGTATTCTGGTTTGCAGAAATACTTGATTGATGAAGGAAAGGAGTGATGGATAACAAAGTGCTTGGATGATCAAAAAAAAGTTGACTGGGGAACAAACCAAGATCTTCCCCAAATTTACTCCTACCTCACCACATCACTTTTAGTCTACAAAAGGTAACAGATGAAGGTCTGCACGTTTTGGATTCGGATTCGGGTCTCCTAATAGTATCAACTTTAAACGGACCTAACCACCGATCTAGAATGAATCTTAGGGCTCACGAGTACTTGTTGAAAATTTTATGAAGTCTACTTTCAGATGGTTTTGGTCCCACATCAAAATTTCTTCTCAGCCATTGGGAATCTGCAAAACAAGCCATATACTTCATTCAGTCTGAGTCTGATTTGGCTTTGGGCCTTGTAATTGTATCATGGGCTAAGCCCAAGGGGGTGGTGCCCTAGGTAAACCCTAGGACATCCCTAATCATATTTATTCAGTAGCCATCATAGTTTCAGGTCGGGTTTTGCTTAGATTATTTCTGGCATTGCAGTTTTGTCGCTTGTTCGGTTTGTGGAACCCTAAATTCGAGTGCTTAATAATTCATATGCAATCGAGTTGCAATAATCTACCTTGTTCTTACTCGTGTTCTTCGATTCGCATGTAGGGATTAGTCTTCTCGATGAGGTCAACTGGGCAGGGCACGGTTGATAACCAAAGGAGATGTGGTGCTTTGATTGTAGGGTTCGAATTATATTGATCGGAAGCTGGATCATGTGTGTCAAGTTTCCGCCATTTAATTGAGAGTTATCAATATATATATCAGAAGATCGGGACCTAGTTCCTTATCATTGTCCTCCTGTAGAGAATCCCCATTTCGTTTAGAGAAATTTCCTTCTATACCCCTGAATGTTTAACCAATCCCTTCTATCCCTATGAGTTTTGTCCATTTTCTTGTATGCCCCTGAATTTTGGTTTTGATCCCTTTCATACCCATTCAATTAGTTGACCGTTATTTGAATGTTTAATTCCTATGAAAATGACCATTTTGCCCTTACACATGAAGGAAATCTGGATATTGTAGACTAGCTATATTGTTGGAAGTGTATAATTTTGTTATATAAGACTATTATATTCATGATTTTATTGTACAAGGTATTATTCATGACAAAGTTTATTTTTACATAATGACATAAAAACTAATATTTATTTACTTATTAAAAGATTATATGTAGCATTTTTTTATGGTAGTTCAATATTTTTTTCCTGTCCTATATATTATATAGGAATGCTTTTCAAAACTATGTTTATGATTTAAAGAAAATGCTACACATACTTTTTAATATTTATTAAAATTTCTATGTACAACAAGCTTATGAATATTATAATCACACAATAAATTTCTATGCTTCCAACAATATAGTTTACAAATTTCTACATATTCCTCACGTATTGAAGGGCAAAACTAACTTTTCTATACCTATTAAATGGTCAACTAGCGATCAATTGACGGCAAGGGTATGGAAGAGATCCAAATCAAAATTCAGAGGTATACAAGCGAGTGAAGAAAATTCAGAGACATAGAAGGGATCGGCTAAAATTTTAAGGGCATTAAAGAAATTTTCTCTTTCGTTTAGTACATGCTCTGAATGTATCTCTGAAGTCTGATAATTTTATGGGGTTCAGAAGACTTGCAAGCTTCATTACTTTGGTCGTATGTCTATCGGCGAGATCAAAGATGTAATTAAACCATTTAATTTCCGTTATATAAGAAAGATCGATCATAACAGTAATGCTACTGTGACATCTATATGATACGCTAATGCATGATGCAGAATCAGCACAAATAATCCTGCTACATTCATAGGATCGATCCAGGATGAATTAATACAGAGTTTCAGCGGCAGCTTCTTGTCACTACTCATGCCCGATCAAAAGGTCAATTGATTGCCAATATGAAATGGTACGGTACCCACTGCACAATAATTTGTAGGGTTAAGATCACAGCAATTATGGCATATAGATGATACATCGTCTATATGCGCCTGGAGTCTTGTGATGGGACGACTGATGCATGCGTTGATATAGACACGCGGATATTCACTGATAAGGGGAAACAAATTTTTTTGTATTAGTAACTTTGCTAGCTAGAACATGCTGCGAATTTATATTACACACTATTGCAACAAAAGAACAATGGTTTAGTAGTATATATTATTAGTCTACAAATTACTCATACTGTATATTATCTTCTGATTACAAAAGTCGGCATACAAATGGTGGAAATCAGTCAATCATTCAATCATTCATTCACATTACATACTCCTAGGGACCAAAAAATTAAAGGTGATCCTGACTCATGTTTCATGCATTCAGAGTTTTCAGTTGTCTCCACATGTCCATCTCCAGACTTAATTTCCAACACGTGCCAGATTGTCTGTTGTTGGGGCATATGGATAGCTGAGATCGAGCGAGACACATCGATCCACACATGGCGATCGATATCTGTACTGCTGCAAAGTGTTATTAGCATGCTGACCACATCCACATGGCGATCGGTATCTGTACTGCGGCAAAGTGTTAGCAGGTTAACGTAGCAGCAAAAACCAGTTTATTGACCGATACTTTCTTTGATTTTAATCGTTTTGATTTAAATCAATTCTTTTAAAGTTTGATCTTGTTTATCGATAAATATAGCAGTGTGTGTGTCTGTGTATATATGTATATAAATTAGTTTTATTATGTTTATTTTATGTTAGAAATATTATTATAGTTTAATATAAATTTGGTTAAAATTAAAATATATATTTTGACTAGAAAAAAGTTAAAGCGTCTTATAATACGAAACGGAGAAAGAACAATTAATAAAGCTTATACAGATGCATACATAGAGATCATCGTGCATATATACTTCTCAATTTGTTAAGAACGTTTTATACGCTGAGAGTAATAACAAGAAAATACAGATTTGCCAAACACAGCAGAGAGATCGGTCTCAGGTGTAAGAGCATTCAGCACCAACATTTCAACTTCGATCGTAAGACAATTTTACTGCTGTATACGTACGAATCACTAGCTACATGCTACGATATCGGAACCCTTTGAAATTGGTATGTTTCAAGGCATTTAATAAGTATATATTTCAAATAATGGAAATGATGGTTTATATGATCCCCGATCTATGTCATAGAGCACACAGCCAAGAAATTTGGCTAAATAAGAGGCATTTAGCTAGCTACATTTAGAAATATATTATATATAGTGTTGCTGTTGGTTCCTGTATGTATATTATTTATGAATAAAATCAAATTAACCAAAACTACATTATTTCTGTAAATGGTGTATGCGCATATACAAACTACAGGCGCAGCTGATAAACGCCATAGTATCAAAGAATTATACACATTAAGTGCTAGTTTTATCAGAACAATATATAGATATCAGGACAATAGTGCCAGGGATCTAACCTCCAAAATATGCAGTTTTGCTACAAAATCTGATGCTAAAAGATATAGTTTTACGGTACCGTGTGGCTGAAAAAATAGTCATAATATATTCAGGGTTTAATCTATAGTTTAATTTATGGTACTGTGGCTTTAATACGATGTAGTTATGTCATAGTTTCTGTCAAGATTTTTGTTGTTTTGCAAAATTTGCTCTTTAATATTTGTACAAATATTGTACTCATCATCCAATCATGTGAATTTGATTTGTATGGAGCAATCACTACTGCAGAAAGACTAGGTACAAAAGGAACACTGCTAGTGTACTTCTAAATCAAGGTTCACACAGGGGCACATACACGCGATTACATACAGCGGGACGACAGGTACAATGCCACAGAACATTTAGCACATACTTCTGTCTAAAAAAAAATAAACTTTAGCTACAAATCTGGACACGCATGTGTCCAGATTCGTAGTTAGGATTGGATCTTTTTGGGACGGAGGGGTAGGCCACAAAAGTGGCTCATATATAATGACTAGTCAGCATCCCGTGGCATTGCATGAGCTATTATTTTTTTTATATTATAATTATTTAAATTCTAATTATATATATAATAAATTAGTTAGATTAGAATTAGAAGAGACTAGCTACGTCAATTACAACACTCTGATTATTGAATTTAAATTTCGAAACTAAATTAACAAATTAAGGTCCAAGATAGGTAACTCTATATTCAATATATTGATTCTAAAGAATTACTAATCCTAAAGCATTCATGGTAGTAGAAACTAAAGAGAATCTATGATGTTTTCAATAGACCGCTTTATTCTTAATATTATCAACGTTCACAATATATGATAAATCCAACTATTAAAGGGCCACATCTATTTTTTATTAATGCATGTGAGAGCTCTTTCGAAGTACTCAATTAGCCCAATTAATTAGACTCAATATGTTGCTTAAGTAGTATTTTACAGCACTACCGCACATACTAAAAAAATCTTACAAACTTTTCATTCATTGTTTTTAATTTGTTAGAAGTTATAGATAATTAAACACTCAATTGATTTATGTAAAAGTCTATTCAGCAACTAACATTAATGAGAAACTGAGTTAAATAGAAAATTACTTATTGCGCTGGTAGATGCAAACCTTCACATTAATAGCTATGCTATATTTAATGACTTCAAACTATTTGGTCAAATTCGAGCAAAGAAGTTATAGCACTGAAAAAATACATATGTATAGATGGAAATAAGAAAATATGTGTAGACGATCAACGACCAGATTTCCTGGTTAACATGGGAGCTCGTATAAAGTGTCCAATTTGAGTATATAGAACACAAATGAAAATTCTACTCAACCCCTGATGTAAAGTTGGGATATAAATCAGGACCAAGGGACCACATGAAATTAAATCCATGAGCAGAACTTATACATCTTTTTTCTGAAGAACATGCAAAAAAAATGCCTATTGCATTAGAAAATTAGGATGGTTAAAGGTCAATATGAAATAAAGGGATGGTCAGAAAAGCTAAGTTTTACAAATATATATGTTATACTCCCGGTATTAAATCCCCTAGTTTATTTGCCCATGATATATATAAACACCACCACCTGCTTTCCTACTTAATTTACTTTTGAATGGGGAAAGAACCTTTGGAAAAACTCTTTGATTGGGGGAGAGAACCTACAGAAAAGTTGAATTAGTGTGCAGCAAAAAAGATAGATGGTTGATCTTAATTGGCTTCGAAAATAACATCATGTGTAAATTAACTAAGGTTGCTTATGGGTTCCTAATTAAACATTGGTTAGCTAGAAATTAAATCTCCACACAAATTAAAAACCATACAAATCCGCAGAAAATAATCATCACCATGTAACTGAGAAGATCATATCTCATCTCATAAAATAAGAATCTCCCACCCAGCTGATTTGTGCATATATATTGCGGTCCTCTATAGGTCGAGTAAAGGGATTTGTGTGCATATATAGTGTTGTCTATAATAAAGAACATTAAAACCAAGAACAGGTTGTTTTTCGCAGTAAAGAATCTTATTCATCTTAAGTTGTTAACATAACAAGCAGCTGCTTATGTGCGAAGAACATCCAAAGAAATAAGTACTAATTAACAGCAAAACTCATTATTCCTCAAAAATAAATTTGAAAAAGGAAAAAAAAACTCATGCACATGAATGTTGGCATAGTTAGAATCAAGCAACCACTTTCAGACTCGAACAATCAGTACACAACAAATAGGCAAATAGAAAACCTCAAGAAACTTCTATCAACAGAAATCAATCGATGAGAGCAACATATAAGATCAGATCGATCGATCTCCAACTCGAAGCCAACAAGTACGAACCAATATACATACGTTTACAGCGCAGTTTCCAGATCTGGGCCAGCCGCTATACTGACGCTCTCCTCTCTTCTGGGGCAGGTGCGCAGGTTGCCAGATCTGCAGTGTACATCAACCTTCTCCAATAATCACAGCTAGCTAGCCGCTGCCATGGCCGTCCTTTCTCCCCCTTTGCAGCAGCACACATGAGATGATAGCACAAAAACACACAAGCTTGAAGCTTTCTTAAGAGAGGTTGTAAAAAAGAAGCAGCTAGCAGCTAGCAGCTAGCTAGCAGCAAGAACACACAGCGGGTAAGTACCATATGGCGTGCAGATCTTGGGATCCGCTAGTAATTTTCTCACCAGCAGCATCATTAACCCATCGACTCGAGGTTAATTAATCGCGCGTGACAAATTAGCACTCGAATTTATACAGGTTAATTAATCAAATCGTCACGCGCGATGCTCCCTAGCTTATTCCCCCGAGGCTGGCTGGCTGTAGTAGTGTCGTCGTCCTCCCCCAGATCTCTGGGAAACCAAGACAAAAACCTGCAAAAGCAGAGAAGAGCAAAAGGAGTATACTACTACTATGGCAAAGCCCATGTATAGTAGCTCATGCCAAAATAAGAGTCTCCAAAGCCGTCTCCTCCCTCCTCCTCCTTGTCCTCGGTCAGAGAGCTCATGGCACGTATAGGGCTCACCCCCAAACCTGCAGTACAAGATAAGGACGAGGTCCCGCGCTGCCTAGCTTTATCACCACCGCGTTGCAGCAGCAGCAGCATGCTCTTATCTCATCGGAGATCGATGCGAGTCCAGAGAGAGAGAGAGAGAAGAGGAAATTAAAGGAGCAGTTAGATAATGGAGAGAGTGTGGCTGTGGCAGCGTGCATGCTGCAGGGAGAGCTGACAGAAAGAGAAGTGAGCACGCAGCGGCAGCTGTATCATCATCATCATTTCATCTCTCTCTCTCTCTCTCTTCCATGGCCGCCGACGGCCTCTCTTTCTTTCTATCTAGCTATCCTGTCGAAGGGAAGATTGATAGATCGATGCAGTCTGGCCGCTGTGTGCTCACTCTCTTCTGTCAACTGCCACCACCCAAAACCAAGAAAACAGAAAACCATTAGGTAGACAGACATAGCCACATAGGAGCGAGAGAGCCACTAGCTGCCGGCTGACCGGCCGGCGGCGGAGATGTGCCGCCGGAGTGGGAGAAGAAAGGTGGGCGCTAGCTAGCTCAGATCTGTGTGCTTTGATTGATTGGTGGTGTGTGACCATAGCCTGGTGGATGCAGCATTATATATAGAGGGGGGAAGAGACCATGGTTCATAAATCCTTTACCCCATATCTCTCTTTTCCTGCTTTTCTCATGATATGCCATATACGGCTGCTGTTCTAGCTTAGGGTTTGGCCGGCCGCCGCTGCCGTATCCCGGAGAGGATACAATATCATGCTATATCATGTTGTCAGCTTTTTTTACCGTGGGGAATGGGGTTCTTTCTAAAGAAAAAAATATTTTCCGAATGCCTTTCCGTCATTACTGGCGCATCCCGTCGGCAACACCTATCCACGGATTGATTGATGTCACTAGGTCCACATTTCAATGTGTGGACGATGATTGATCTGTCCTAAAGATATGTTATGTTTGCATTTATGAGAGGGACGGCTAGATATAGTTTTTTATTGTGTGGTTCAATCATTGGTCGACACGTATTTATTCCTTGTTTGATTGGGTTGTTGTGGTTATTCAATATTTTATTGTTTAATGTTTTATCTATCACATCTTTTATGTATGCATATACTACTAATGAAAAAGTAAAATTCCTTGCATATATAGCTTTATATGAACATGCAGATATATAGAGAGCTTTCATTTAACATAGTTCTGTACTATTATGACAAATTCGAAACTTAGTTTTCATGCATGTGTAACTCTGCTTGATTTACATAATTTGGAAGATAATTAAATCACACATATTGTTGAGTACCAAGAAGACATATTCTTTGCAAATATAGCTTTTACATGAATAATATATAGAGATCCTTTTTGTTTTATTTTAATCTTTTATTGCGGAAGCATTACGACCGGATGCACTTTGTATTACACAAAAACTACTTTGGGATTCATAAGTAGCCCTCAAACCATAGCAACAGAATCTCATGTGTACTACTGCATAGCGCGTTCATTGCTACTGTGGTATCGACACTAAAATATACTGTGGACACGATAACATGTACGAGACCTCGCAAAAAACCAACTCAAAATTCTACGTACATGTATATATACATAGAGAAAACAAAACAAATTCATACCCTGAATAGTGCACACAAACAACACGCATCAGTATTTCTTTGTTTAAATGTTTTTATATCTCCATTTATATATATATTGAATGTCAAGGTGAATATTTGTGTGGCGATACACATTATCATGTGCGCACTTAAAAAAAAACATTTTTTGCGTCGGTAGCATGGCGCTACATGGCAGGGTCATTCCTCCATAGAGAAAATTTTTATTTTTTAATAATAGACCATTTCAAAAAAAAATTCTAAATCTGAAACTTTGTCACGCCACGCGCACCACGCGCAGTTGGCGTGACCATGTTGTTCGGCCACGCCACCATGGTTGGCCACACCAGCTACTCGGCTGGCGTTGCCGAAAGGTTTAGTTTTCATAAATACTTTTTGGAATGGTCTATTAATAAAATTTAGAAAAATAAAAAGTCTAAACAATAAAAAAGTTTCCTCCATAGAACTACCCCGATGCATAGGACATCAGGTAGCATTTGTACTTTTTAGTTATTTTAGACTATGAATTACAATACTATTGTCAATTAGAGTCTAACTAGGTTCTCCACGGGCTGTTGGTTATCCACGGTCTGGTTAAATCTACTGTTGGTCTAGCCACATGGTCCTGATTAGAGGAGTCTGAGATTATGAGAAGTTGTTGGTGAGAATCTCAAAACATTGGGTTTTATAGTTTCAAACTTTTAGTTTTTTTTCAAAACTATAAAATAGAAGTACTGAAAATATTCCTAGTAATTAGTCCATAGAACTAAACAGGGCCTTAAGAACTTTTTAATAGCTACAACTTCTCTCTTAGAATCAACTCTTCTAAGAGAGAAGTTGTGGCTATCAAAAAGTTCCTGAGGCCCTATTTGGTTCCATATATGGGCTAATTATTAGCCCTAAATTAGCCCCAAGAATCTAAATAGGTGGGCTAATCTGGGGCTAAAGTAAATTAGCACCCCTCAAAATATTAGCTCCTCCAAGAAATGCTAATTGGGCTAATTTTCTATAGGACCATAAAAAAACAGCCCTATCTCCCCCCTCTCTCTCTACTCTCTCTCCAACTTTTAGCGCTGATTTAGCCTATGGATCCGAACATAATGTTTAGCCTACCAATTCAAAACTAAACATTAGCTCTCAAAATTAAACCTGGGCTAATCTTTAAAGCAGGACCTAAGTGCAGCGTACATCTAGATGAACCCTAAAAGAATCCAAGCGGATTAGGAATCTTTAGTTATGCATGCATAGTTGCATATGGACTCACTCACGCAGAGTAAAAGGCACCACCACTGAAAATTACTTGTCTCATTGTCTGTAGCAATTATCCTATTACCGATTCACTGTCAGTGACAGAATGCTTTATTCTCAACTAGTGAAGAACATTAATTAAATCGCTATTTGCAACAGTTTCAATACCTCAAAAACAGCGTCCTGTCTATTTTCAACAGATCCGCGCATAACTACGGCACTATGCGCATCCAGCCCAACTATTACTGGCCCAGCCACTACGTCCCCATGTCAGAAGGTCGACACATTCCGGCCCAATAAGTATGGGCCGTACGTACGTGTCAAATTGTCAAAAATGTTTGGGTTCGGCCAGGTTCTAGTCCATATTCTAGGTTTTATAACTGCATATTCTTAGATTCTAGTCTATTTGGAGAGAGGGGCTAGTGCTTCTGAAACTAAAAGTAGAGCTAAAAGAATAAGGTGGACCATTTACAGCGAAAAATTCACTGGATACAGGCTGCCTTTTTTTGGGGTCGCAACATTCCTCTTGGCATGCAAAATGGAACGAAAAATTAGCGTATTATTAATTAAGTATTAAATAAAAAATAAAAAATAGATTAATATATTTTTTAAAGCAGTTTTAAAAAACACGACGTTTATCAGTTTGGAAAGCGTAAATGTAAAAAACGAGGGAATAAAAGTTACTAGAAAGGAAAGAAAAGAATACATCCTTAGCTAAAGTTTCCTTCCTTCATTCCAAAAATAACTTAATCTAGGATGTGATGTGATCCATCCTAGACCAACGATAAATTCAAATTCGTTGGTTTAGAATGTGTCATTTTGTATCTTAGATTAAGTTATTTTGGAATAGATGGAGCATATGAAGGAGCAAAAACACATGAACGTACACGGCGCCATTTATTCCATTATTTCGCTGCATATGTAACAGATGTGATAAGACGAGGAGAAATATGCATGCATCAGCCATGGGAGATCAGCTAGTGCCATAGCCCATAGGCTAGCTATTGGAGCATTTAAGCTAACCGATGACGGGAATTTTGAAGACGATGCCGTTGTCGTCCATGAAGACACGGACGCGCTTGTCGTTGAAATCCGGCGTGAGGGGCGCGCCCGGCGGGAGCACCTCGACGGCGACGTCCGGCCTGTCCTTGCCGATCTGCGTCGCCGCCAGCGTCGCCAGTACGCCCACCAGCTCCGGCCACGACGACTTCTGGCTCATCTCCGGCGATCTCTCTAGCTCTCCCCTGGCTAGCTTAGCTAGCTAGCTCAACCAGAGAAAGACGATGGTTGTCAGTGATCGATGCTGCGGCTAAATCTATGAGTGAATTTATAGGAAGGTATGTACATCGAATAGCCATATCAGACAGAGAGATGCGAAAGCGACCGACGAAGAGAGAGAGAGCGCGCGCCAAACTGCATGTCTGAGACCCTGTTTAGATAGGTCACATCGAATGTTTGGACATTAATTAATTATAAATATTAAACGTAAACTATTAATAAAACCCATCCGTAATTTTGGACTAATTCGCGAGACGAATCTATTGAGTCTAATTAATTCATGATTAGCCTATGTGATGCTACAGTAAACATTCTCTAATTATGGATTAATTAGGCTTAAAAAATTATCTCGCAAATTAGCTTTAATTTATGTAATTAGTTTTGTAAGTAGTATATATCTAATACTCTAAATTAGTGTCTAAATATAGAGATTAAAGTTAAGTCCCTATATCTAAACGCCAACTGCGTTGCCAGAATCCTAGATAGAAATCTTGTTTTGGTCAGTATAACTATCTTGTTTGCTGATGCATGCACAGCTAGAGCTCGCAGTCGTCGTCTCGTCGAGCTGTTTTAATTGGTTCATCCGTTAATTATTCATCGCGCGCGACGAAGTGATCACTAATTCCTAGGGCTTCTGTTGGTAACCACGTCCGCCGAACAACTAGGTGATACGCACGATGTTCCAGGGGTGATAAAACGAATTAACCGCGAAAATTATAAACCTAAACAGCCAATTTAAATTGTTCATTCCAATGACCGGAAATTGGATAGCAAAACTCTAGCTAGCAGCAATCTCGGTCGTCCGTCCAGGGCCGTACAGTACTTGGGCCCTCCGTATTTGGCCCAAAATCTGCGCCCAACGTAAAGATAATTTGGGCCCCAAATCTTATTTGGGCCGTCCACGCTTTCTGCTCCCGCTCGATCAAAACAAGGCTGGTTTCTCTCTCATCGGTGATGGTGTCGGCGCGGGAGAAGAGGGAGTTGAGAGGATCGGCTACTCTCCCCGAAACATGGTGAGATTATTACATCACAACACATCTCTCGTTTTATGTCTGCTACGATGAGTAGTGAATTCATTATCCAATCGAAAGAGATTCACTTATATTGCTAACGTTTTGGGAGATTTGGAAAGAAAGAAACCAACGAGTCTTCCATCATATAGAGCTCTCAACAATCTTCACTTGTCACTAAAATAAAGGAGGAATGAAAACTTAGGCGTGAGCAGGAGCAAAAGACTCGTGGAAATATTACCCTAGTTTCTCTAAAAACACTTGTACTATCTTTTTTCTTTTCAGATAAATACTTGTACTCCTACGCTATACAATAAAATTGGCATTGTATTGTGCCGGTTTGTTAAAAAAAATTGAAAGAGATTCATGATCCACGGAAAAACAGATAGAATTCCCCAATTATTGCGCTCATATAATGCTGATGTAGATATGGATTATCTGTCTACTATCAATCTGAATGTCCTGTACCCCTGACCTCTTTACACCTGCCATGGCCCAAAACTGGCTAGCAACAGTAGGCTAGGCTACCATTCATCCATCATCCACATTATCATGTGGCTGCATCTTAATTCCTACTATCTGCCAATGGATGGATGCGTCAGTGTCGTCCTCCACGACTTCGATTATTCCGAATACAAAATTCCATATCCTAAACCGAAATTATCGTGCCATATTAGCCGCATAATCAAGCAGAGTTATGCAGTTCTGGAACACTCAGCGAAGTCATTACTTGTCAGAGCGTGACCAATGTCACATCCCCATGGTAGGTGAAAGCACCGTGGAGATGATGACACATGCATGGACCCAAAGGACAATAATTGAACAGTTTCTCATCAATGGGAATGGGTATTTGATTAGAAAAAGTTAACCAAGATTCAATGTGTGAGCCTATTAGAAGGGGACACCAATGATAGTCCTTTTCTAAACAATATCATCTTTCCTCTCAAAAGAAAATATTTTCTGAATAGAACATGAAATGCACCTATGATTATACATTCAGGCTCTGTGTTCAGTGCATGAATCAGGGTTGTCTTTTAGGGGACAGTGAGCCTATGTATTATATGCTTTTAAAAATGACATTATTGTGGATGGTGCATCTCATTTTGTCTGGGAAAAGGTTCTCCATTTGTTCTGTTTTGCATGGAGATACACTGTCACCGGTAAGAGATAATAAGGCAGCGTTCGTTCTAGGAGATTGGAGATAGATTGCACATCGTTTTCCGCATGCACGCTTCCCAAACTATTAAACGGTGTGTTTTTTGCAAAAAAAATTCTATAAGAAAGTTGTTTTAAAAAATCATATCAGTCTATTTTTGAAATTTGAAATAATTAATACTCGATTAATCATGCACTAATAGCTCACCTCGTTTTGCGTATCTTCCCAATCTTATCTATCTCCCCTTTCTCTAACACAGCCTAAGATTTCTTGTCGCAATGAGCTAGCTGGACACATGGGCAGAGTTAAGCCTACTAGACCTTTCTCTTATATGCACTGTATGTCATTTCATTCTGACCTGAGTCTATCCGTCCCTATCATGCACTAGAGATCAATTCAAATAATACAGGTTAAATATTTTCATTCACAGAATGAGAGAAACATCATGTTTATTTGTTCAAGCCTATGCAACCAAAGAAAAATCATGCATTTTCAGGCACTCACTGCAACTGGCCATCTTGCAACATAGTCCGCCCAGAAAAAGGATTTTTTTACTGTACCCTCGGGTAAACATGGATCATCCATTCGTTGCATCCAACGGATCATATCCGCCACTACTACACTGAGTATTATGGATAGTATTATTTCCCCAAGGGTAGATTTGGAAAATTTTGCATGGTAAAGAAGTAATTTCGCATGTGTTAATTACCGGTTAAGTTTTTTTTTCTAATCTACTCTATTTTTTACGCCATCTCTTGGTTTTGCTTAGATTATTTCTGGCATTGCAGTTTTGTCGCTTGTTCGGTTTGTGGAACCCTAAATTCGAGTGCTTAATAATTCATATGCAATCGAGTTGCAATAATCTACCTTGTTCTTACTCGTGTTCTTCGATTCGCATGTAGGGATTAGTCTTCTCGATGAGGTCAACTGGGCAGGGCACGGTTGATAACCAAAGGAGATGTGGTGCTTTGATTGTAGGGTTCGAATTATATTGATCGGAAGCTGGATCATGTGTGTCAAGTTTCCGCCATTTAATTGAGAGTTATCAATATATATATCAGAAGATCGGGACCTAGTTCCTTATCATTGTCCTCCTGTAGAGAATCCCCATTTCGTTTAGAGAAATTTCCTTCTATACCCCTGAATGTTTAACCAATCCCTTCTATCCCTATGAGTTTTGTCCATTTTCTTGTATGCCCCTGAATTTTGGTTTTGATCCCTTTCATACCCATTCAATTAGTTGACCGTTATTTGAATGTTTAATTCCTATGAAAATGACCATTTTGCCCTTACACATGAAGGAAATCTGGATATTGTAGACTAGCTATATTGTTGGAAGTGTATAATTTTGTTATATAAGACTATTATATTCATGATTTTATTGTACAAGGTATTATTCATGACAAAGTTTATTTTTACATAATGACATAAAAACTAATATTTATTTACTTATTAAAAGATTATATGTAGCATTTTTTTATGGTAGTTCAATATTTTTTTCCTGTCCTATATATTATATAGGAATGCTTTTCAAAACTATGTTTATGATTTAAAGAAAATGCTACACATACTTTTTAATATTTATTAAAATTTCTATGTACAACAAGCTTATGAATATTATAATCACACAATAAATTTCTATGCTTCCAACAATATAGTTTACAAATTTCTACATATTCCTCACGTATTGAAGGGCAAAACTAACTTTTCTATACCTATTAAATGGTCAACTAGCGATCAATTGACGGCAAGGGTATGGAAGAGATCCAAATCAAAATTCAGAGGTATACAAGCGAGTGAAGAAAATTCAGAGACATAGAAGGGATCGGCTAAAATTTTAAGGGCATTAAAGAAATTTTCTCTTTCGTTTAGTACATGCTCTGAATGTATCTCTGAAGTCTGATAATTTTATGGGGTTCAGAAGACTTGCAAGCTTCATTACTTTGGTCGTATGTCTATCGGCGAGATCAAAGATGTAATTAAACCATTTAATTTCCGTTATATAAGAAAGATCGATCATAACAGTAATGCTACTGTGACATCTATATGATACGCTAATGCATGATGCAGAATCAGCACAAATAATCCTGCTACATTCATAGGATCGATCCAGGATGAATTAATACAGAGTTTCAGCGGCAGCTTCTTGTCACTACTCATGCCCGATCAAAAGGTCAATTGATTGCCAATATGAAATGGTACGGTACCCACTGCACAATAATTTGTAGGGTTAAGATCACAGCAATTATGGCATATAGATGATACATCGTCTATATGCGCCTGGAGTCTTGTGATGGGACGACTGATGCATGCGTTGATATAGACACGCGGATATTCACTGATAAGGGGAAACAAATTTTTTTGTATTAGTAACTTTGCTAGCTAGAACATGCTGCGAATTTATATTACACACTATTGCAACAAAAGAACAATGGTTTAGTAGTATATATTATTAGTCTACAAATTACTCATACTGTATATTATCTTCTGATTACAAAAGTCGGCATACAAATGGTGGAAATCAGTCAATCATTCAATCATTCATTCACATTACATACTCCTAGGGACCAAAAAATTAAAGGTGATCCTGACTCATGTTTCATGCATTCAGAGTTTTCAGTTGTCTCCACATGTCCATCTCCAGACTTAATTTCCAACACGTGCCAGATTGTCTGTTGTTGGGGCATATGGATAGCTGAGATCGAGCGAGACACATCGATCCACACATGGCGATCGATATCTGTACTGCTGCAAAGTGTTATTAGCATGCTGACCACATCCACATGGCGATCGGTATCTGTACTGCGGCAAAGTGTTAGCAGGTTAACGTAGCAGCAAAAACCAGTTTATTGACCGATACTTTCTTTGATTTTAATCGTTTTGATTTAAATCAATTCTTTTAAAGTTTGATCTTGTTTATCGATAAATATAGCAGTGTGTGTGTCTGTGTATATATGTATATAAATTAGTTTTATTATGTTTATTTTATGTTAGAAATATTATTATAGTTTAATATAAATTTGGTTAAAATTAAAATATATATTTTGACTAGAAAAAAGTTAAAGCGTCTTATAATACGAAACGGAGAAAGAACAATTAATAAAGCTTATACAGATGCATACATAGAGATCATCGTGCATATATACTTCTCAATTTGTTAAGAACGTTTTATACGCTGAGAGTAATAACAAGAAAATACAGATTTGCCAAACACAGCAGAGAGATCGGTCTCAGGTGTAAGAGCATTCAGCACCAACATTTCAACTTCGATCGTAAGACAATTTTACTGCTGTATACGTACGAATCACTAGCTACATGCTACGATATCGGAACCCTTTGAAATTGGTATGTTTCAAGGCATTTAATAAGTATATATTTCAAATAATGGAAATGATGGTTTATATGATCCCCGATCTATGTCATAGAGCACACAGCCAAGAAATTTGGCTAAATAAGAGGCATTTAGCTAGCTACATTTAGAAATATATTATATATAGTGTTGCTGTTGGTTCCTGTATGTATATTATTTATGAATAAAATCAAATTAACCAAAACTACATTATTTCTGTAAATGGTGTATGCGCATATACAAACTACAGGCGCAGCTGATAAACGCCATAGTATCAAAGAATTATACACATTAAGTGCTAGTTTTATCAGAACAATATATAGATATCAGGACAATAGTGCCAGGGATCTAACCTCCAAAATATGCAGTTTTGCTACAAAATCTGATGCTAAAAGATATAGTTTTACGGTACCGTGTGGCTGAAAAAATAGTCATAATATATTCAGGGTTTAATCTATAGTTTAATTTATGGTACTGTGGCTTTAATACGATGTAGTTATGTCATAGTTTCTGTCAAGATTTTTGTTGTTTTGCAAAATTTGCTCTTTAATATTTGTACAAATATTGTACTCATCATCCAATCATGTGAATTTGATTTGTATGGAGCAATCACTACTGCAGAAAGACTAGGTACAAAAGGAACACTGCTAGTGTACTTCTAAATCAAGGTTCACACAGGGGCACATACACGCGATTACATACAGCGGGACGACAGGTACAATGCCACAGAACATTTAGCACATACTTCTGTCTAAAAAAAAATAAACTTTAGCTACAAATCTGGACACGCATGTGTCCAGATTCGTAGTTAGGATTGGATCTTTTTGGGACGGAGGGGTAGGCCACAAAAGTGGCTCATATATAATGACTAGTCAGCATCCCGTGGCATTGCATGAGCTATTATTTTTTTTATATTATAATTATTTAAATTCTAATTATATATATAATAAATTAGTTAGATTAGAATTAGAAGAGACTAGCTACGTCAATTACAACACTCTGATTATTGAATTTAAATTTCGAAACTAAATTAACAAATTAAGGTCCAAGATAGGTAACTCTATATTCAATATATTGATTCTAAAGAATTACTAATCCTAAAGCATTCATGGTAGTAGAAACTAAAGAGAATCTATGATGTTTTCAATAGACCGCTTTATTCTTAATATTATCAACGTTCACAATATATGATAAATCCAACTATTAAAGGGCCACATCTATTTTTTATTAATGCATGTGAGAGCTCTTTCGAAGTACTCAATTAGCCCAATTAATTAGACTCAATATGTTGCTTAAGTAGTATTTTACAGCACTACCGCACATACTAAAAAAATCTTACAAACTTTTCATTCATTGTTTTTAATTTGTTAGAAGTTATAGATAATTAAACACTCAATTGATTTATGTAAAAGTCTATTCAGCAACTAACATTAATGAGAAACTGAGTTAAATAGAAAATTACTTATTGCGCTGGTAGATGCAAACCTTCACATTAATAGCTATGCTATATTTAATGACTTCAAACTATTTGGTCAAATTCGAGCAAAGAAGTTATAGCACTGAAAAAATACATATGTATAGATGGAAATAAGAAAATATGTGTAGACGATCAACGACCAGATTTCCTGGTTAACATGGGAGCTCGTATAAAGTGTCCAATTTGAGTATATAGAACACAAATGAAAATTCTACTCAACCCCTGATGTAAAGTTGGGATATAAATCAGGACCAAGGGACCACATGAAATTAAATCCATGAGCAGAACTTATACATCTTTTTTCTGAAGAACATGCAAAAAAAATGCCTATTGCATTAGAAAATTAGGATGGTTAAAGGTCAATATGAAATAAAGGGATGGTCAGAAAAGCTAAGTTTTACAAATATATATGTTATACTCCCGGTATTAAATCCCCTAGTTTATTTGCCCATGATATATATAAACACCACCACCTGCTTTCCTACTTAATTTACTTTTGAATGGGGAAAGAACCTTTGGAAAAACTCTTTGATTGGGGGAGAGAACCTACAGAAAAGTTGAATTAGTGTGCAGCAAAAAAGATAGATGGTTGATCTTAATTGGCTTCGAAAATAACATCATGTGTAAATTAACTAAGGTTGCTTATGGGTTCCTAATTAAACATTGGTTAGCTAGAAATTAAATCTCCACACAAATTAAAAACCATACAAATCCGCAGAAAATAATCATCACCATGTAACTGAGAAGATCATATCTCATCTCATAAAATAAGAATCTCCCACCCAGCTGATTTGTGCATATATATTGCGGTCCTCTATAGGTCGAGTAAAGGGATTTGTGTGCATATATAGTGTTGTCTATAATAAAGAACATTAAAACCAAGAACAGGTTGTTTTTCGCAGTAAAGAATCTTATTCATCTTAAGTTGTTAACATAACAAGCAGCTGCTTATGTGCGAAGAACATCCAAAGAAATAAGTACTAATTAACAGCAAAACTCATTATTCCTCAAAAATAAATTTGAAAAAGGAAAAAAAAACTCATGCACATGAATGTTGGCATAGTTAGAATCAAGCAACCACTTTCAGACTCGAACAATCAGTACACAACAAATAGGCAAATAGAAAACCTCAAGAAACTTCTATCAACAGAAATCAATCGATGAGAGCAACATATAAGATCAGATCGATCGATCTCCAACTCGAAGCCAACAAGTACGAACCAATATACATACGTTTACAGCGCAGTTTCCAGATCTGGGCCAGCCGCTATACTGACGCTCTCCTCTCTTCTGGGGCAGGTGCGCAGGTTGCCAGATCTGCAGTGTACATCAACCTTCTCCAATAATCACAGCTAGCTAGCCGCTGCCATGGCCGTCCTTTCTCCCCCTTTGCAGCAGCACACATGAGATGATAGCACAAAAACACACAAGCTTGAAGCTTTCTTAAGAGAGGTTGTAAAAAAGAAGCAGCTAGCAGCTAGCAGCTAGCTAGCAGCAAGAACACACAGCGGGTAAGTACCATATGGCGTGCAGATCTTGGGATCCGCTAGTAATTTTCTCACCAGCAGCATCATTAACCCATCGACTCGAGGTTAATTAATCGCGCGTGACAAATTAGCACTCGAATTTATACAGGTTAATTAATCAAATCGTCACGCGCGATGCTCCCTAGCTTATTCCCCCGAGGCTGGCTGGCTGTAGTAGTGTCGTCGTCCTCCCCCAGATCTCTGGGAAACCAAGACAAAAACCTGCAAAAGCAGAGAAGAGCAAAAGGAGTATACTACTACTATGGCAAAGCCCATGTATAGTAGCTCATGCCAAAATAAGAGTCTCCAAAGCCGTCTCCTCCCTCCTCCTCCTTGTCCTCGGTCAGAGAGCTCATGGCACGTATAGGGCTCACCCCCAAACCTGCAGTACAAGATAAGGACGAGGTCCCGCGCTGCCTAGCTTTATCACCACCGCGTTGCAGCAGCAGCAGCATGCTCTTATCTCATCGGAGATCGATGCGAGTCCAGAGAGAGAGAGAGAGAAGAGGAAATTAAAGGAGCAGTTAGATAATGGAGAGAGTGTGGCTGTGGCAGCGTGCATGCTGCAGGGAGAGCTGACAGAAAGAGAAGTGAGCACGCAGCGGCAGCTGTATCATCATCATCATTTCATCTCTCTCTCTCTCTCTCTTCCATGGCCGCCGACGGCCTCTCTTTCTTTCTATCTAGCTATCCTGTCGAAGGGAAGATTGATAGATCGATGCAGTCTGGCCGCTGTGTGCTCACTCTCTTCTGTCAACTGCCACCACCCAAAACCAAGAAAACAGAAAACCATTAGGTAGACAGACATAGCCACATAGGAGCGAGAGAGCCACTAGCTGCCGGCTGACCGGCCGGCGGCGGAGATGTGCCGCCGGAGTGGGAGAAGAAAGGTGGGCGCTAGCTAGCTCAGATCTGTGTGCTTTGATTGATTGGTGGTGTGTGACCATAGCCTGGTGGATGCAGCATTATATATAGAGGGGGGAAGAGACCATGGTTCATAAATCCTTTACCCCATATCTCTCTTTTCCTGCTTTTCTCATGATATGCCATATACGGCTGCTGTTCTAGCTTAGGGTTTGGCCGGCCGCCGCTGCCGTATCCCGGAGAGGATACAATATCATGCTATATCATGTTGTCAGCTTTTTTTACCGTGGGGAATGGGGTTCTTTCTAAAGAAAAAAATATTTTCCGAATGCCTTTCCGTCATTACTGGCGCATCCCGTCGGCAACACCTATCCACGGATTGATTGATGTCACTAGGTCCACATTTCAATGTGTGGACGATGATTGATCTGTCCTAAAGATATGTTATGTTTGCATTTATGAGAGGGACGGCTAGATATAGTTTTTTATTGTGTGGTTCAATCATTGGTCGACACGTATTTATTCCTTGTTTGATTGGGTTGTTGTGGTTATTCAATATTTTATTGTTTAATGTTTTATCTATCACATCTTTTATGTATGCATATACTACTAATGAAAAAGTAAAATTCCTTGCATATATAGCTTTATATGAACATGCAGATATATAGAGAGCTTTCATTTAACATAGTTCTGTACTATTATGACAAATTCGAAACTTAGTTTTCATGCATGTGTAACTCTGCTTGATTTACATAATTTGGAAGATAATTAAATCACACATATTGTTGAGTACCAAGAAGACATATTCTTTGCAAATATAGCTTTTACATGAATAATATATAGAGATCCTTTTTGTTTTATTTTAATCTTTTATTGCGGAAGCATTACGACCGGATGCACTTTGTATTACACAAAAACTACTTTGGGATTCATAAGTAGCCCTCAAACCATAGCAACAGAATCTCATGTGTACTACTGCATAGCGCGTTCATTGCTACTGTGGTATCGACACTAAAATATACTGTGGACACGATAACATGTACGAGACCTCGCAAAAAACCAACTCAAAATTCTACGTACATGTATATATACATAGAGAAAACAAAACAAATTCATACCCTGAATAGTGCACACAAACAACACGCATCAGTATTTCTTTGTTTAAATGTTTTTATATCTCCATTTATATATATATTGAATGTCAAGGTGAATATTTGTGTGGCGATACACATTATCATGTGCGCACTTAAAAAAAAACATTTTTTGCGTCGGTAGCATGGCGCTACATGGCAGGGTCATTCCTCCATAGAGAAAATTTTTATTTTTTAATAATAGACCATTTCAAAAAAAAATTCTAAATCTGAAACTTTGTCACGCCACGCGCACCACGCGCAGTTGGCGTGACCATGTTGTTCGGCCACGCCACCATGGTTGGCCACACCAGCTACTCGGCTGGCGTTGCCGAAAGGTTTAGTTTTCATAAATACTTTTTGGAATGGTCTATTAATAAAATTTAGAAAAATAAAAAGTCTAAACAATAAAAAAGTTTCCTCCATAGAACTACCCCGATGCATAGGACATCAGGTAGCATTTGTACTTTTTAGTTATTTTAGACTATGAATTACAATACTATTGTCAATTAGAGTCTAACTAGGTTCTCCACGGGCTGTTGGTTATCCACGGTCTGGTTAAATCTACTGTTGGTCTAGCCACATGGTCCTGATTAGAGGAGTCTGAGATTATGAGAAGTTGTTGGTGAGAATCTCAAAACATTGGGTTTTATAGTTTCAAACTTTTAGTTTTTTTTCAAAACTATAAAATAGAAGTACTGAAAATATTCCTAGTAATTAGTCCATAGAACTAAACAGGGCCTTAAGAACTTTTTAATAGCTACAACTTCTCTCTTAGAATCAACTCTTCTAAGAGAGAAGTTGTGGCTATCAAAAAGTTCCTGAGGCCCTATTTGGTTCCATATATGGGCTAATTATTAGCCCTAAATTAGCCCCAAGAATCTAAATAGGTGGGCTAATCTGGGGCTAAAGTAAATTAGCACCCCTCAAAATATTAGCTCCTCCAAGAAATGCTAATTGGGCTAATTTTCTATAGGACCATAAAAAAACAGCCCTATCTCCCCCCTCTCTCTCTACTCTCTCTCCAACTTTTAGCGCTGATTTAGCCTATGGATCCGAACATAATGTTTAGCCTACCAATTCAAAACTAAACATTAGCTCTCAAAATTAAACCTGGGCTAATCTTTAAAGCAGGACCTAAGTGCAGCGTACATCTAGATGAACCCTAAAAGAATCCAAGCGGATTAGGAATCTTTAGTTATGCATGCATAGTTGCATATGGACTCACTCACGCAGAGTAAAAGGCACCACCACTGAAAATTACTTGTCTCATTGTCTGTAGCAATTATCCTATTACCGATTCACTGTCAGTGACAGAATGCTTTATTCTCAACTAGTGAAGAACATTAATTAAATCGCTATTTGCAACAGTTTCAATACCTCAAAAACAGCGTCCTGTCTATTTTCAACAGATCCGCGCATAACTACGGCACTATGCGCATCCAGCCCAACTATTACTGGCCCAGCCACTACGTCCCCATGTCAGAAGGTCGACACATTCCGGCCCAATAAGTATGGGCCGTACGTACGTGTCAAATTGTCAAAAATGTTTGGGTTCGGCCAGGTTCTAGTCCATATTCTAGGTTTTATAACTGCATATTCTTAGATTCTAGTCTATTTGGAGAGAGGGGCTAGTGCTTCTGAAACTAAAAGTAGAGCTAAAAGAATAAGGTGGACCATTTACAGCGAAAAATTCACTGGATACAGGCTGCCTTTTTTTGGGGTCGCAACATTCCTCTTGGCATGCAAAATGGAACGAAAAATTAGCGTATTATTAATTAAGTATTAAATAAAAAATAAAAAATAGATTAATATATTTTTTAAAGCAGTTTTAAAAAACACGACGTTTATCAGTTTGGAAAGCGTAAATGTAAAAAACGAGGGAATAAAAGTTACTAGAAAGGAAAGAAAAGAATACATCCTTAGCTAAAGTTTCCTTCCTTCATTCCAAAAATAACTTAATCTAGGATGTGATGTGATCCATCCTAGACCAACGATAAATTCAAATTCGTTGGTTTAGAATGTGTCATTTTGTATCTTAGATTAAGTTATTTTGGAATAGATGGAGCATATGAAGGAGCAAAAACACATGAACGTACACGGCGCCATTTATTCCATTATTTCGCTGCATATGTAACAGATGTGATAAGACGAGGAGAAATATGCATGCATCAGCCATGGGAGATCAGCTAGTGCCATAGCCCATAGGCTAGCTATTGGAGCATTTAAGCTAACCGATGACGGGAATTTTGAAGACGATGCCGTTGTCGTCCATGAAGACACGGACGCGCTTGTCGTTGAAATCCGGCGTGAGGGGCGCGCCCGGCGGGAGCACCTCGACGGCGACGTCCGGCCTGTCCTTGCCGATCTGCGTCGCCGCCAGCGTCGCCAGTACGCCCACCAGCTCCGGCCACGACGACTTCTGGCTCATCTCCGGCGATCTCTCTAGCTCTCCCCTGGCTAGCTTAGCTAGCTAGCTCAACCAGAGAAAGACGATGGTTGTCAGTGATCGATGCTGCGGCTAAATCTATGAGTGAATTTATAGGAAGGTATGTACATCGAATAGCCATATCAGACAGAGAGATGCGAAAGCGACCGACGAAGAGAGAGAGAGCGCGCGCCAAACTGCATGTCTGAGACCCTGTTTAGATAGGTCACATCGAATGTTTGGACATTAATTAATTATAAATATTAAACGTAAACTATTAATAAAACCCATCCGTAATTTTGGACTAATTCGCGAGACGAATCTATTGAGTCTAATTAATTCATGATTAGCCTATGTGATGCTACAGTAAACATTCTCTAATTATGGATTAATTAGGCTTAAAAAATTATCTCGCAAATTAGCTTTAATTTATGTAATTAGTTTTGTAAGTAGTATATATCTAATACTCTAAATTAGTGTCTAAATATAGAGATTAAAGTTAAGTCCCTATATCTAAACGCCAACTGCGTTGCCAGAATCCTAGATAGAAATCTTGTTTTGGTCAGTATAACTATCTTGTTTGCTGATGCATGCACAGCTAGAGCTCGCAGTCGTCGTCTCGTCGAGCTGTTTTAATTGGTTCATCCGTTAATTATTCATCGCGCGCGACGAAGTGATCACTAATTCCTAGGGCTTCTGTTGGTAACCACGTCCGCCGAACAACTAGGTGATACGCACGATGTTCCAGGGGTGATAAAACGAATTAACCGCGAAAATTATAAACCTAAACAGCCAATTTAAATTGTTCATTCCAATGACCGGAAATTGGATAGCAAAACTCTAGCTAGCAGCAATCTCGGTCGTCCGTCCAGGGCCGTACAGTACTTGGGCCCTCCGTATTTGGCCCAAAATCTGCGCCCAACGTAAAGATAATTTGGGCCCCAAATCTTATTTGGGCCGTCCACGCTTTCTGCTCCCGCTCGATCAAAACAAGGCTGGTTTCTCTCTCATCGGTGATGGTGTCGGCGCGGGAGAAGAGGGAGTTGAGAGGATCGGCTACTCTCCCCGAAACATGGTGAGATTATTACATCACAACACATCTCTCGTTTTATGTCTGCTACGATGAGTAGTGAATTCATTATCCAATCGAAAGAGATTCACTTATATTGCTAACGTTTTGGGAGATTTGGAAAGAAAGAAACCAACGAGTCTTCCATCATATAGAGCTCTCAACAATCTTCACTTGTCACTAAAATAAAGGAGGAATGAAAACTTAGGCGTGAGCAGGAGCAAAAGACTCGTGGAAATATTACCCTAGTTTCTCTAAAAACACTTGTACTATCTTTTTTCTTTTCAGATAAATACTTGTACTCCTACGCTATACAATAAAATTGGCATTGTATTGTGCCGGTTTGTTAAAAAAAATTGAAAGAGATTCATGATCCACGGAAAAACAGATAGAATTCCCCAATTATTGCGCTCATATAATGCTGATGTAGATATGGATTATCTGTCTACTATCAATCTGAATGTCCTGTACCCCTGACCTCTTTACACCTGCCATGGCCCAAAACTGGCTAGCAACAGTAGGCTAGGCTACCATTCATCCATCATCCACATTATCATGTGGCTGCATCTTAATTCCTACTATCTGCCAATGGATGGATGCGTCAGTGTCGTCCTCCACGACTTCGATTATTCCGAATACAAAATTCCATATCCTAAACCGAAATTATCGTGCCATATTAGCCGCATAATCAAGCAGAGTTATGCAGTTCTGGAACACTCAGCGAAGTCATTACTTGTCAGAGCGTGACCAATGTCACATCCCCATGGTAGGTGAAAGCACCGTGGAGATGATGACACATGCATGGACCCAAAGGACAATAATTGAACAGTTTCTCATCAATGGGAATGGGTATTTGATTAGAAAAAGTTAACCAAGATTCAATGTGTGAGCCTATTAGAAGGGGACACCAATGATAGTCCTTTTCTAAACAATATCATCTTTCCTCTCAAAAGAAAATATTTTCTGAATAGAACATGAAATGCACCTATGATTATACATTCAGGCTCTGTGTTCAGTGCATGAATCAGGGTTGTCTTTTAGGGGACAGTGAGCCTATGTATTATATGCTTTTAAAAATGACATTATTGTGGATGGTGCATCTCATTTTGTCTGGGAAAAGGTTCTCCATTTGTTCTGTTTTGCATGGAGATACACTGTCACCGGTAAGAGATAATAAGGCAGCGTTCGTTCTAGGAGATTGGAGATAGATTGCACATCGTTTTCCGCATGCACGCTTCCCAAACTATTAAACGGTGTGTTTTTTGCAAAAAAAATTCTATAAGAAAGTTGTTTTAAAAAATCATATCAGTCTATTTTTGAAATTTGAAATAATTAATACTCGATTAATCATGCACTAATAGCTCACCTCGTTTTGCGTATCTTCCCAATCTTATCTATCTCCCCTTTCTCTAACACAGCCTAAGATTTCTTGTCGCAATGAGCTAGCTGGACACATGGGCAGAGTTAAGCCTACTAGACCTTTCTCTTATATGCACTGTATGTCATTTCATTCTGACCTGAGTCTATCCGTCCCTATCATGCACTAGAGATCAATTCAAATAATACAGGTTAAATATTTTCATTCACAGAATGAGAGAAACATCATGTTTATTTGTTCAAGCCTATGCAACCAAAGAAAAATCATGCATTTTCAGGCACTCACTGCAACTGGCCATCTTGCAACATAGTCCGCCCAGAAAAAGGATTTTTTTACTGTACCCTCGGGTAAACATGGATCATCCATTCGTTGCATCCAACGGATCATATCCGCCACTACTACACTGAGTATTATGGATAGTATTATTTCCCCAAGGGTAGATTTGGAAAATTTTGCATGGTAAAGAAGTAATTTCGCATGTGTTAATTACCGGTTAAGTTTTTTTTTCTAATCTACTCTATTTTTTACGCCATCTCTTGGTTTTCTCAGACTGTAGGTGGGCCTGTCCTAGTGATGAACGTGCAAGTGTTCATGCGGATTTTTGTTTTTGTTCTGTTGATTTTGTTGCTTCTAATCCGGAGAGAAGGACGGTTCGCCGATCCCTAATTGCATGAATGCAAACATGGTTGGAATGCATCGCTGCTCTTTCTTCAAATTAGTACATGCATATACACATGTGCCGTCTAAATTGATGGAGGATTCCTAAAAATAAATTGATCGAGCATTATTCCTGTTCAAGACACCAGTGAGAAGGTTAAGACGCCACACGCCGGTGAGAAGTTATATGAACCGGCGATGAAGCAGCCGGCGGCGCGGCGACCTTGCCAGGATCCGTCGATTAGGATAATTGCAGCGCCAAGATTACGAGCAATACCCTTCTATAATTGAAATTAGAGTTGAAAGTCAAAAATACCCTAATAAGCATTTTTAAAAGCCCTAAAATACCCAAACAAATGAAGGGTCTGATTTAGTTTCTACTACACTACTACACCCAGTAATAAAATGTACTGTAAAAGGCCCCCAGAAAAAACAACCAAGAGGTCTGCCTGATGAAAAGTTCTCTTTAACGAAAAATTTCGTAACTGTCCACAAACAAGTAGGCTAAATCACTCTTTATCTGCGTGTATCTGTGGTATTCAATTATCCTTTTTCTTAAGAAATCACTCGTTGTTTTTACCTGTCTCTTCCTGCAGGTTAAGGTAGTAAACATGATTGTTTCGATAGACTCAAGCTAATAATTAGAACAAGACGAACAAAATACTGCTAAAATTAATCTGGATGGGGTAACAATTAAAATCATGCAGTGATAAGTTTAGCTAGATGCATCCTGGAGCTTATCTTATTTTTTGTGGCAGAAAAATAGATCAGGAAGTGAAGGGTTATCAGTGAGCACAGCACACTAGTGGACAGGATAGCCCAGCAGATGAATCAGGTTTGGAGATACCCTGACAAAGAATGTCTCGTGAACATGCCGTATGCACGCTCAATCCAGCAATAGTGTGTGTATTGCCTATATATCTTTATTCATCTGCTGTTTAATCATTCTCTATAAAATTTTACCTGCAAACTGTCTGATAGCAGGTTCATAGGCTTACGGATTATGGATCAGCGCGAGTATGGTTTTCAAGCTCCTAAATGATACGATTTTTTCAATACCTTTATTCATTAACATTTCTTAAAATTCTTCTATTATTTAATTTATTCTTTTGTGCCCTCAAATAATTGTTTTATACTCAGTTTTATCCATCATCAAGAACAGGCCAGGTTAGCCGTTGAACATGCCCCTCAACGTCCCCTACTCTCAAATCCCCAACTCAGATGAGGAGCTGCAGTCTGCAGAATGAACAGGGCAGTATCTAAGAGGAACTTAATTAGCAAGCCCCAACAGAAAGATGATTCATCTCAAACAGAAGAAAAAAAGATAAACTTTTTATGTCATTTATTAATAAAAAATTTATGTCAAAAACGTAAAAGAGAAAGATGATGTTCGGGGACAGGTCCTAGAGACATCGGCTTGGAAGAACACAGGAAGGGAGCTGGCCTGATTGACTGATTGTCCCACGTGCAAAATGTTGAACGGTTATAATGCACAAAAGCATCCCGAGTTGCCGACTGATGGAACGAGTAACAAGAGGAGCTTGAGCTTTGCTCTGAACAAGTTCAAAACAACCACTTCGTTAAACATTAGCATAATAAAGAGAGATGTAGACAGAAGAACGTTCCCTTTCAACACTTTAAAATTTTTCAAGTATCATTTTTATTTTCTTTCTATCTCTCTCTCACCTCCTCTCCTCTCCTCATTATTTCTCACTTCCTACTTACTAGCCGGCGGCAGCGGCGATCGAGCGGGAACGGCTAACGGGCTGGTGGTAGCCAGCTCGGCTTCCTCGAGAGCTCGGTAGCGGGAGCAACGAGCGGTGGGCGTATCTGCCTCCATCGGCCCTGCGATGATCGGATCCACCGCCACTGACCCGTGATGGCCGGATCCACACCTCCTCCACTATGGAGGCGCTAGGGTTTTGATTTTTTTTGTGTGCGGACGACGTAAACACCTAATGCGAAAATTTGACTTTTACGTGCAATTACACCACTGCAAGGGAAAATAAAGATTTTCGCAGATACTTTAAAGCAGGCTGGTTGTTCAACCGCACATAGCTTTTTTTTACTAATGTCGGAAAAATCCACCGAGCTGATGATTGTCGCAGAAGCTTTTGATGCGTATTTTCTTCTCGCCAGGTGACGCATTAGTGTATTATTTCTCTCTCTATCAAGGAAGCGAAGCGAAACTTCTGTCCTTCGTTTAGAAGTTTGCCATGGGAATAAAATCATAGTTAGGCGCTCTAACTAGGCTGCTGTTTGAGAGCAGCGCACGAGTGTTCGGAGATCGAAATTGGAAGCAAATTAGCTTCTTTGAAGCTTTACAGTTTCGCTTTCACATTTTGTCATCGCCGACAGACATCAAAATCCATAAGTTAAGTAGTGAACGATAAGACGAGCAAATCGAACTGCAATTGAAGAGAGAAAAAACCTCAAAACCAGCTCTAAATTTATGGTTAAAAATTTAAATTTTAACTTACAAGCATAAACATAAACGAAAAGATGAGCCCTAGAGTATACGAACTACCTTTTTTTTTTACCGATCCATTCTACGAACTATTTACTGTAAATTTGATGTCTTTTTACCCTCGTTGCAACCACTAGACTACGTTCTCTTTCACAACACATTTACTGTTTAAATTACCTTCTTATATCTATCATTCAAGAGTTGTAGGGAAATCCTTTTAATCAATGGCCAGGCCGATTTTTTTGGTAAAGAAATCTATGTCAAAGCGAAACAACTTTGGACTGAACACTGAAACTGTGAACCATTCCAATCATACAGTATTGCACGGCGTCTGAATACATATAAACAGCAAAGACCATCAATCATGCAGCAGAGATTGTCCCAGAGAAGACACGGAATATTCAGATGTAAGCAAAGACCATCACAAAAACAATTGCAACTTGTGCAAAAGAAAAAAAAATGCTGTTGCTTTTGAGGCAGAGATACAGATTTGTTCTTGCCAACTGCCCCCACCACCCAAACAGCGATACTAGTTCATGCACGTCGCTATCGAATCAAGCACAGGAGGAGGAAGAACAGCATCGGCTACTGTGACACAATGACTTTGGACGCTAACAATGGTGGCATCAGACGGCGGCGGTCGGCGTTGGGTCGGCGGCGGCGCCCCAGACGATGTCCTGGAGCGCCGGCCGGAGCTCCTCGCTGCAGAATGAGCGGTACTCGAGCGTGTCGCCGCCGTCCTTCTTGACGTCGACGACGAGGACGGAGGGCGCCACGCTGAAGATGTCGGCGGCCACGGCGAGGCGGCCCTTGGCCCCGCCGCGCTCCGCGCCCTCCAGGCGCACGCCGCGGGCGCCGCTCTTGGTCACCCGCATCCGGCCGCCGCCGCGCGCCGCCACCCCCTCGAGGCGGGAGATCACGCCGCTCGCTGGCTCCCGCGTCGCGAACAGCATGCCACCGTCCCGCCTCCCCTTGGCCGAGTCCCCCTCGAACAGCGGCGAGAGGTCGAACCCCTCCGAGAGTGATATCAGGTGGAACGCGTTCAGCGTCTCCGGCTCGTCCTTCTCGGCCTCCTCCTTAGCCGGAGCAGGATCGGCAAAGGCCGGAGGAAGCTCTATGCTCACAGGCCTGGAGATGGACGTCTTCTTGAACCACGGCGTCTCGACGAGCTGCGCGACGCTGATGCGGGTGGTCGGGTTGGGGTCGAGCAGCCTGGGGATGAGGCGGCGCGCGTCGGTGGACAGCCACGCCGGGCACCGGTAGTCGCCGCGCTGGGCCTTCCGGTACAGGGTGACGATGTTGTCGTCGGGGAACGGGAGGGACCCGGCGAGGAGCACGTAGAGGATGACGCCGCAGGACCAGAGGTCGGCCTTGGCGCCGTCGTAGCCCTTGTCGCGGAGCACCTCGGGCGCGGCGTACCCCGGCGTGCCGCAGAGCGTGTGGAGGAGGCCGTCGGCGCGGGCGTGGTCGGCGAGCGCGCTGAGGCCGAAGTCGACCACCTTGAGGTTCCCGGCCTCGTCGAGCAGCAGGTTCTCCGGCTTGAGGTCGCGGTGGTAGACGCCGCGGGAGTGGCAGAAGTCGACGGCGGAGACGAGCTGCCGGAAGTAGTGCCGCGCGGCGTCCTCCCTGACGCGGCCGAGGCGGACGATGCGGCCGAAGAGCTCCCCGCCGCGGACGAGCTCGAGCGCGAGGTAGATCTTGGAGCGCGTGGCCATCACCTCGTGGAGCTCGACGATGTTGGGGTGGGAGACGCGCTTCATGACGGCGATCTCCCGCTTGATCTGCTCCATCATCCCGGCGCGCACCACCTTCTCCTTCGCCACCACCTTCACCGCCACGCTCCTCCCGGTCCTCAGGTCCCGCGCCACGTGCACCCGCCCGAAGTTGCCGTGGCCGAGCACCCGCCCCATCTCGTACCTCCCCTGCAGCACCGTGCCGCCGCCCTTCTTCCCCTCCCCCTCCTCCGCCGCCGCCGCCATCATCCTCCTCCTCCTCCTCAAGAATCTACCTAACTACTACTAATCTACTACCAAGAGATGGATCTACCCGTCCTCGACGTGCTTCCGGTGGCAGGTGCGGCCGCCGCGCAGCTTGCGCTGGACGGCGGCGTCAGTGCCTCGTGCCCGCCTCATCGCTCCGCATTCCCCTTGCCCCGGACGGCCTCCGGCGTCGGCGTCGTCCTCCTCGTCGTCGTCGTCGCGCGGATGCGGATGCCGAGATGCGATAACTCAGCGTTGGTCTTGCGATGCGCGTGTGGCTCGTGATTTGCCGTTGCCCTCCCGCTGCGCCGCGCGGGTTATATCGGAGGAGGGAGGTGCGCGGTGGCGTAGGGGGGCTAGACTCGTAGGGGCCCTGGGCTGCGGCGCCCTAGGAGGGTAGGACGGTTTCTCCCCGTCTCTGGGCCGTCGGATGCGGATCGGACGGCGGGGGCGGCGGTGTCGCGACGCGCGACGGGCTCTATGATTGAAGGGCGGGGTGGTGGTGGACCGTGTGACGCGAGATGGATGGACGGCCCGATTTGGATCTTAGCGCCACGAGGTGGGGGCATACGGGGAAAACCGTGGTCCGGGCTTATGCAACGGTTGGGCAGGATGATCGCAACGCGTCGTATACTCGTATCTCTCCAAGCGGTTAGCCCATTGTTTTGGCCTTTGCGTCTAGGTGCGGAATCTGTTTCATTTTTCACCGCGTATCAGAATTTTAAAGGAGAAGATTTTTTTTTAATTTGGTTATATGAGGAAAAATTATCTTCTAGCTACCGTTGTTCATACTATTAACTATTGAGATCGATTTTAGAATACCCTGATTTGAATTGTAATAATGATTTTCTCTCTGTACATTTTTAAGGTGATTGATTGCTTGGCAAATTTGGCAGAGAAAAATTGATCATTTATCCTAACGTTTTCGGTTCATCCTTTTTGGTGGAGATGTTGGCATCTCATTTCGTCCTCATCAAACCGCTCTTCCTACATCATCCTAGCTAGCTCACCTCAAGGCGGCAGCAGGTCACGCTGATAAAGAGATATGTACATGATGTTTTGTTTGTTGTTCCTTAACTAAGCTAGAGACATTCACATGCACGCAAGGCGGCAAGGCTTCTGTTAGGTGCCTGCTGGCTGCTAGCGCACAGATGATGGTTTGCAAGTAGGAGCGGAGGCATCGTTTGTTTGCTCGGAGACCCTGGATTCATTGTGTCATTTCGATTTGTTGAAGGTGCAACTTCCAATAAACATCTATCTTAGATACAATCGGTTTTGCTGCGTATTATAACGCATTATAATTGTTTGTTTAAGAAACAAAATACAAATGTATGCGCTCGCAACGCCCTGACACTCACTAGTCCTATGAATATGCACACGCACACCCTACCCCCATTAACGTCTCCAGAAAACTGAACCGGTATATCATGAGATTGACGATGTCACCATGAGTGTCTCGCTATTTATTAACGTCTCCTAAAAACTGAACCGGTATATCATGAGATTGAAGAAGTCACCACGAGTATATCGTTGTCGACGGATACACCACCTACCACCGAAAAAATAATTAACCGTAGTGTCTTGCTATCTATTAACATCTCCGAAAAACTGAACCGGTATATCATGAGATTGACGAACTCACCACGAGTATCTCGCTGTAGATGGATCACGAGTATCTCACTGTCGATGGATAAATACGAGCACTCATGCCAAGTTTAGGACTTAAAACCTGGGTGGTTTGGTTCCACTACAAGAAACCTAGCCAGTTGAGTTACGCTACCTTCGCGCACGATAATTACTAATAAGTAATAATATACTTCTAAATACTATAGATGTTCTCATATATAATTAGATAATGATAATAAAACTTTAACAACATCGTGTTATGTCCAAGTAAAACTCTTCGACCAAGCATTTCCATCCTTGAGCTGACATCGTTTTGGCCTACCATGAGGTTCTTTTAGAAACTCACAACTTAATTCGAAATGCAGCACTGATCGAGTTTGCTCTTATGAGCCGCGTCAAATAATCGTTACCAATTTCAGCTTTGGCTTTTATAGCTACGAGTAACAAGTCGCCGGAGAATTCAACCGGCATTTCCTCTCTGTGATAATGATCGATTAGGATAATGCGATTCGGCTCATCTGTCCCAAGAGTTCGCAAGTCAATCGCTCTCACATATCGAACCGAGCTGCAAGGCTACAAGCCTACCTAGGCATGAGCATCCTGAGCTGGTACGCTCTCACATCAGTAAAACTACAGCGGCAGTCAATGTATAGTACTAGAAGTTGCAGATCGCAGTTGCCGGCTGCCGCGAACTGTACATATTACAAAACCATGTTTTACCCGTGTTCCATGCCTTGAAAATGCAATGACTTTTACCGTGTTTAGTTCCAAACTTTTTTTCAAACTTTTAACTTTTCCATCACATCAAAACTTTTCTACATATATAAACTTCCAACTTTTCCTTCACATCGTTCTAATTTCAACCAAACTTTTAATTTTAGCGTGAACTAAACACACCCTTTCGCCGCCCGCCCGGCCATCGCTACCCTCCAGCTACAGAAATAATGGAGCCGTGAAAATGAGAGAACGAGAGATCGAGAGATATCATCGACGAGAATTTGGTTGCCATGCGGCCGTACGTGTGGTGGTACACGCCCCTACACGGCGCACCGCATCCCTAATCGATCGAGCAACGGCCCAACGGCCAACGGCCAATGCCGCCCTCCCCAACCCGAGCTCTGGATGAGACGCGCTATCTGATCTATCAGCTGCTTTGTCGCGGCTGGCAACGGCGCGCGTGCGGCCAGCGGTTCAGTTTTCTCGCGACCCCGGCCGCTGCCATCGCGCCGGCGACAAGTGTCACGGCGATCGCTGTCGCCACCGCGCGCACGCGCGCGAACGATCGGCGCGCGGGCTGGTTGTGGATGGAGGGGTTAGTTAGCCTCCAAAACGCGACGACGCGCGGGGCCGGGTCGGGTCGCCGTCGCGTCGGGGTCTCCGGAAGGTGAGGCGAGGCTGGCCACGCGTCGATCGTGTATTTTTGCGCCACCGCGCGCGGCGCCGATCGACGACGTCGCACTCGGACACTCGGTGTGCAGTCGTGCGGCGGGTCTTTTAGCTCCTTCTCGCCGTCCTTGTCTCGTCGATTTCCCAGAATCGCAGCGACCGCAGCCTACCACGTTGCGTGCACCGTCATCGGCGGTTCAGCGTGGAGCCGTGGATCGCCCGTGAGGCCGTGAGACCAATCAAGCCAGACGCTCTTGGCCCGTTGCGCACTCGGGTCGGCTGTGTCTGGACTTGGGTGAATTTCGATCGGGCCGTGCGACCGCCTTGGGTGGACCTTGGCAGATGGGCTCTATGTAACGGGCCGTCTGATTTAGAGCCGTCTAGTTGGGCTGGCTGGCCTGGTTTGAATCATTGGACTGCCTCATGTAAATTGTCAGGCGGGATAAGTTCATCTGAGGTCCCTTAACTCGTGAATGAATTCGATTTTGTCCTTCAACCACAAAACCATATACAACTCGCCCCTCAACTGTCAAAACCGGTGCAATATAGGGCCCATGATGGTTTAGATGGCCTTTTTAGCTGACATGACATCTATGTGGCTAATTTGACTCGATCTTCATCAGACGTGGCATTTGACGTAGCACATGAAGCAAAATTTAATAATTTAATAAATAAAATAAAATGGGCGCACATATCAATCTTTATCTTTACCTATTATAAAAGTTTAAGATGTTTTTACCAACTTTCTTCGTACATCGTCTCTAGGCACAGTCCGATTCCCTCCCTGTACGCGAAACGGACAACTCTAGGGTTTGCTATATGGCTTAATTTCAAGGTCGATACGATGCGATTTTGCTCTATATCTTGGAAAAACAGAAAGAGAAGAAAATAAGAATCAAAACCCCTCAATCAATTTTGGATTATATCCGTAGATGCGGACGGATTTCACGGAGGGGACGGTTTCCGGCGGTGTTGGGAAGCTGCGGAATCGGACGGAGGTAGGGAACGACCTTGTAGTACTGGAACCCATGTGACAATGAGAGGAGGAGAAGGGACGCTGATTAGACTTTGTGGTTGCTTGATGGGCTGGATGCGCGCTTGTAGGCCGAGGTGGAAGGGAGGAGAAGTCAGGTTACTGGGCCGGCTCGGCTACGGGCTAAAAAAAGAATGGGCTCAAAATGGCCTAGGGAGAAAGGAGGGTTTACATTTAAATAAATGCTAAAATGACGTTTGTATTATTAAAAATAGCAATGGTGCTCTGAAAATACTGAAAGAAATTTCACATAGTGTAATTACTCCCTCGGGGCTGATAATACTTGTCATTTTAGACAATGTTGAGGTCAAACTTTAGAATATTTGATTATGAATCATTTTTAAAATATATGTCTTTCAAATATGGTGACTACATGTATAGATTAGTCTTAAAAAGTATTTTAGTAAAATCATATATTTGTTAACACTTTTATACATATTATAATAGAAAATAATAGTCAAAGTTGTTTTTTGGAGACCGTGCCCTTGTCTAAAACGATAAGTATTATCAACCTGGAGGGAGTAATCATGGAGAGTTTAATAAAAATTAAATCCAGCTATAGTTTATTTGGAAAATTTTATTTTCCACATTTACCTTGATTCTTATGAACTTTTTTTTTTCTTCAACATAGTATACATGTATAGTTGTGATTTTATATTTTAATTAATTACATAATATAAATATTTCTTAACCTTTTCTTAAATTTCTCATGTTTTTCCCGTTGCAACACACGAGCATTTTTAGTCAAATAATAAAATTAAAAATAGTGGGACCCACATGTCAGTGGGCCTACTTCCTCCCCCTCATCTCCTCCAGGCCTCCACTTCTCTCTCCCATCCCCTTCTCCAGTGCTCTCATCCCCCTCATCCACATGACCACACGGCGAAGGATGGTGGCGTGGCCCACGGCGGCGACGGAGGAGGCAGCCGATGGAGAGAAGCAGAACGTTGAGGGAGGACGACTGCTGCCGCATGCCTCGCTGTCTTGTGACTACTAGACCAAACCATGCCACAAACTGCTCTCGGACCGTGGGAAAGTCGGCTCTCTGCCACTCCTAGCACCCACGCGGGTCCTCCGGTCCATCGTCATCCCAGCCCCTTAAAGTCGGCTCTCTCCCAACCATGATGCCCTCTTCCCCTCGCCTAGCCGCGCCCCCAACCATAATGTTGCTCGCGGACGCTCGGGCTCCTCTTCCCCTCGCCTAGCCGTGCCCCCAACCATAATGCCGCCCGTGGATGCCCACCCAAGCAAGCTCGACAACAACCTCTTCTCCCCATCGGCCGCCTGCGGGCTGCTCACCCTGAGCCGCCTCGTCGCCGGAAGACCCTAGCCCTGCCACATAGAGGCAGAGCTTGCTCCGCCCTCACTTGCTACCAAATCACACCGGAACGCAACCACATCCATCGATCCCAATCAGAGTGGCAGTCGCGCCGGGTTAATACGGGCACGCTCGACCGTTGTTTTCCATGTCGCAAGTGGCCGCTCATCGCAGGACTTGTGTCGTTGAGCTCCACTCTAATAGTCGTTCTCCATCCTTCGTCGCCCCTCTGCCGCCACGGGCCACGCCATCATCCTCCTTGATGAGGACATCATTTCGTCGGATACGCTCATAACTTCACACACGTTCCAATGATAATTCCAAGTCCAAGTCCAGTTCGGCCTCCGGAGACAATACTGACTTCAAATGGACCTAGCGTCTTCATGCCAACTCTGATTTGGGTGATCTTGGACTTCGTGGAAAGCTTATCTCGCTACCTTTCAAACGCATCCACTCTCATGTCCAAATTCATCTCGAGTCAACGGGAATCGCCAAAATAAGACAGTACTGTTGCTAAAACCGAACTTGGGCCTTGGACCTTGTAATAGACTAGCCCCATCTCGGAAGTGTCTCCCTCCACCTCCACGAATTAGCACTTAACCCTAGCTTTATTTTCCTCTACAAATAGCTTTGTACATCCTCAAAAATAATTGGGTTTTGTTTAGTTGAATTTTGCCAAGTGCCATTCACCTTGTCTCTAGTCCTCGCTCGATTAGTCGACGACTGTAGATTCAGAGCCCCCAATAGTTGGTGTGTTGATTTTCCGTGTCGATTAGATCTACCACTTCAATCGCAACTATTTCTTTGTGCTTCATCACCTATTCGCAATATTTAGATTGCATCTTATCTTGTTCTTGCAGTGTTCTCTCGTTTGCATTGCAGGGATCATCAACCGCGCGTCACGGTTGGTACGACATCGTTTGTGGTGTAGCGATTGCACGACGTCCTGGACTTGTTCTGGTTGGTAGCCACGTCGCAAACGTCGCAAACGTCACACTCGATTAAAGCGAGAGTTATCCCCTCACCAGAAGATTGGGCCACGAGAGAGAGCGTCATCAGTTGGTATCAGAGCATCGGTTGCCTGGTGAGGATTTTAGTTTGCAATTTTATTTCATTTACCCATTGTCTACCATATAGCCACACCATTTTTTTTCCATCACCAAACATTAGTTTTGAGCCACGCAATTTCATTCAGTTTTGCTTTATTGAGTTTCTGTCCACTGTCGAGTCGGAGTGCTGGCTTTAGTCCTAGTTTCATCCTGGTTTGAGTTTGCATCTCGGTTGTGCTAGGTTGAAGGAAAAAAAAATAGCAGATCGATCCATTCATGATTTGGTTTGTTGCTTGCGCAAGGAATTATAGAGATCTGTTTCCTCTAAATTTTGAGTCGGTTTCCATTTAGTTGGGGAATATCTGTATTGTTTTCCTCCTGTTGTGCGCAACACAGAAACTGAGTGGGTCCCGTGTTATCTCGTGCATGCAAATGCAAGTCCGGTTTTCTTGCATTTCAGTTTCTTTGTTTCGGTAGTTAATCTCCCTAATTACCTTGGTGTGTTTCCTTTTGTTTAGCCATGCATGCAAGTTCCATACATGCACGTGAACTCCTCTTACAGTAATAGCTAGCAGCTGCTTGTATTTGTGCATGCGCGCACGCACTTGCCACTTGTTAAAGAAAAAAAAAAGGAAAAAAAGAAAAAGGTATCAGAGGTGCAAAAAAAAAGAAGAAAAAAAAGAGCCGCACCAAAAAAATCAGAAAAGGGAAAAAATTAAAAAAATAAAAGAGAAGAAAAAAAATCAGAAAAAGAAAGTGTGATATTTTTTTTGTTGGAATCTTGGAGAGAGAGTTGCTTGTTATAGCTAGTTGTGTTTTGTCCGAGTATGATCATTTGCTTGGTTAAGCTAGGATTGAGTCTAGGCTAGACCAGTAATTTTGACTAGTACTTTGGACTATTATTCAATTTTCGTATTTCTGTTTGATTTTTGCTATTCCTTGTGATATAGTAAAGCCTACCAAGATCCACATACTACTAACCTTTACAGGTCCGGTTTTGCAATCGCTCCACTCATCAAGCGTGTCATTGTGCCACGAAACAGCCATGGTGATTGACCTGTTTTGCATTCTTTGAGAATATTATAAGAATTTGGTATATGCTTTAGTGTTGAGTGCCTTCAAAAGCTCCACATATCTATATATTGTTAGGAACTGACACTTTCTTGTGAGTTTCTTTTGCTTGCTAACGATGTCAGGTACAAGTTCCGACGAACCAACACTGGAGAATCTAGCGCATAAACTGAAGGGCATGGAAAATTGGTATGAAGAGTTGATGCGTAATAGTAAATCATACAATGAAAGCACAGATAAACATTTAAAAACCTTAAGTGAAAGCCTGGTGAAAGTAGTGGATCAAATTGAGCAAATGAATCAATCACATAAACAATTAACTGAAAATATTCAGAATATGAATATTGGACATGAAAATATTGTGCGACACATTGGTTTACTTGAGGCTGCAGGTGAAGAAGGTGCAGGTGCCACTGCTCATCGACACCAAAGATATGACGATGAAGACGAAGAGCAATCTGTTGCTGACGATGAGGAGGAAGACGAGAGTGTTGGAAATAGAAGACGACGTCGAGTTAGGGATAAAGATGATCCTTTATCTAAGGTAAAATTTACTAAGCCTTCTTTTGATGGTAAGTTTGAGCCTTCTGTTTATCTAGACTGGGAGCTAGCTGTTGAGCAAAAATTCTCTTGCTATGATTTTCCTGATAATAAGAAAGTTAAAGCTGCCAGTAGTGAATTTACCTCCTTTACATCTCTATGGTGGAATGATATATGTGGTAGAGGACTTAGACCTAGAACATGGGATGATATAAAACGTACAATGAGGTCTAGATTTGTTCCTTCTTACTATGCTCGTGACATGTTAAATAAACTGCATCTTTTAAGACAAGGTTCCAATTCTGTAGAAACATACTATCAAGAGATGATGATTGCTTTGTCACGATGTGATTTGCAAGAAACTGAGGATGCTAGAATTTCTAGGTTCTATGGAGGTCTTAATAGAGAGATTCGGGATATTCTTGAATATAAAGAATACAATACCATGAATAGATTATTCCATTTTGCTTGCAAAGCTGAAAGAGAAGTGCAGAGACGCAACAAGCATAGGAGTTCTTTTGCAGGTGCTACTTTCACACGACAGTCAACACCACGTCAATCTACTACTGCCGTTCGTCCACCTACCTCCACGCCACCTACCTCCACGCCATCCCATGCTCAAGAACCAAGCAAAAACGCTTCAGTTCAGACTCCAACCAAGAGTGCAACTTCGGTAGCTTCCACTGGACGTACCCGTGATATTACATGTCATAGGTGCCATGGCATTGGACACATTGCCCGCAACTGTCCAAATCAGCGAGCTCTATTTGTGAATGATGATGGTGAGTATACTTCTGCTAGTGATTGTGATGATGAATATGCTTTAGCTGCCACTGACCATGCAGGAGGACAAGATAACGATGACATCGAGGAAGTCCATTTGCATCCAGAGTCGCTAGATCAGTATCCTAGCCTAATTGTCAAGCTAGCACTTAGTGCTAAAGAGAAGTGTGAAGAGCAAAACCAACGCCACAATTTGTTCCAAAGCAAAGTTCTTGTGAAAGGCCATACCATCAAAATGATTATTGATAGCGGGAGTTGCAACAATTTAGCAAGTAAAGAGATGGTCAAGAATCTTGGCTTGACTACCTATCCACATCCACATCCGTATTATATTCAGTGGTTTAATACATGTGGTAAGATGAAGGTAACCCGCTTGGTTAAAATACCTTTTTCTATAGGCTCCTACCATGATCAAATTGAATGTGATGTTGTGCATATGCAAGCTTGTTCTGTTATTTTGGGGCGACTATGGCAATATGATAGAGAAGTTGTTTTTGATGGTAGGACTAATACATATAAATTTATGTTCGATGGTAAAAGAGTTGTTTTGCATTCTATGACTCCAGCCGCTGCTTTGAAAGATGATCTTGCAAGACTTGAATGTGAAAAGAAAGTGAAAAGTGATAATCAGATTATTGCTAAACATCTTGCTTCAACTAGTAAAATAGAACCAAGTACCACAAAGAATGAAATTAAGTTGAAGGGTGCTTCGTTGGCTTCTAAATATAATATTTGTGCACTAGATGAGCCAGATTCTTGTTGCTATGCTCTATTTTGCAAAGATCCTATACTCACATTCGCTACTGCTCCTAGTACTTTATATTCTTTGCCACCCACTGTTACTCAGGAATATGAGAATGTTTTTCAAGATGAGATACCTCCAAGGATGGCCACTAGACGAGAGAGTGCACACAATCAAAAAGATGGGATTGAGTCGAGGACGACTCCAATTCAAGAAGGGGAGGATGATGAGGACATCACTTCGTCGGATACGCTCATAACTTCACACGTTCCAATGATAATTCCAAGTCCAAGTCCAGCTCGGCCTCCGGAGACAGTACTGACTTCAAATGGACCTAGAGTCTTCATGCCAACTCCGATTTGGGTGATCTTGGACTTCGTGGAAAGCTTATCTCGCTACCTTTCAAACACATCCAGTCTCATGTCCAAATTCATCTCGAGTCAACGGGAATCGCCAAAATAAGACAATGCTATTGCTGAAACCGAACTTGGGCCTTGGGCCTTGTAATAGACTAGCCCCATCTCGGAAGTGTCTCCCTCCACCTCCACGAATTAGCACTTAACCCTAGCTTTATTTTCCTCTACAAATAGCTTTGTACATCCTCAAAAATAATTGGGTTTTGTTTAGTTGAATTTTGCCAAGTGCCATTCACCTTGTCTCTAGTCCTCGCTCGATTAGTCGACGACTATAGATTTAGAGCCCCCAATAGTTGGTGTATTGATTTGCCGTGTCGATTAGATCTACCACTTCAATCGTAACTATTTCTTTGTGCTTCATCACCTATTCGCAATATTAAATTGAATCTTATCTTATTCTTGCAGTGTTCTCTCGTTTGCATTGCAGGGATCATCTACCGCGCGTCACGGTTGGTACGATATCGTTTGTGGTGTAGCGATTGCATGGCGTCCTGGACTAGTTCTGGTTGGTAGCCACGTCACAAACGTCACACTCGATTAAAGCGAGAATTATCCCCTCACTAGAAGATCGGGCCACGAGAGAGAGCGTCATCACTCGTTCCCCGTCGTGGGCCACGCCGCTGTCCTCCTCCACATGGCGGGCCACACGCTAAAAATCTATCTTCAAAAGTGCATATTGAACGCAACTTAAGATAACAAAGCTAACCCAACAATCAAGAGAACATGTATAGTTAGGCACTGTTCACTTCTAAATAAGATGTAGGTTTTATCTTAGTTTGCATTATCACGCTATTTAAACGGTTAAACAATACATTTCGTACGAAAACCTTTTAGGCAAAAGTTATTTTAAAATATCAAATAAATCGATTTTTAAGTTTAATAAAATAATTAAAACATAATTAATCACACGCTAAAGATTTTTTTGTTCTGTATGCTTGTACTTAATCTTTTTTTATCTTCAGTAAACTTATAAACGAAAACAGAAGCCTCTACTTTATATAGGTTCAGAGAGATTCATTCGCCGCCTCGGTCGGTATAGGCTGGCTTTATACAGGGCCGCGGTCGCGCCGTCGCGGCCGCACCAGCCACCACAAGCAGCCGTCCTGGGTCACACCCGACCTGTCCCGGCCGACCCCACCGCTGCGAGCTGCGGCGCGCGCAAGCGGGATTTACAGCCACCCACACCACCAAGGCACCAACGCATCCATCCAAACCGCCGCCCGCCGCCGCCCGGCGTCGTCGTCGTCTCCACGCTCCCTCGCCACCGCGCGCCCTCCCGGCCTAGCCCGCCGGGCCCCGCTGCTACCAGAGAGGGCGATGGCGACGGCGAGCGGCGTCTCCACTCCCCTGCAGCTCCCCTCCACGCGGCGGGTGGGCGGCTGCTGCTCCCGCCCCGGCAGCCCGGTACGCTCCTCCTACTTGCAATGCCCACCACCTGTTCGTTCGAATGCCTGTGTGAGGAGAGGTCGTTTTATCTGTGGCTGTTGATGCGCAGGCCCCGGGCAAGAACGCGTTCCCGCGGAGAGCAGCCGGTGGTGCCCCGGCAGGTATGGCCCTGTTTCGGTAGCAGTTTTGTGCTGGTGTTCCCTGGTGCTTTTGGGATTTGGGATGTGTTGTTCGTTCTAAGCATAAATATTTCGAGAGGTGCGGACTGGAGCAGAGTAGCCGACTAGTTAATTCAGTCTTACATATGGGCTCTTGGTTGTAAATGGTAATCTTGGGGTGACAGCTAGAAATTCCATGACCTGGTAGCTCCTGAAACGGCATGCCACAATGTGCGGTCCAGTTAGGTGTTCTCTGCCGGGACTGGATGATATATATCATGGAAGCATGGAATGTTAAAGATGTTATATTAAGTTGTATTTTAGAAGAATAATGGAAACGATTACTTATTAGTGTGTTCATTGGTGTATATCGCAATGAAAACTATTGATTAAATTACTGTCGTGCTTATTTGGCAATACCGTTCAGCACTTTAGATGTTACATTATCATGTTTCACCAGGTACATTTTTTTTGAAGAGAGATTCTGTATATAAAGGACAGAGTTGTCATCAATTTTTACCATTGAAACAAAGCGGAAGGTTGCAAGCAGCAGTTCTGCCTGTTACTCCACCTTTGTTAGATGATGAAGAAAAACGGAAGCAAATGTGTGAAGATTATGGATTCAAACAAATTGGAGAACAGTTGCCAGATAATGTTACTCTTAAAGATGTAATGGATAGTCTGCCTAAAGAGGTATATGAGCTACCAACACCAGCTATGCTGCTGTGGCTTCCTATACACAAATTCCTCTAATGTAAAATTTCTTGTCTGCTAGGTATTTGAAATCGATGATCTAAAATCTTGGACTTCTGTTTTAATATCAGTTACTTCTTATGCTCTTGGTATTTTCTTGATATCAAAAGCTCCCTGGTATCTTCTTCCCTTAGCCTGGGCATGGACTGGTACAGCAGTTACGGGGGTAAGAACCCTCCCCTCCCTTTGTAAGCTTATATAAGTTTGTGTTCCTTTCATGTGCTACATGCTTGCTTGCTGTTTTGTCTATTGTCCACTATTTAATTGATGCCTTTGTAAAGTTCTTTGTCATAGGTCATGATTGTGCCCACAAATCATTTTCGAGGAATAAGCTGGTGGAAGATATTGTTGGAACTCTAGCTTTCTTGCCATTGATATACCCCTATGAACCTTGGAGATTTAAGCATGACAGACATCATGCCAAGACAAACATGTATGTACATACCACCCTATATTATCATCTCCAATATTCTCCAAATCTCAGACAACGCTCTTTCCAGTGCGGTCATGCATTACATTGTAAGAACACTCATGCACTTCATCATGCTTAAATACATATGGGATATGGCATACCAAAACAGTTTTTTACTTGCCGCTTTTTTAATTATAGTTCACATGTCAAGTGTTGAAACAATTGTACAAATAAAACAAACATAACAACATGATCAACATTTTTTTGAGTTATCTGTAAGTCTGTGTTCATATGTATTAAAAGCCATTTGATAATATGAAAAGACTTAAAAACAGTTCCAACCAGGTTGAACTTTGGTCATTCAAATCTTTACCTCCTGCATAACCTCCAGGTTGATAGAAGATACTGCATGGCAACCCGTTTTTTCAAAGGAGTTCAGAACAAATTCCTTACTGAGGAAAGCAATGATATTTGCTTATGGTCCTATCAGGCCATGGATGTCTATTGCTCACTGGTATTTCTTTTTCGAACACCTTTTCATATAACATGGACATCTTCTTTAGGAATTATTTTCCTTCAACTTCTCCAAGCAATATCATTGCTGTTCACTACGATTGCTTGTCAGGTTAATTTGGCACTTTGATCTAAAAAAATTCAGACCAAATGAGCTCCCAAGGGTGAAAATAAGCTTAGCATCTGTGCTAGCGTTCATGGCAATTGGATGGCCACTGATTATTCTCAAATCAGGAATAGCTGGATGGTTCAAGTTCTGGTTCATGCCATGGATGGTTTATCACTTTTGGGTAATATTTCTTATTCTGTCAACATCATTTACTGCTAAGCTTTATATGGTCCAAATTCATGGAAATGTTTAGCTATTAGAGCATATTGGTGCTATATATTGCAAGTAGAAAGTAGAAACTCATGTTAATTGGATAATTAGTCCTTGAATATAATATAGCTCTGACCCATGGAGCCAACCAGATGACAGGCTACTGACCTTTTGTGACACTTATATGCCACTTCTGTGTTGCCCTGTTACCATTTTTTTTCTTAGTTCAAGAGTTTATATATTTTAAGCTTTTGTATTCCCGAAGATATTTGGATTGCTTCAGATCACTACTCTGTGTGCATTATCAACTCCTGGCAATGGATCTGACTCAGTTTTAGTTTTTATTACAGTATTTGGTTACATTACAAGGTAACATTTCGGAGAATAGTGTATCATTGTATTTTTTTTTTGTAGCAGTACGTAAGCAGTCGAGCTACATATTTTCAGATCTTATTATGTTCCTTTCCACTGTTCACAAACTAGCAACAGATATGATTTCATTCTCCACCAATTTACTAGTACATGCTGGTTTACCATTTTTTCTCATGAACCCATGATTTTGGGTCAGAAGCATCCATTCGTCAGTACTAACATGGAATAAACTCGCTTTAAATCACTGTTTAAACTAGCCACAATTTGATATACTTGTTCTGCCAATTTGACAGAGCAAGGGAGCACTTACCTAAACATATAATAATTTTGTTCAAAGTTGTTCGCTTTGCATTGTTGATTAACTTGTATAATGCAAATATTTTTATTTATCCTGTAAGCTGTTCTCTTCAGATGAGCACCTTTACGATGGTACATCACACTGCTCCTCATATACCATTCAAGACATCAGAAGAGTGGAATGCTGCACAGGCACAATTAAACGGCACAGTTCACTGTGACTATCCTCGGTGGTACGCATTTTGTTTTCTTTTACATCTTTCTTTTCTTACATATTATAATATTTTCTATCAAGTTGCTAAGTAATGTTAACCATCTTTAAACAAGCTAGTTTCCATATTAATTTTTGTCACACATGGGACCTATCGGTTATATCAATAAAATAGGTTATTAATCAAAAGATAGATGCTATTACTTTTCAGTTGTTTTAATAGTGCAGATTGATTGGATATTAGCACAGGAAAGCTCTCATGGACTAAAAAGTACTACATAAAATCTCAGAAAAGAGAGATCTACACCCTGATTTGGGTGGGGTCCTAATTATAATGGTATAGATTGATTGGATATTAGAACACTTTTGTATTGAAACTGCATGAAAAACAAAATTATATACTATGTAGAATTATAGCAAATAAAACTTTCACTGGACTATAATCCCAGTAAAAAATTGGGCTAGTTAATATCACATGACAAATCATTGATTTTGCCAATAAAATGACAGCGACAATTCATTTATTGTTTATTTGTATCTTTGAGGATTAAGAAACTTTTCCATCATGTGGTTGTACTGTTTTCCTGGATTGCACATAAGTTTCATATCTTGTAGAATGTGCCACAGGTGCATATAAACCATGTTTTTTTTAATTTAATAGCTCAATTGAGTCTAGTTCTACTCCCATTTAGCACTAGCATAGGATAAATATATTTCAGTAAAGTGCATGTGGTAAATATGGGATATGATGTGAATATTTTGTCATGAAGTGTTCATACGGGTATAAGTGTCAACATTTGTACAACTGGAGCAAGCTGAATCACTGTCTTGGTTTTGTCAAAATTATCTTGGAAACATGCTTCTGTAGAGTTGGATTGTATCTGACTAATGGATTTTTACAGGATAGAGATACTTTGTCATGACATAAATGTACATGTTCCACACCATATTTCTCCAAGAATTCCAAGTTATAACCTTCGTGCTGCCTATGATTCCATAAAACAGAACTGGGGCAAGGTACTTCAATATTTCTCCCATTTTTTTGGGGTGCATTTCACTGGTTTTTTTTTTTGTATAGTTATTTCATTTCTCTTCCCTTGATACCTTCTACTTGCAGTACATCAATGAAGCCAGCTGGAACTGGCGCTTGATGAAGACAATACTGACTAAATGCCATGTTTACGACAAGGATAGATACTATGTTCCCTTTGATGAGGTTGCGCCTGAGGAATCCCAACCAATTAAATTCCTCAAGAAGGTCATGCCAGATTATGCATGATGAAATCAATACTGTTGGCTGGTGTTTGCATAGAGAAACAATCACAATTACTTAGTGAGTCACATCCTAAATTCTAACTAGAACGGCACATGCCCGAAATTTTGACTGCAAATTGCTTTGTTGGATTGTGTTACACGGCTTCAGAGCGGTTGCCAAAAGTTCATTTAGAAGAAAGGCTGTCAGAAGTTATCCTATAAATTTAAAAATAGTGCGCTTCCAAACCAAGCGCCTTTTTCAGTTGTTCGGTACATCAAATATGTATTGTATACCTTGGAGGCTTGGAATATAAATATGGGCACGCTAGTGCTACAGCCATTTGCTACTGATGTACCAGCAACCATTGGTTTGTACCTTGATTAATTCATGACGATGGTCTAATTCTGTTGTCCTCTTTTTGCAAATTCTGCTGAACTAACCATGGTAATTACAATTCAGCATGCACAGTCCTACCTCTACGGCTCTACCACTTATGGTGGGTTACACGATACTTCACCGTGCTTTGTTTATCGTTTATTCTCTGAAAAATAATCAGTTGATGCAGCAGCGTTTCATCATCAAGGAGAAGCAAACAGGAAGACTCATACTTCAACATGCATTATTCTTAATTGTAAAAGAGCCAACAACATACAGGGAGAACTGTGGTGCAAATAGCGTACAAAGCTCACGTGGTTACAAAACATTTGAATTCTCTACATTGTACTCATGTGGTTATAGAAATCTGATCATCTATATGGAACACCTCAGCCCATGGTGTAGGATGGAGATGGTAGGTTTATGACAGTGCTCTTCACCTTGGTCATCATGTTTATGCTGTTAGTTATCCCCTGGGATCCAATCCCACTGTCCTTCAAGCCCTGTAGTCCAAACCCCATAGAAATTACAAACAACTGAAGAAAGCAAAAGGTAAATTGAACAAAATGATGGCAAGCCGAGTCAATGGCATGGTAACAATACCTGGAAGGGGAAATGGTCAGGTCCTCGAGCCGGTGCAGAGTTGATCTGAACGGTTCCGGTCTCCATCGCATCGCTGATCATGATCGCTTTGTTGATATCTTTAGTGAATACACATCCCTGAAATGGAAGAATGCATAGATGAATCAGATGCACAATGATATTCATGTTGTAACAAACATCAATGTCCATTTCTATCATGTATGTGAGTGTGCACCTGCAGCCCAAAATTGCTGGCATTGCAATGGTGGATGCCTTCCTCGACCGAGTTGATCCTAATCACAGGCAAGACAGGGCCAAATGGCTCCTCCCAAGCAATCCTCATGTCAGGCCGGACGTGATCCAGTAGCAACGGCCAGATAAGGTTGCCTTCTCTCCTGTACTCCTGACAAAAGGTTGCTCCTTTCTCCTTGGCATCCATGACCAAACCCTCAATAAAATTTGCTGAGGATTCTGTTACAACTGGGGTGATATCAGAGTCAGCCTCAGGTGGCCCAACTGTCAGTTTTGCCAACTTGGCCTTCACCTTCTCTACCACGATATCAGCAACGGATTCCATGATCAGCACCACTTTCACAGCAGTGCACCTCTGGCCACTACGTTGATCATAAGAAATGTCAGTAGAAATCCAGAGTATGATTTGATGCAAATTCAGTTAAGACTTCTGTCCTCGCATAGTTACTAGGGCCAAGCATGGAAAATAATAGAAAAGCAAAAGAAAATGGCACATAAAGATGAAATATGGGTGTATAGAACTATTTAAATAATATAGTATGGTACAAGGATGGAAGCAAGGAAAAGCATATGGCAACATTATCTGATATGCATGATGACACTACTTGGATGCCACACGTCATGTTCTGTTAGCTAAAACTTATCTGAAAGTTTTTATGATTTCCCGTGGCTGATTTCACTTTTTTAAGGAATTGTGGTATCCATATTTTGACATGTCCAAATATCTAATAGATCAAATGAAACAACACGATAAACGTTGTTCTAACCCATAGATCGATCAATCAAATTCATTGTTTAGTACCTGTAAGAGAAGCCTCCTTTTACTATATTTGCTGCCACTAAATCCAGATCTGCATCCTCTAACACAACACAAGCATCTTTTCCTCCAAGTTCCATCTGAAGCGGGACCATTCCAGCCTTCTTTGAAATGGCTATACCAGTATCACCTCCCGTAAAACTACATGGCATAAGTGTTTACTGTTTAGTCTGTGTCTTATTGAATCTGCATATGCCAGAAATAGGAGCGGATGATTATTACCTTATGCAGTTGACTCCAGGATGCATCGTAAGAAAATCACCAATTTCAGAACCTTTCCCGGTGACACAATTGATCAAGCCTTTGGGGAAACCAGCAAGGTGGAAGCAGTGCACCATATGTAGTGCAGCCACCGCTCCCTGGTTGAACAGTAGTACACCATTTAAGTATGTTTTACTTCAAACATAGGCAAGTCTTTTTACATAAAAGAATATATACCTGAGTTGGAGGCTTCAGAACAAGAGCATTGCCAGCAATTAGTGCTGGGCCAATCTTGGAGACTGCTAGGTTGACAGGATAGTTAAATGGTGGGATTGCCAAAACTACTCCAAGAGGTACCTGCATGAATAGGACACTGAATTAGATACCGAAGGAAACAAAATGATGGATCATCAATTTCAGGATATTAAGTAAATTCACTGGAGCATTGATAGTCAAATGTATCAACCATAATATTCATCTTAGGACTCATGAAAATTTTTCTTGAACATACATTCTAGAGCATGCAATAGAGTACATGATACTCAGTTTCAACAATCCGTTATCTTCTAAAGATTAAAAAAAAAGATGATCAGAAAATCACAATCGTTGGAAATTAGTTTCTTGAACAAACCATATCACTGAAAATCCTATTGAAGAAATATAGCAGCATATTCACATCTCAAAACCATCCAGGTATTGATAATTAGTACTAAGGAATAATGACTTTGAAACTATGTTTAATTTAATGCACAGAGTCAGATGGCCAAAGATCTAATCACACTACAATGCTAACAATCTCTGAAAAGGACCCAGGAGCAACAACCATAGCTGAATGTTTTCCTGTCATCTAATACTTTGTTTCTATGAGAAGTATCTAATTTCACGACATCAACGATAAAATGGGCCACGGAAGTTCATTTAGAAAGTACCAGTTACACTTACACACCAAACTCAATGATTAGTTCAAGTTCACCACAGGGCTATTACTATAACTCAACTAAAATAGCAATGAACAAACTAAAGTGGGGATAACTACTGTATACCAATCACAAAGAATCAAAGGTTCACAGAATCACAACCTATATTTTAATTTTTATGCTTCTGCAAATCATTGGAAAATACAAGAATATATTCAGTTGAGAGTTCAGATTTTGAAAACCAGTGGAAACAGGCCTCACAAGTAACCGGCAATCCTAGATTTCCAGTTGAAGACAGTATCAAATACGGAATGGTTTCATTCCAAGCTTGTTTGAGCTGTGGTCGGTCTGGATTACAGCGAATTTTGCCAAAGTTATGGCTAGTCACGTCGACACCTGCCCAATTTTGTTTAACTTTGGCCAAATGAGCACAAGTATCAGAAGCACTTCTTTTATGTTCAATATCCAAAAACTAGACAGATAGAGGAGAAAGATCAGCAAGGGAAAGACACAGACTCAGGGATTTGGTTTTGCTGCAGTCGGTAGTGTGAGTATGTGTCAGCTTCGAGTGGATTTATCCAGGTACTGCAGACTCTACTGTACCATAGTTTACTGTAGTAATGTTACTGTAACTGATAATCTTGACCCTTAAGATGCAGTCCCACTGCATGCCCATCCCGATCAGTGATCCTAGACTCAGGGAGAAGTGCTAATTTCAGAGGTCACCTCATGACGATAAAGAAACCAGAATGACATGGGCTACTAGTACCACTAGCATCCAAGGAATATTCCATAATACCATATTCCATTATACGTGTCAATTAGCTGCATAATTTATATCAACCTCATTTTATCATACAGGTAACACATATTAAAACTTGATTTAGACAGGTGCCTCCAAGGCATCAACTTTTTGTCAATCTGCCAGTCAACAAAGGCCCGTTGATCAATTAACAACAGCCACCAGACACAAACACTGAAATACTACAAGCTTCTTTTTTTTCATCGCTATTTCTAGTCAAAATGAGAGACAGAAACAACATGGCAAACAAACTTAACCGAAAGTCGACTGAATCTAGCAATGCAACACATACCTTGGAGCTCAAACAGTACTTGTTCCGTTCATTGCCCGGGAAGCTATCAGACACCAGCAGCTTGCCTTCCCCCAGTATCCGAACACCCTCCTCAGCTGTGTACGACACCAAATCCCCTGACCTCACCACCTGTCAAAACTCAAAAAACACAACAAGCCATCTTTGTCAGTTAGCTTCGCTTCAGATGAAGAATGGCACTAAAATTCACCAAGTACAAACTGAAATTGCCACTGACTTCAGAGATCGCGTCCTTGGCAGGCTTGGCGATCTCCTTGACGAGGCACTCTGCAATCGGGGTCTTGTGCTCCTTGAGGATGGCGGCCGCCTTGTGCAGGAGCTCCGCGCGCTTCCACAGCGGCGTGCGCGCCCACGCCTTCTGCGCCACCTTCGCCGTCTCCATCACCTTGTTCACCTCCTCCTGGGTGCATGCTGGACACACAAAAGGACCCCCAAATTTTCTCAGCTAATTGTGATATCAGGTTCAAAGTCAACTCGTTTCGCAATTCGTAGCAACACTCGAATTACAGCCGCAAGAATGAAGCCGGCGATGAATCCGAGGCATGTTCTTGCGCCGACAAGATGGGAAATTCACCGGTCACCAAATCAGGGAGCAATTGAGAATCCAAAGGGAAAACCAATTAGGTAAGGGGAGCTATCAGAATTAAAGAAGGCGAGCTCGCACGCAGTTACTCCAGTTAATTAGTGGCGCCGATCAACTTAGCCGTAATTAACTTCGTAAATATCGAAAGGGATGGTCGCCGTCAAATCGTCGATCAATCAATCATATCCAATATCCACCCAGCCGATCAACTATAAGCCGGGAAGGCAATCATCCCACCAGCAGTAGCAGCAGAGTAGTAGCAGCTCAGAGCAGCAAGCATGCAAGCGAAACCCACCTTGCACCCTGTACTGGGTGAGGCGGGTGGTGGGGTTGACGATGGCGACGGACTTGCCGGAGGCCGAGACGCGCCACTCCCCGTCGGCGTAGTACCTGTACACCTCCCCCTCCAGGATCTCCGCGAACACCCCCGTCCCCGCCACCGCCGCCATATCTCCTCCTCTTCTCCGCCGCCGCCGCCGCTGCTGCTAGCTAGTGGCGGTGAGGCACTCGGGCTCGGGGGAGGAGGGAGTGGAGTGGGTGGTGATGGGGGCGCGAGTGGTGGAGAGGGGAGGAGGCGCGGTGGCCGAAGGAGGGTTTAATAGAGCGGAGGAGGAGGAGGCGAAGTGATCGGCCGGGGACGCGTGGTGAGGGAGGTGGGACCCACCGGATTCGGAGGAGCACGAAAAGAGACGAGAGGCGAGGGGGGTTTTCGTCTTCGCGTCCTGTTCGTTTTATTTACTTTTTTTTTCTCGCTCTCTCTTGGCACGGAGCAGTAATATTTATCCCAAAATAATTGTAGCCATAAGTTTTCGCGTCTAACTTTGATCATCCGTCTTATTTGAAATTTTTTTAAATTAACATTTTTGTTGTTATAAGATGATAAAATATGACTAGTACTTTACTCGTGACTTATGTTTTTAATTTTTTTAACAAATTTTTAAATAAGACGAATGGTCAAAATTGGGCACGAAAAATTATAGCTGCACTTATTTTGGAACGGAGGGAGTAAGCTGCTATGGCTGTATCGCTCTCTTGGCGTGGGCGTGTGCGCGTGTGGTTTGGGACGGTGGTGGACTGACTGGTGGTGGTACTGGTGAGAGGCTGAGATGAGAGCTGCCCCCTGCGGCGGACCACGGCCGTGTGTGGTACTGGTGTGCGGGGCTTCACATTTTCGAGCGGTATCATCAGATCATGCGGAATCAGTTAATAAACCGATAAAACCCTATAAAAGCCGAATAAATTCTATAAAAAAATAAAATTCAGTTTGATTTTTTCTTAAAAAAAACTTGATTGGAGAATCGAGTAGTATATGTTTTTATCCGATTTTTCTTAAAACAATATTGAGGCTCACTATGATCCTCTTGGAGTTATTTTAAGAGGAAGATCATTTGTGGTGGTAGGTGGCAAAGTGACAAGTGGCATCAATAGTGGAGATAGCAAGATTGAATAGTCAGCTCGTAGATCATAAAAGGTAAAAATCGAAAGCTTCATAATTTAAATATATAAAGAAAAATGCAATTAAGTATTGATATATGTAGTGAAAGGGCCTGTAATCTAGTGGTTATAAGAGTCTCAGTAGCACCTTAGGTCCTGGGTTCAACTCTCTATGTGAGCGAATTTTCTAGGATTTAATGGTGTTGGATTTGCCGGCCCAGTCTTCGAAAATGCTCTAGAGGTAGGGTTCTTCGTCAATCTCTTCACGATTTGCTGTCCCATTCTTCGAAGATGCTCATAGAGATAGGGTTTGCGTGCGTGTGTTCATAGGGGTGAGTGCGCATGCGTTGTGAGTGTCTGCGTTTTACACAGTATATCTGTAAGTGTGTTCATAGGGGTGAGTGTGCGTTTTACACATTATATCTGTAAGTGTGTTCATAGGGGTGAGTGTCTGCGTTTTACACAGTATATCTGTAAGGAGGCTCCGGTATGTTTTCTTTATGCGTTACTTTTCAAATTTACATTTTGTCCCCAGGGAACCTGAAGTCCCATTTCTCAATCTTTTTTTTTCGTTAGCACCAGCATTCATCTGTTATGTTGGTCTCCTCAGGTCTTCAAGAACACGAGCACCTCTGCAATCCATGTTGCCGGAAGAGCATAGACTCCAGAATGATAAGGGATTCACCAAGGGAACAATGATCAGATCTAGGAGATTCTTATGGATATTATGGATCTGCTTCGCAGATTCCATTAACAAGAATTGATTGAGTGAATCTTGAATTCTATATACTTATACAGTTCATCCTTACCAAATATTTATAATGTTATTTCTCTCTTCTCTCATTAAGGCACATCACCCTAATTATTTCTAACTTTTGGATGATAGATGTATGGTCCAAATTGTCTCTTCTTTGTTCTCTCTTAAAAACATCTAATCTCAATTATTTTTAGTCTCAAAATTGTATCAAATTATTTTAGTTTTAATAATCAAATTACATCTTATTTATACATATTATGCAACTTAATTTTCTACAACAACGCGGCTGGATATTTATCTAGTTCCATAAACAAGTAGTACTACTAAACTGTGTAGATAAGGGGGAAAAATCAAGCATGACCAATGCAGGCCCTTGTGTCTACAGGATTCGTGAATCCCGTAGATAATAAATAACTCACTATGTAAAATAAGCATAAGAGATCTCATCCTCTACGCTGGCAATATTTATTGTCAAGTGATGGTAAAGTATGGCTAAAAACTAAACACACCCTTAAACTTTAGATCAAGGCAACATACAGACGAGGGGAAGGAGATAAAGAAGTTTTAAGACCTTACTGGAGATAATTGACCACAGGTTAGATACATAGAGGTATAGCACACTAAAGAAAAAAAGACATTATATGCTAAGGTAACAATTTCATTGGAATCAAATAATTTTAATTTTGTATCTTGCTCTCCTCTTCTTGATCAATGGTCCATGTTGTAGTATCTCTAGTACCTCTATGTACCACACAAACAACGTGAAACCTCTCTTGAATAATTTGGACGTGGCAGGAGCAGTCCGAGATATCTAATGATTTCTTGGACTGGGTAAATTTGGAGCAGTCTGAGATATCTAAGGGCTAAATTTGGACTCGTAAATTTAGCTCTAAGGACTAGGTCTAGAGTAGAATTGTGGAGTAATTTAAATTCAGCTCTGTCTCTCTAGTTTATTTTGTGATAGCACTTTCTCCAGCTCTACTCTTATCTTGGATGGAGGTAAAATTGTTTAGTTGTGCTCAAACTGCATGAGAGCTGGAGCTGAATCTCTACTAAATATGTCGCAACTCGCAAGTATCTGTAAAAATAAGGCACGAACATGAATTGTGAGGTACTAGGGAAGCATAAAATAGTTCATGAGACAACGTTTGGGGGAGTAAAAAAATAACAAAAGTAGAAGTGCTCGACTTTTAGTTGGATCTATGTGAATAATTGATAACATTGGTTGTTCATATGGTTGGCAATTTACTCATATATTCAGTCCTTTAAATAATGGACAAAGCTTCAAAATAATATCAATAATTGATATGTATAAGTCTATTATATGCTCTCTATACTCTCACGAGCGATATCTTCTGATTTCACATAAACCATTGAGAAACCGATAAAAACCAATAAAATCCCAACAAATATTGTCATAATAAAATTCGGTTCGATATTGACCCAAAAAATGCGAGTAGTTCACGTTTTTTTACTCGGTCCGAGTAGTTCTGGTTTCAACGAGGCTCACACATCCTCACGAGGGGCATAACCGGGCCGTGCGTGCCTCGATCAGGCGGTTACATGAGCTGCCCCAGTATACTTGTCTTGGCCATTGCAACTGCTGCCTGCTCTATTGTTTCTCTGAAACCGGCCGGCTAATCCAAATCGACGTATACATGACATGTCGACCACAAACCGCATATTCTCAGTGCTTAATTAGGGACCATAGTGTGAGAACAACACTACAACCTCAAAGAATACGACATTGATCACATCCCTTTTTGTTCTCAAATCCGAAAATATAAATCACACCCCCTTTTTTCTCCCCCAAACAAGCACACACACCACGCCTAGAATCCAACAACAATGGAGCTTATAAAGACGGGTTCTGATCACTTTCATCTCTTGTACGTACCGTCGTACGGGACCAACACAATTACACAAAGCAAAACAACAGTTCGATCTGTGGCAGCCACACAAGTCCGGGAAGTAAGGCCTCCTTTGATTCAAAGGAAATTCATATGAATTTTAGAGAATTTTATTTCTAAAGGAAATTTTCCTATATAGTCCTTTGAATCAAAGGAATGGATCTTATGGAATCCCATAAAATTCCTATGGAATGTCTAATGCTATGCAAGTTTTGGAGAAATTCTAATATAAGGTAGAACCTCATGGAAACTTTCCTTTGAGTCTTTATCTCTCCTCTAATTCCTGTGTTTTTTCTTCGGTCCAATCTAATGGTCATTCCTGTATTTTTTCCTTTGTTTTGTAATCCTCTGTTTTACACTTGCATTCCTACCAAAATCTTACGTTTTTCCTATTCCTACGTTTTCTCATTCCTATGATTCAAAGGGCCCTAAGAATACAGGTGCAGCAGCCCAACCGACTCGGACCACCGGTGGGCGGTGGCCACAGCCCACTACTGCCTTTGCTCGCTGCCGTTCATGGCGCCGGCGGCGTCCACGTCGTCCCGATTGGGACGCGGCCGGCCGGGCGCCGTGAGCGGCAGCGAACCACCCGCGATCGCGCCGTGCACCCGAATGCCAATAACTCTTTTGGTCCAAGCCGTAGATAGCTGCAGGTCTCGTGACCAACCCGAAGAATGAGATTGCCACCTGCTGTGCCCTGCAGCCAGGTAGGAGTACAGATTTTTCAGTTGCGTAGTCGCATCGGCAGCCGGTCGGGCAGCCGGCTGTTGAAATGAATGATCCAAACGTTTGATGATTCTTCACATGAAAAAGGCTAACACCAGCAAACCAAGGGGCACCTACCCACTGTCTGAATTACTTTATCCGTCCCACAAAAGATCAAGGGGTATTTACAAATTTGTCATCGGTTTTTCTAATATTGCAAGGATGCAACTCGAATGATAATTCTAGTGGCATTTTTGTAATTTTCTGGTGATAATTTTACAATAACGATTTAAAATAGTGGTAAATTTGTAATTGCCCTAAAAGATTCAATCTAGAAGTTTCGTCCAGATTTATTATAATGGATTATGTTAAATTCAATTTTAGATTAATTTTTTTTTGGATGGAAGAAGTGTACTCCACTTTATTACTCCTTGTTACTAGTAGCACCAGAAAGAAGTGGCAGGTTGATCGCTCGGGCACTTTGCTGGCTGCTGCTAGTACAGGTGTTGAAGTGTAGGTACAAGTGTTGAAGTGTAGGCACGGTCGTGTGATCTGTGTGCTGAATCTTGGACTCGTCGGTAGCTCTGCTCAGCTTCAGCACGCTGGAAAGGGAAGCAGCCAAGCCAAGGCAGGTCTGCAGGTGGTCTGTCTGTGGATCGCTGAGCAGTACATGACCATTGATCTCGATTCTTTTAAATGTTCCTCTCTGTGGATCGGCACGTACCTAGCCCAATGTTTTCCCGGTTGCTGCATTAATAATACTCCCCTGTGCACTGTGGGACTTACCAGATTTAACTCTGTGGGAGCCTGATGTTTCCATAACGTTGACTCTGGGAGTTCATTTAACATCCCTTACCTAGTATTACGTTAATATATTGAAAAACAGCCCAAAACTCTAAAAAAAAAACTCTAATACCAGGTATAACACACCCTCAATTCTTAGAACCTTTCGATTTAACCCTAATGGTCTAAACCAACGTGGTTTTTAACTGTGGTGTTGACATGACAATCCATTCAACATCAAAACAAATAAACAAAGATGGGAGCCACACGTCAGCGGCAACCGTACATCCTTCTCTACTACTGAGGCCTCGACATTATGGCCTAGTCCACCACCAAAGATAGCACCCTACAACTAGGAGGGATGCCGACTCTACCAGCAGGCTACATGGTTGTGGACGTGCTCTCCACCAGATTAACTCCTTCCTTCATCATGATATCCCTTAGAGTAGTGTTGCCCTTTACCGTATCAGGCTGATGCAAGCCCTCCATCACGGATCAACGCCACCATCTGCTCGCCAGATCAACGCCGCCGCACAATCCCTGCCGCTAGATCATTACCCCTCCCTCTTTCTATGATGAGATGGCTGGTCCTCAAAGAGGAGCCCCGTTGACAGTGGTGGCTATTCGGGAAGAGGCGAAAAGCCCACCAACAGTAGGTGGTGGGTGCAACGGGACTACGGGACTGTGAGGAGAGATCGAGAGAAAATGGAGGAGGTGGAGAAAGATGGTCACTACAAGGTGGGTTCTGCTATATTTTAAACTTAAAGGTTGATTGGGCCACCATGTCAATGCCACGTAGGCAAAAATTACTTTGGTTGAGACCGAGGGTGTGTGTGCGCTGCAAGAAGGGGGGTGGTTTAAATATAATTGTTTTAAAAGTTAAGGGTTTTGTTATATCCGATTTTGGAGTTAAAAGGACGTTTTTTTGTTCATGCAAACGCAATAAGTTGAGTGGGTAAAATGGACTTATCCCTATAGAGAAACTACCTATTCATTGGGCCATCCTATTATAGAGAACATTACATTTCAAGAAGGAATTAGTTTATTTTGCCTCCCTCAACTCATGCCACTGGTTGAATCACATCCTTTAACCATAAAACCAGATATAACTCGTCCCCCAACTCCTAAAACCGTTGCAAATCGACACCCCAAGCAGTTTCGAAGGTGGTTTCGTCCGATGTGGACCCACTTGTCAGTGCCCTGCACCTCATCCCATCTTCTCCCTCTCCTCCCGCCCTCTCTCTCTTTCATCTCTTCATCTTTTCTCACCTTTCATTAGTATAGAGGCAGGATGGTGGCGACGGCACACGGGGGAAGAGCTTGGCAGCCAGCTGGCCGCGCATGGAAGGAGGAGCTCGTCAGCCAACCGCAACGCGTGTGGGGAGGAGATCATCAGCCGTCGGTGGAGTTTTGCGGGCCTGTGGCGACAATGGACGTCGAGGTGGTGGTGCTGTGGTGACGCCATCCCTGCCCTCTCCTACCCTCTTCCCAGCTCGACTCAGTGTCGTCGCCTCCCCTTTCCTCTCATCCCCTCGTCCTAGCTCGAGCAGGGCACCAAATCTGGCCGTTCAAGCATGGGTGGGGCCTTGACAATGGCAAAAAAGAAGGGGTCCGACATGGTGGCGGCCGGAACCCTCGTCAATCTCCTTCGTCGTCAGATGGTGAAGCACCTCGATGACCATCGCTGTCCTCTGCGCCCCCTTCCATCGTCCCTTATCGCCTCAGCCTCTATCTCGGTGGCGGCACCGGAAACCGGAGACGGTAAGAACGGCGTTGCCACCGAGGTTGGCAAGGCAAGCGCACACCCTCGCTGTTTACTTGCATGGATGCCGACAAACCTTCTCCAGCTGGACCAGCCGGCTCGCTCATCCCATCACGCGGAAGCGCGGCGAGGCTAAGGCCGGCATGGTGGTCGTCCAAGCCCCCCATGGCGAGCAGCGAGAGCGCGGCGAGCGCCACGAGGAGGAGCCGCGCCAAGCCGTATCCCATCCCTCTGTGGTGGAGCTGATCAGTGGGCCCCACCATTTTCATTTTTATCCTTGTCACTTACATGTGGGTCCCACAAGCTGATTCAGCCAGTCAACAGGGTCAAAGATACCATGTCGGACGAAACCGCCGGGGAGTCGATTTGTAACAATTTTGGGACTTAGGGATGAGTTATATCCGGTTTTGCGGTTAAGGGATGTGATTCAATCAGGGCATAAGTTGGGGGCTTCCTAGTTGGCGCGTGCGCGCCGGCAACGCGCACGCAGCCCCTAGGGTAGGTTTTCTTTTTTTTTTCTTTCTATTACTCTTTTTTTCACTTTCGGATTTTTATTTTTTTTTGTGGTTTTTTTTATCGCGTATGCCGGTGGATTTTTTTTCGATGAGTATATCTAACGTAACTAACATGTTAGTTTTAGATAACGACGGTAATTAAGATAATACTTTTTTTCTAGAAGATATTTTTAAGTAACAGATTGAAAAAAAATCTATGTGTGAAGTCAAATTTTGAAAACTTTCAGTCTATATTTAAAAACTTTTCAACTCGGAAATTGAATTTTTGAAGCCAAAATTTGAAAACTTTCAACTTTTCATCTCAAATTTGAAAAAACTTTCCACTAGGGTTTAAAAACTTTCAACTCGAGATTTTGAAAACTTTCAACTCGGGTTTGAAAACTTTCATGTCGAGATTTTGAAAACTTTCAACTCGAGATTTTGAAAACTTTCAACTCGGATTTAAAGACTTTCAACTCAGGATTCTGAAAACTTTCAACTCGGTTTTGAAAACTTTCAACTCAGGATTTTGAAAACTTTCAACTCGTGTCGACGTTTGATGTCGCGATTCTGGTATTTGCACAGTATGGGGATCGTTGGTACCAGGATATATGCGAGACTTAGGTAAAAGAGACAGAGACGAGAATTTTTATACAGGTTCGGGCCCCTGAATTATCAGGTAATAGCCCTACATCCTGTTGGCCGAAGCCGGTCGTTGCTCTTATTCACCATAATCACACTAGTACAATATTTGAGGTAGCCTATCTATCTGTTGTCGATATAGCGGCTTGAAGTATCATCACGTAGTCGACAACAAAGTGGTCTTCCTCCTCAAATTCGTGTCCGGCGAGATCAAAGACAGTGCTATGTCTCTCCTGACGGTATCCGTAGGCACCGTAGGGGACTAGCCATGTTTATCTCTGAAGTCAATATCCGGCGTCTTGTCTTGGCGTATGTTGGCTTATGTTGTTCCGTGTATGTTGATTGTGTCCTCTCTACTCCTAGGGGGCCTTGTATTTATACCCATAGGTGTCCCCTTGTCCAAGTAGAACTAGGGAAACCAATATGGATACAATTGGAGTAGTCCTTGTCGTTTCCATGTAGAAGTCTATTCATCCTTCCTTATGCGGAACTCTTCCTATATCCGAAAGTTGTTTCCGTATAAGATATGGTATGTGGTGGGTCCTACCGAGATTTAGTCAACTACTATTAGGTATGTGGTATCCATAACCCTGACAACTCGGGTTTGAAAACTTTTAACTCGGATTTAAAAACTTTCAACTCAGGATTGGAAACTTTCAACTTGAGATTTGAAAACTTTCAGCTCGAGATTTAAAAATTTTTAAGTTAATTTTTAAAAACTTTCAACACAAAACATTTAAAAAACACGTGTTGTTGGAAGATTAAAAAAAAGTAATAAAAAGCGGAAAAAATCACGGAAAAAAGAAGGCGAAATTTTTTTCTAAAAGTAATCGAAAAAAGGAAAGGAAAGGAAAAAATCACGGAAAAAAAAGAAAAGCGAAAAAAAAAAAGAAACGCTGTCCCCGCGCGCGCTGGCGCTGGGCTTTCTGGGCCTAAACGCGCGCCGCCGGCGCACGCGCGTGAATTAGCTCTCCCGCATAAGTTGAGCAAGGTAAAATAGACTTATCCCTTTCAAGAATGGATCCTAGTACAGACCAAAAAGCCACGGCCCATTAACGCATGCGACCTTAACCGCGCTGCATCCAAGTCGCCCATCATGCATCCTACGGTCTGCACACCAAGCTTCGACGTGTCCGTGCCACGTGCCGTCCCTCCATTCGCCCACTACACGTGGAGGGGCTCTGGGCCCCAGTCCCCAGCGACCCAAACGCGTATAGCTTCCCCACTTCCCCCATTCTCCACGCCCACGGAGACTCCTCCTCCTCCCCCCGTCCCCGACTCGGCAAAATCCCGATTCCCAACGGCCGCGACACGCACACGCCCACCCCACGCCCGCCGCGCGCGCGAGAGAGATCGAGATCGACCGCCACCGTGAGCGCCTCGCGCTTCCCCGCCCGCGGCCACGGCACCGCCGGCCTCAGCCGGCGCCGCCTCCGCAGCAGCCAAGAGGAGAGGCACAGCCAGCTCCGCCTCCTCCGCCTCTTCGACGCCTTCATCCTCCTCGCCGCCGCCGCCGCCGCATCCGCGACAGGGGTCCCGTAGCGCGGCCGCCGTCGCGATGGCCGCGTCCGTTCTCGCGCTCGCCGTCGCGTTCCTCCTCGGCGCCAGCGGCTACGGGGTCGACAGGGGCGCCGCGGCCGCCTCCCCGGCGGCGGAGGGCGTCGAGGTTTGCCTCCTGCCTCCCCCCGATCTCGAGATCTGCGAATTTTTTTATTTATTTAGGGGTTCGGGTGTGATCTGGATCTGTGTGGTGGCGTTGCAGGTGGCTTATGGGAGCACCATCAAGCTGATGCACGAGAAGACGAAGCACCGGCTGCACTCGCACGATGTGCCGTATGGCTCAGGCAGCGGCCAGCAGTCCGTCACTGGCTTCCCCGAAGTCGATGATTCCAATAGCTACTGGGTGCGTCTCATTCTGTAGATCCGTAATTCCTCTCGTTCATGTTATAATAGGGCTCTTGATTTGATCCCTACCTATTTGTACAAGCCAACATGTGATTGAACCAACCATTCAATATTGATCTGAATGCAAGTATCTACTCACATTAATAGATTTTTTTCTATGGTACACATTGATTTGAGTTCAGTGTGCAAATATGCTTGGGAGTTGTGACGGTTTAAAAATGTGCTCAACAGTGTTGATTTGAGGGTGTAGAATCCTGCTGGCAATAGAATATCTAAACACTAATTATCAAACTGAGATATGTAAGCAATGGCACCTATATTGTTCAAATTATGGAAACTGCCCAAAAGAATTTTTGTGTATTTATGTAGTTACTGCTATTATATGTGTAGGATGATGGATCACATCTCAACCCCAAATAACAAAACTTTATTATTTATCGTCTGAAGAATTAGCAGTTACATTCTGAAGTGAATATGATTGCCATTCAAGTAGTGAGTAGTCCAATCAGACATAATCAGGGTTCTGATGCTATTTGATTACTTGTATATCTGCAGATCGTGCGGCCCTCTCCAGATTCATCAGCTAAACAGGGTGATGCCATTGAAACCGGTAGCATCATCAGGTTGCAACACATGAGGACACGGAAATGGTTACATAGCCACTTGCATGCTTCACCATTATCCGGTAACCTAGAGGTTGGTTCAACATGAATATCCCATGTGATATCTGGCAACATTTAGTTCCTAAAATTTCATAGGACCTCAGTTGTTATATTCTGAGTTTATTTTTTCCCAAAAGCTTGAGTGCTCTTCAAACTGATTGAGCTCTCTTCAAATGATTATCAGTAATAGTACATGGGATTAGAAGACCTACTTTATCCTTCCCTATCTGTGGACATATTGTGTCTAGCTGATCTCATATTGTTGTACACACCAGCTGAAAGATGACAGCGTATCTGCCAATTTGATATGTATTTTATCCGAAAACAAGAACACAAAACAAGAAGCAATAGTACATCATTCGGCCATCCACTGTCTGGATTTGCTAATGTTCATGAATTACATGGCCAACAGTGCCTAGAATTGCTTGCAACTAATGAGACTAAAACTACCATTAGTATATCTTCCATAGTACGGTGCTTTGTTAACTTGAATAACCAGTAGTTGTTGCTGTCCTTGTTTTAGAGCTAATTTTGTCCTGAAGTTTGAACATTGCTGATCTGAAGCAAAGTGGTTTACAATGGTCACACCACATTACAGTGCATGTTAAGTATGAGTATGTCAGGATTAAGTATGTTACGAATATATATCGATTTATCTTACTGTGAAGAAATTACCGTACTTATTAGTTCACTGCTAAATTAGGATAATATTGCAAGTTCTATGTCTTGCGTTTCTTTTGCATTATCTTCTCAAATATAATCCCTGAGGTTTGTATGTGTGATTTTACAGGTTAGCTGTTTTGGTGGGGATGGACAATCAGATACTGGAGATTATTGGAGGTGCAATTACTTAAGGCTCACAATATAAATGCCATTTGGTTGGTTAGTATGGCTTAGTGGATTTTTTTTTTGGGGTGTCCTGCAGGCTGGAGATTGAGGGAGGTGGAAAGCTATGGAAACAGGATCAGAAAGTAAGACTCCGACATGTTGATACTGGAGGTTATCTGCACAGTCACAACAAGAAGTACAACAGGCTTGGTGGTGGGCAGCAAGAGGTGAGTTTAGTAAATGGTTTATTTCCTGCCTCCAGATTATGAGTAAGTGTTAGATGGTAGATTAGCAGAAACAAACTAATCCTAGATCATTACACGGTTATAGTACAAGTATGGTATTGCAAAAACTTTATAGGGATATTTGAGTGACTGGGTTTGTGGATGTGACATTTTTACTTAATAGTTGGTATGAACTTTTAGTTAATTCAATGCATATTGTATCTATCACATCTTTTTATTAGTTACCGTGTATTGTACTCGCTCTGTCCAAAAAAAAAAAAACTCAAATCTAGAGGGAGTATGTATTAGTTGGAACAAAGTAAAAAAAAAAAGCATATCATGTAGGTTTGCTACCATATGTGAAAACAAAATTCTCTAGGTACCAAGTGTGATTTGGTTGGAAATTTGTTTGCTAAGTTGTAGCATTTATCTTGCAGGTATGTGGCGTTAGAGAGAAGCGAGCTGAAAATATTTGGTTGGCAACAGAGGGCGTCTACCTTCCCGTTAACAAAAGCAAGTAAACTCAACATTCCCATGGGTGCGTCCAAGGTTAACATAGCACCAGAATTTTACTGACATTTTGTTCTGCTAATGCTTTTAAATTTAAAGAAGGGACCTAAACCCTGAGTCCCGAGTATTTTGTTGGTTATAGATGACGATGTGCAGAAAATGAGAAATATACAAACGTTTCATGTAGCCAATTTACTTTCTAATATTCAGAACGACAAGCTGTTGTATAATTTGTATTTGCTCTTCATGCTGACGCTAGCAAGCACACCTATCAACTATGTTTGTTTACTATTAAGCTAAGTGCAATTATGTTAAGCTTGGTATAAGTCTGGAATTATACGCAGGATGCTGACCCAGGGTTTGTGACCCACAAATATAATACCACCTGCAGTGGGTAATCTGGAGCTTTTCTTAGGCTGTGTTCTTACCTTTAAGTTCCCAACCTATCTCCCTCGTTTTCCGCGCGCACGTTTTTTAAACTGCTAAACGATGTGTTTCTTTGCAAAAATTTTCTATATGAAAGTTAAAAAATTCCAATTAATCTATTTTTTTAAAAAAAGCTAATACTTAATTAATCATGCAATAATACATGTTTCGTTTTGCGTACCGGGAAGGAGATTCCCAACCCCTCCTCCCGAAAGCAGCTTCTGTGTTTGCTACGGGAGGATGGGAACATGTATAGTGCGTACGGAAAACGGAGTAATCTATTAACACGTGATTAATTAAGTATTAGCTATTTTTTTTTCAAAAATGAATCAATATGATTTTTTTAAAACAACTTTCGTATATAAACTTTTTTAAAAAAACGCACCGTTTAGCAGTTTGAAAAGCGTGTGCGCAGAAAACGAGAGGAAAGTGTTGGGAACACCCCCTTGCAAACACACCGTTTAGCTGTTCTTTCTGAAAGATACGTGGCTAGCTGTTCCAGTGCTCCTACAAGAAATATCGTAAGATCCAACAGGCTGTGGCAACAAAGGAGTTGCCTCTAGGCAAAGATCAGTGTGTCGAGAAGCTTTCAGACCACTTCACTCATGTCTAGCTCCTTTTGGTTTCACAACCCGATAACTCCTAGTTGAAATGGCAGAGAAGACTTGCGAGTGCTATATTGAGCAAACATCAAACTTGGGTACATCTTCAGGGTCTCAAATCGACTCGCTGTGGCCACATTTTGCATTTCTTATTTATAATATAAACAAAAGTAGGCAAACATGGACAGTGTTTAGGCCCTCTTTGATTAGGCTTATAAGCCAACTTATAAGTCGAAAAGTCTAAGCCAAAATAAACAAGTAGCTTTTTCATTTGGCTTTTTTAAGCCATAAGCCACTCTAACACTATTAAGCCAAAAGCTAGGTTGGAGAAGCTTTTTTTGGCTTATATGAGATAGATGTATGACTCCACCACTAAACTTAGGACATTAAATCCACTGGCTTATAAATCATATAAACCAATAAGCTGACTTAAAAGTCTAGGCCAATAAGCCTAAGCCTAAACAAAGAGGGCCTTAAGAGACCAGACATTTGTCTTGACAGTACATATCTGACTAGGTGTACCGACCAATCATGCATACACTGGAGTAGCTTTGAGCAAAAGCTCAGTTCGGCGATGCGCAGTGACCCCATATGTTTCTGTAATATCTAGCTCATATATGCCTGTTCCATTAGGCAAATTCCAATCAAAATGATAAAGAAGGCTTGCGAGTATAATCTCCAAACAACAAGTTTTTTTCAAAACAAAAGCAAAACAAGATCACACAATATCTCATTGAAACGAAATCACACAACAAAATGATTGGCCACTCAAACTGCACCAGTTGGATCAAGATCTAATGTGCATACTCTTAAATTTGTAGCCATTGGATCAAGATCTAGCATACATAGTCTTTATTTCACTAATCTAGATTTAACTCTCTCATCCGCTCTTTTCCTCCAAACCCTAGCCACCAACATATAGTTTTACGATAAATGGACTAGGCACGTGCATATGTTGATGAATGGGTGAATTTGGATGAATGCGAATGTGTGTATGTTGATGATGGATATGGAATTGAATAGATTTTGGATGAATGTGAATGTGGTTGTATGTTGATGAATGGGTGTGAATTGATGTGAAGTTCTATTATTGTGTGATTTGTATGTGAAATTGGAGCTCCTGCCATTTTTTTCTTGCCAAGATATAGGTGCCGTGCCAATTTTTCTTACAAACCCGCGCCTATAAAATTGCCATGTGTCCTACGCGGTCTACAACAAGCACCTATATACTTCTCATAGGTGTCGGTTGTATTCAAGAACTAGTACAACCGGCACCTATAAGGTTGTCCACGTGGCAGTCGATTTAAGAACCGACACCTATATGGCAGTATAGGTACCAGTTCTTTACATAAAATGGGCACCGATATGTTTTATAGGTGCTGGTTGTAGATCCGACACCAACAAATCAAAGGTGCCGGTTAGGATATCCGGCACCTATGACCAGTTGGACAAAACCTTCATAAAGTGGACTGCTCACTAGTTTATCTAATAAGATCTTTCAAACGCCAAGAAGCACTTAGAGGAAAGAAGAAACCTACTAATGGACAGAATTATTACCCCTTCCCCCCAACCACTAAAAGAAAATCTACATTGTGTTAGAGGAAGAAAGATATTAGCTTCATATCTATATATATAAAAAAAGAGTAAAACCACATATGCAAACAGAAAAGGGTCTCCCAGTTTCTTCTGAAAAGATATAACCCAGGAAAAAAACTGATGAGTTTTAGCAAAAGTGTACTAAACACTATTAGAGCTCACTTGAAAAAAAAAGTAAAGCAAACCACCATAATATAATATGGGCCTACAAATAATTAAAACTTTAATATCTGATTTGGAATTAATTTTAGTTATTTATATTTGAAAGTCATTTTCTTGAACATGATAGTAAAAATGTAATTAAAATACTATCCCATGCAGCGCACAGGTTTTTGAGTAGTGAACTACTAATTGGAATCAAATACAATTTTATTCTAGATGATGGAATAATTAAATAGGTGATGCCACATAAGCAACTGAACTCTCAAATCATGGTAACACAAGAAAATTTTAGCAATAAACAAGACACAACAAAGTATCAAACCAAAATAAAATAAATAATAATTATATAATATTTTAATAAGACGAATGGGTCAAACGTATCTCAAAAAGTCAATAGTGTCATATATGAAAAAACGAAGGGAGCAACATATCTTTTTGGAAGCCAAAGCAAATGATTTCACCACAGTATCTCATCGAACAAAAGTAGTACTATTAAGCAAACGACATGAAATGTAGAGAGGGATCATATCATTAGGACATAATTGGGCTCTTGGATTTAACTGGCATGTTTTGTGATTGGCTACTCGATTTGTAGCCATTGGAAGAAGATCAAACGTATGTCCTCTTTCACTAATCAAGGTTTATACCCTTTTCCTACAAACCCTAGCCACCATTATACCATTTTAGAATAAATGGGTTAGGCACATTTCATCTTGAGAAAAATTTCAGAGAAAATCTCAAGCCCAGCATGCTTCACTCATTCTTTGCTTCCAAATTAAACCCTAGCTTCTACCATCCCTTCTCCTCCTCCAACCTCAACATGCACCATCCACAAAGGTGCAACCTTTTATGCACTAGTCTTGCTTGTCAAAGAGTCGCCATCACCCTCATCCTCCTTAGCATCTTTCCTCCATGTTGCCATGCTAAACCATTGCACTTTTCTTTTCTCGATGAGGTTTTTTCTATAGCACTGGATAAGTAAATATTTTGTACCCATCACTGTCTAATAATGTGAGCATTGTTAAATTTTCATTATTGATATAATAATTCACCATGACTTGCACCAGGGTGAGAGGGGAGGATGCAGCCTTCTGCTTCACAATGCGCATGGCCTCCTCCAGTCATCTATTGATGAGACAAAAATACTCCTAGGTTGCTAGATTCGGCTTCACGAAGTAGATGCGGCAAGCCTCGATGGTGGGCAAGTTGTTGGCTTCGATAGAGAAATTCCAAATCTATATGATGAAGAGGGAATGATTGTCGAGGCTTCTGACAGGCACAACCACTTTGTCCACGGTGTCCACCTTGTGTACCAAGTGCCAACGCTAGAGCTTACTCACGAGGAGCAGTTCCCTGGCAGACTCCATGATGTGGTGGACATAGGCGACAAGCTTCGCCATCAGGGGTAGCACTAGAATGGTTGGGGCCATCATGATGGTGTCCACACAGCAGGGCTACTGAACAACATGGTCACCTTCTTCCTCGACACCGGCAAGGAGAGTGGAGAGGATGGATTCATGGTTGGTGAAAGTAGGCCATTACCTTATGCAAGCCATCGCTCTCGTGATCATCCCACCTAACGCACCTCCCATGGAACCAAGAGGTGAACACCATTAATAGGGAGGTCGTCACAATCACCTCCCTACCAATTGACCGGCTAGTGCACACAAGATCTAAACCTTTCTAGGTGCTTGTTTTTAGGTGTATGGATTTGCACTTCCACAGGTGTTGCAGGTGAGTGTATAAGCAGCACTACACGTTTCTAATATTTAAAGAGGCGTCTTGATTTTAACTGGCATATTTTGTGATTGGCTACTCAATTTGTAGACACTAGATAAAGATCAATCGTATGTCCTGTTTCACTAATCTAGGTTTATACTCTCTTTTCCTTCAAATCATAGCCACCATCGTACCATTTTAGAATAAATGGGTTAGACACATTTTATCTTGAGAGATATTATGGAAAAATGTTAGGACCAACATCCTTCACTCAGTCTTTGCCTCCAAATTAAAGCCTAGTTTCTGCCATCCCCTCACCTCCTTCAACCTCACCATACTCCATCCACAAAGGTGCATCATTTTCAGCGTGTTGCCATGCTAAACCATCATAATTTTCTTTTATTGATGAGATTTTTTCCTACACCACTGGATTACCCACTATTTTACTCACTATTATCTACCCATCGCCACCTAATAAGTTGAGCATTGTTGACTTCTCATTGTCGATATAGTAATTCTGCATGACTTGCTCTAGGGTGAGAGGGAGGATGCAGCCTTCTGCTTCATTAACATTGAGTAGATTAACCATGAGTATGGTTTCCTACAGTCATCAGTTGGTGAGACAAATATACTCATTGGTTGTCGGGTTTGGCTTCACGAAGTAGATGCAACCAGCCTCGATGGTGGGCAAGTTATCGGCTTCCACAGCGAAACTCCTGATCTAGCTGATAAAGAGGGAGCGGTTGTCAAGGCTTCTGACCAGGACAAACACCTTGTCCATGGTGTTCACCTTGTGTACCAGGTGCAAGCGCTAGAGCATGCTCATGAGGAGCAGCTCTCAGGCATATTCGACGATGCAATGGACATATGCGTCAAGCTCTGAACATCAACGATAGCGCTAGAATGGTGGTGGCCATCATGATGGTGTCCACATAGCGGGGCTACTAAACAGCTTGGTCGCCTTCTTCCTCGACAAAAGCGAGGATAGTGGAGAGGATGGATCCATGGTTGGTGACATGCACCTCATCGGAGATAGGCGCCAGGTTCACAAAGTTGCCGGGAAAGTAGGTTGCTACCTTATGCAAGCCATCGCTCTACTTATCATCCAACCTCATGTACCTTCCATGGAACCCGGAGGTGAACACCATCAACGGCGAGGTCGTCACAGCCACCTCCCTACCGGTTGATCGGCTAGTGGACACAAGATCTAAACCCTCGTAGGTGCTTGTTCTTAGGTGCATGGATTTGCACTTCCAGAGGTGGTGCAGGTGAGTGTATGACCAGTACTACACATTTCTAATATTTAAAGAGGGGTCTTGGTTTTAATTGGCATGTTTTGTGATTGGCTATTCGATTTATAGACACTAGATGAAGATCAACCATACGTCCTCTTTCACTAATATAGGTTTATACCATATTTTCCTTCAAACCCTAGCCATCATCATACCATTTTAGAATAAATGGGTTAGACACATTTTATCTTGAGAGATATTATGGAAAAATGTTAGGCCCAACATCCTTCACTCAGTCATTGCCTCCAAATTAAAGCCTAGCTTCTGCCATCCCTTCACCTTCTCTGACCTCACCATACTCCATCCACAAAGGTGCATCAATTTCAGCATGTTGCCATGCTAAGCCATCATACTTTTCTTTTCTTAATGAGCTTTTTTCTGCCATCAACGGTAGAGTTGGAATGGTTGTAGCCATCATGATGATGTCCACATAGCAGGGCTATTGAACAGCCTGGTCGCATTCTTCCTCGACACAAATGAGGATAATGGAGAGGATGGATCCATGGTTGGTGAGATGCACCTCATCGAAGATAGGTGCCAGATTCACAAAGTTGCCGGGAAAGTAGGCCATTACCTTATGGAAGCCCTCGCTCTCCTGATCATCCCACCTCACGCACCTTCCATGGAACCAGGAGGTGAACACCATCAATGGTGAGTTCGTCGTGGCCACCTCCCTGACCTCCTCCGCATGGATGAGCTCCCTAGAATGGGCGACCTTACGCATGAAAGGGGTTGAGCATGCTGGTCTTATGGGGTGGCGTCATCTCCAAGATCATGACAAGGCCAATGGCCATGTTGGCGATGAAGAGGTAGTCACGTAGCACTAGGACACATTTGCGTACGAAGCTGCCGGTGTCAAGTTTGAAGAATGTGGCAATGGAGGCGTCCCCGTATCTATTGCCGTTGAGCTCGAGAATGGCCAGCTTCTTGAGGAAGCTGCATCGTCGAAGTCCGTCGTCTTAGGGTTGGTGGTGCCAGACACCACTTGGAGCAGATGAGGCGCAAAGTGTCGTAGTTGTCGAAGTCTTCGGAAGCTAAGAGACAGTCACTGACGTGATAGATGAAGTCGGAGGAGGGGGCAGGGATCAGTCAGTTGCCATTACCACTATGGTTGATCGGCCAGTGGAGACAAGATCTAAACCCTCGTAGGTGCTTGTTCCTATGTGCATGGATTTGCACTTCCACATGCAATGCATGTGACTGTATGAGCAGCGCTACTTGTCGCTAATATTTAAAGAGGGATCTTGGTTTTAACTGGCATGTTTTGTAATTGGCTACTCAATTTGTAACCATTGGATGAATATCAATCGTACGTGTTATGCCGCTAATCTAGGTTTATACCCTCTTTTCCTTCAAACCCTAGCCACCATCATACTATTTTAGAATAAGTGGGTTGGACACATTTTATCTTGAGAGAAATTATGGGAAAATGTCAGGCCCAACATGCTTCACTCAATCAGGCTTCTGCCATCCCTTCATCTCCTCCGACTTCACCATCCACCATCCACAAAGGTGCATCATTTTCTACGTGTTGCCTTGCTAAACCATCAAACTTTTTTTTCTTAGTGATGTTTTTTCTGCGCCACTAGACTACTCTCTGTTATGTACCTATCACCTGCTAATAAGTTGAGCATTGTTGACTTCTCATTGTTGATATAGTAATTTAGCATGACTTGCTCCTGATTGAGAGGGAGGATGCAACCTTCTGCTTCAGCAACATTGCGTAGATTAACCATGCATATGGCCTCCTCCAATCATCTGAGTGTGAGACAAAAATACTTGTTGTTTGCCAGGTTCTGTTTCATGAAGTAGATGCAGCCAGCCTCGACAGTAGGCAAGTTGTCAGCTTCGACAGAGAAACTCCTGATCTAGCTGATAAAGAGGGAGCGGTTGTCAAGGCTTCTGACCGGGACAAACACCTTGTCACGGTGTCCACCTTGTGTACCAGATGCTAGTGCTAGAGCATGCTCACGAGGAGTAGCTCCCCGACAGACTCCATGATGTAGTGGACATAGGCGTCAAGCTCCACCATCAGTGGTAGCGCTAGAATGGTGGCGGCCGTTGTGATGGTGCCCACACAGTGGGGCTATTAAACAGCTTGGTCACCATCCTCCTTAACACTGGTGAGGATAGTGGGGAGAATAGATCTATGGTTTGTGACATGCACATATGCACCTCATCAGGGACAGGCGGCAGATTCACCAAATTGTCGGGAAAGTAGGCCATTATCTTATGGAAGCCCTCGCTCTCCATATCATCCCACCTCACGCACCTTCCATGAAATCAAGAGGTGAACACTGTCAACGGCGATGTCATCACATTTCTATTTATAGGGTTGTGTAGTAAACACATTTCTATTTAATTGGTCCTGTAAAATTGCATGGGAAATCCAATTAGTTTTCGTGTAGCAACCACAATTCTATTTGTGTAGGAAATCCAACAAGCTAGGAGTGAAATACTGAGAAAGCCAACTGATGTTATCAAAGTATTCAGGTATGTGGTTTAACAAAGTTGCCTTCTTCAAAAATGCTTGCTATAAGTGCGTCTTAATAGGACACATATATTCTCATCATGGGTGTGCATAAGGACAATGTTGATGTATCGGGCCCATCAATTTTTTTTTCATGTGGTTTATCAAAGCTAAGTTACTGCCTTGTGTGAAAAGAAAACTTAGACACGTATTTAATTTACAATGCGTGTTGGAGATATATTTGACATGCAAATATTAGGAAAAGTAAATCTTTTTTCTTTCAACTATGGGCCAAATTTCAACTAAGTGATATAGGTTATTCCTTAAAGGGTTAAGTCCGATTTACCCCCCTAAACTCTTGCGAAAGTACGCTTTGCCCCCTTAAACTATGATACCAGATATAATACCCCCTTGAACTATTCAATCCCCCCCGCGACCAATTTCGACTGATTTTACCCCTTTGGTCCGACGTGGCACACCCATGTGGCAAATGATGTGGCAGTTACATAAAAATATCCCTGCCCTCCCCCTCCCCCCCCTCTCTCCCTCTCCCTCGTGAAAAATTCCCCACCCAAACCCCTAACCCTAGTGGCGCAGGTGGAGCTGGGCGGTGCAGCGGCGTGGTGAAGGGCGGCGCTGGGGCGTGGTGAAGGGCGACGCAGGCGAGGCTGTGCGGCGCTGCGCAGGCACGACGCTTGCACGGCGACGCGGCACAAGCACAGCGGCTAGGCACACGCAACTGCGAGGCAAGAAGAGCTCCTCAAAAGTGAAGAAAAGGATGTGTTTACTGATTGAAAATGTTCACTGAAGCATATATTCCCTTGTGCTATTCAAAATAGCCTCCTTGATTGATTTATACTAACTGTGCACACACTTTATTGCACAAAACATGACCATCACAAATTGAGAAACATGCTGGTTCAAATAGCCTCTCCATGACATATATCAGTACTGATTACATGCAGTGATTACATGCTAGTACATTGCATATACAGGAAGATCACAGCTTAACATACAACCCCAGAATTACAAATACACATGCTACAAATGCATACAGAAGCACACATCTTCCCTTATCTAATATATTATTTTTAGCAACTAGATTAGCATTTTCCAGCATCTTTTTGCTTCCCCATTGCTTCCATCTGTTCCTTGTGCCTAGCAACATTGGCCTCCATCTGCACCTTTGCATCAGTGACATGCTTGAGCTCTGTGGCATACCTGTGCACCGTCCCGTGCTTGAGCCTTGCCGCCGTGCGAGCGTCGCGCCGCTGCGCGTGTGCCTCGCCGCTGCGCTTGTGTCGCACCGCCGCGTGTCTCGCTCCGCCGTGTGAGCGTCGGAGCCTGCGCAGCGCGCGCCGCTCGCGCCGCAGAGCCTCGCCTACGTCGCCCTTCACCACGCCCCAGTGCAGCCCTTCACCACGCCGTTGCGCCGCCCAGATCCACCTGCGCCGCTAGGGTTAGGGGTTTGGGTGGGGAATTTTTCGCGAGGGAGAGGGAGAGAGAGGATAATTTAGACTATTTAGGGATAATTTTATGTAACTGGCACATCATTTGCCACATGGGAGTGCCATGTCAGACCAAAGGGGTAAAACCAGCCGAAATTGGTCGCGGGGGGTTAAGTGTCCAAATTGAATAGTTAAAGGAGGTATTATGTCTGGTATCATAGTTTAGGGGGTAAAGCATACTTTCGTAAGAGTCTAGGGGGTAAATCGGACTTAACCCTTCCTTAAAAAATCAATGGCAAGCTCAACTATGTATTTTCCTGGCGCCAAGCTTTATAATTGTTCACGGATTCGCCTAGAGGCACCGAGGCCTCCAAGTATGCACTGGCATCCCTAAAAACTTTAAAACTAAATAGAAAAAACTTTAGGCATCACCTATGGATTAGTGGTCTAAATTATAAAATGGGTGTTCATATTTATAGTAGTGCACAATAAATGGCATGTTGTGCACACCGAGGAAAATATTTTTGGTCCGACGGCTTGAGCTAGTGGTTAATAGAAGCTTCCGTTCATAAAAAGTATTTTTCTCTTAAGCTCTGTGAAGTTTATCTTCCGCGTGTGAGGTCAAAATATACACTTCGCCGACTCAAGGTTTGTGATCGAGGCGTAGTAGTGGTAACAATCGATTTTACCTCCTATAAACAAAAAAAGGAAAAATCCGTGCCAACCTGATTGGCAGCAGAGGAATCTTTTGTACTACTCCTATATTTAAGAGTAAAATGATACTTCCTCCGTCCCTAATATAGCAATCTAGTACTGGACGAGATACTTAATAGTACAACGAGTTCATACATACTTCCTATCCAGAGAGTTAAGACATACTTCGATTCGTTTCGTTGTACTATAAAGTGTTCCATCTAATTTTAGATTGCTATATTATAAGATGGAGGGAGTAGCCAAAATGATAGGGATCAATCCAGCCATGGGCAGTTATGCATAGCCGCATTCAACGCCAGTAAATTAATTCCATTTTGATTTCTAATCCAACTAGTCAAACAAAGAGTAAGCTTCTGACAGCAGATAAGCATCTGGTATGCATTGTAAGCAGATGCAAACAGCGTAGGGAGGAAACAAAAACGAACTTTAAGGCTCATGTCAATATTACTTAAGGTGTGTTTATTTCACGTCAAAAATAGAAGTTTGATTGAAATTGAAATGATGTGACGGAAAGACGAAAGTTTATATGTGTAGGAAAGTTTTGATGTGATGGAAAAGTTAAAAGTTTGAAGAAAAAGTTAGAAACTAAACCAGGCCTTAGTACAGAAACCAAACAATTTGGTGTGTTGATCCTATTAGATCATCCAAACAGTGTAGGGAGGAAACAAAAAGGATCTTTAAGGCTCATATCAATATTACTTAGTACAAAAACCAAACAATTTGGTGTGTTGATCCTATTAATAGGATCATCCACATTAGTCGGCAATGGAACTCTGGATTCATATATATGATGCAGCAGGTCCTGCCTTGGGATAAAATATCAAACCACAAAGGCAATCGATCATACCATTGGGAATGAAATATCAAACCACAGGCACAGAGTAGACCAAATCAGATAATACAGTAAAAGGAAATGAGCAGACTCAAACTTCTCTGTTGGGAAGACCTCAAATAAGAGCAGGAGCTCTGTCGTCAGTGTAGAACAAGTGTTCTGCCATATGTACAGAAATGTGACGATTGGCAAACCAAGACCATAACCAATGCAGGAAACTTCAGAAACCAAGCCAGAAGTTCATTACCATAATACTACTAAGTTTCAAAAAGGAACACTATTCATGCAAAACAAGTACAGGTCCTCTCTTCTTTCTAGAGAAAGGCTTAAAGTAATTGGCATGTCTAAATGGGTTTTGCTGAAGTAATAGGAAGAAAAACATCAAACAGAAGTACCTCTTTACTGGATAATTAGGATGTAAAGTTATTTATAAGTCCTCTCTTCTTTCGAGAGAAATGCTTAAACATAATTAGCATTCATACATAGGTATTGCTGAAGTAACAGGAAGAAAAACATCAAACAGAAAGAGTGCAAGTCCTCCCAAAGGCCACATAAACAGTCAACAACCGGACATATAGAGATAAAAGCAAACGAAACAGCCATACAATGAATAGCTAAATGCACAACTGCAGAAACTGGTCAACAGAACACAAAGTAATACATTCCTATAGATGTCTAATTAATTTCAATTGAATTTTATATGACAGACCATCAAATATCTAGTATAAGGAATAAAAAATGTCATCATCAATATTTAGTAAAGAAAAACTATAGGATTGATAGCAAGTTCAGTCAAGCAGTTGCGATAGAGGAATGCCATGTTAAATGTAAATTGAAGAAGATATCAGACCACATGACCAAACTCAAGTGAAGCATTTGTTAAAGCTCATCATCTGATGAAATGGTGTCATTTGTAACCAATAAACAACATAGAAAAATATGAATACTAAAATTCATGTTACGAAGCTAAAACAAGCTAGCTAGTAAAACAATCTATATTTACTCTCAACCATAAACCAGATCATGTTAATCTTTTCAGTTCCCCCATGTTACCGATATGCAGAACGTCCATCAAATGATTAGGGGTGCCAGTGGACTGAAACCCATTCCAAATCCACCCCGCCCCATTTGTCTGTATTGCATATTTCCCAGTCCACTCCAAATCAACTAATCACTTGTAGAATCCAAGCCAACCCACCCCAACACAAAAGCTAATCCAAACCAAATGCAAAATAATAGGTTGAACCCATTCTGAGACCATTCCTAGAGAAAATGAAATCCATACTGTTGCCACAGACAAGGCAACCCGACATTCGGTGTCTCCCACCGTGCCCCAGCATGGCTGGTTTCGAGAAAGTGCCACCGCTGACAGAAGATGACATCACTCTGCACCATGTCTGCTGGCACCCACGCGACAGTGACGGCGAGGACAATAACTGAGACATGAAGCCGCTGAACAAATGGCGACAGACAGATTTAAAATTAAGGTGCTGAGTGCTGGACAACAAATCCTCAAGAAATCTTCAAGAAATCATGCATTCAATGTCCCCTTTTTTTTCCAATTTTTGAGATTTCAACCAAAGAATCTCATCTCTTTTACTCCCAGTTGGTTGCTCGATGTTGTTCTTTGCTCTGCTCACCTCATTCACTTCACTACCCTCAGGTCGATGTTCTAACAGTCGGCGCGACTGTGCCCAGGGTGGGTGGAGGCAGGACAGCGGTGGCACCTCCTGCAGCCCGTGCACGGAAGATGACTGGGGGGAGGGGAGGGACAGCGGCGCCTCCTACGCTCGGACACCCGGTGCGCAACCACTCGACCAGGATCCAAGGCAATGTACTGGTTGGGGTCCATGGGTTCAATCCATTTTAAAACCAAAAACACTTCAGCCAGATCCAATCCAATCCAAACCGCTTCACTTGTAGCCCCAAATCGATCCAGGCCAAATCTTAAATCAATCCAGTCGGACCCAACCAAAGCCAACCCGTTCTTAGATCCAACCCATTCAGCCCACTTAAATCCAGTCCATTAGCACCCCTATAAATGATAATGTAAAGGTGCTAGCTAGGCACCAGTACATGCAAACAATGATATACAATAGACATATGAAAACATTTTGAAACAAACATAATTCGTAGTCTAGCTAGTGACCACTTAAGATTTTGCATTTCATCAGCATACTACAAGCAGTGATATAAAGAAGTACCCACTGAGAAACGAAGGACAACCACCACACAAACAGGCATGTCAACATAAAAAAGAATTGTCATGCTGAGAGTATTGTACCTTCAGAACACCATGACGAACTGCCTGATTGCACAGGCAGGGAACAACATCAAAAAGAACGATCAGATATTAAATACATACTTTTGTATGGAAGCGAAGCAATCGCTTATTTGCAGTAAAATTAACCAGACAAGCTGTCCAAGATATCTAATGCAATAGTCCCTAAACATAATTTGAACTATCCTACTATCTTTCGCACTAATTCATCATGACAAGAACTTGCTACTTGAACTAAACAGTGCAGTCAGCGATAAAAATTGGGCAAACAATGAAAGATGATTGCACAGCACAAAGAGTCAAAGACAAAACAACTAAAGCAACTCAACTACAACAAATAGTAACAGCAAGGCACAACAAACTACCATGGAAACCATAAGCAAATCATCAGATCAGATCAGACAACATATATTCACCAACGAAAGTTTCAATTTTTTTTCCCATTTCAGATTGTTTTATTTAACTAACCATATTCATTCATTGGGCTGAGTTGGTGGTGGTCTGTTCACCCCATCCTCAATAACAAGCCCATACAACACACCGGCATGCTTCTCGGTCGATCCTTTGAAGTACACCTCCTTGATCTTGTTGTAGCACCCGAGGGTCAACAGCGAGTCAGAGCCGGCCTGGTGGCAGGTCCCCACACGCTTGACATCAAGAAGCTCACCGAGCCTGCTCAGGCCGCCGTGGAGGTTGCTGCAGAACCTCATGAGGTGCTTGATGTCGTAGAGCACCGGGAAGTAGATTCTGATGAGGTCAAAGAAGGCGGGCATGTTGTCCGGCAGGTTCCGGCCGGTGAGCAGCCTGAGCAGGTAACCGAAGTCGTACCCGCTGTGGAAGGTGATCCACTGCACGTCGGCGTTGAGCACGACGCCCGACGACATGAGCAGCTCGGCGAAGCGGATCGGGTCGGCCCCCTCAGCGGCGAACCGATCGAAGTCGATGCCGCAGGTGCGGAGCATCTGGATGGAGTCGGCGTTGGACGGGTCGGTCCGGGGGTCGAACCCGCGGAAGTTGAACTGCCAGATGCAGCGCCTGCCCCCCGTCCCCCGCCGCGGGAGGTCGCCGCCCTCGTCGGAGAGGGTGAGGCCGAGCTGGATGAGCTTGAGCATGTTGACGTTGGCCTCGAGGTTGGCGTAGTTGAACTCGTCGGTGGTGCGGAAGTTGCCGACGGGGCGGCACACGATGCCCGGGAACTCCGTGTCCATGGCGACGTACGGGTACCGGTCGACCTCGTCGCGGATCGCCGCGATCTCCGCCTCCAGGTTCCCCGCCCATACCTCCCGGATCTCCACGCCCTCGTCGGGGCTCTCTACGCAGGCTGCGGCGGCGGCGGCCATCGGCGCATCCAGCGACCTAGGGTTAGGGCTACTTGCGGCGTTGTAGGCGCTTGTCGGAGATGGGAAGCGGCGGGTGGTGTGGGGGGGGGGGGAAGGGGTGGGTCCCACGCGTCAGCGGCGGGCGGCGATGCGTGGGAGACCCCTTGCGAGGGAGGCGGAGGCGGAGGCGGAGGCGGAGGAGATCCAGGAATGGAGAGGGAGGAGGGGGATGAAGAAGGCGAGGGGAAAGCGGGGGGACGAGCCGGCGGAACCGGGTCGGGCCCACCCCTCAGACGTGTACGGGTGTTCGGCCATCGCTTTGTTTTTGCCCCATTTCGCGTATCTAAAGCTATTTGGGGTTAGACTTGTTTTTTTATTTTTTTTTCCTTCCCTCCCTCTTTTCTTTTAACACCTTATTCGGGGCTAGAGTTGATACAATTACAATGGCTTTGTTTAGTTCCACGCCAAAATTGAAAATTTGAAGAAATTGTAACGATGTGACGGAAAAGTTGAAAGTTTGTGTGTGTGGGAAAGTTCGACGTGACGAAAAAGTTGGAATCTAAACAGGGCCAATGTCAAAAAAAAAAAGAGTTGATACAATTACAATGGTAATATTAGGTTAGCATTTAGTAAGTAAGATTTAGAAAGTTGTTGTTGATGTTCTTAGGCGTTATTTATCTTTTACGGTTTTTTCGGATGCATATATTTTAAACTAGTTATATACTCGGGATTACTTCAGCACATCATCCAAGTGTTATCATTGGCTTATTTTAGTGCGAGGTCAATTAGAATCGAAAAGATGAAAACAGACCCCGAGCCTATAGAGGGATAAAGGAGAAAACGAGGGAAAAGTGAGTACTTAATAGTGCGGCGAGCCAGTAAAACCGGGTAAAGTTTCATCCTTGAAGCGTGTATGGATGCTCTTTCATACTAAGCACACCCCTTACTTATTCGCCCCCACCATTCAACCGTACATCCAACATTATTCATTAGTTTGAATTGGTACAATTGTGATGCTAGCATGCATTTTATTGGCATTGTGTGTGAAATTTAGAAATCTATTATATTAAACTTATTTTATCTTTACACCTTTTTCAGTATCTTTTTTCAACTTAGTAAGTATACTCAAAGTAACTTCATTGAATCATCCAACTATCTCTAGTTTCTATATCTAAGATATTTTTATGATCTTATTTGAGGTCACGCGAAAAATTGAAAAATAGAAAAATGATAAGAGCCTATAGAGGGGCAATGAAGAAGATGAGGGGGGAAAGTGCTAGATAGGGCAGTGAGCCAGTGGAACCAAGTTGAGCCTACCCTATAAATGTATACATATACTTTTTTTAAGCTAAACATAATGCCATATTACTATTACTTATTTGATCTTATTACTCGGTTACTCATTCAACCATATCCAACCCTATCCAGCGGTACGACTATCTTTTTTTTATTTGTTTTTCTTATGTTTTTCACATTCAACTTGTGAGTTGCTTATTGTTACTTCGTCACTCCATCATTCATTCAATGCCTATTTCTAGTGGGTTTTTCTCTCTCTATGGTTCTTTCACTTTGTGGTTGGTGACTTTGTGTAACGCCATTTAAAAGCTATTTAAATGTTTTTATTATTATGAATATTATTTCGCTGATTTGGTTGTTGAGTTTGCATGACTAGGTGTAAGTGGTTGTATGAGTATATTAGAGCGAGTGTGTTTTCACCATGAAGTATATCCAACTACCATCACATCTTCACAATTTTCTGCTTTGATGTCCCTCGATGAGACTTGAAGGGCTCGTTTGGTTTAATACACGATTTGGTATTGCTAAAATTTTGGTAACATGTGGTTATGGTTTGGTGTTAAAATACATAGCCAATAAGAAGCCCTACTGCCAAAAGGAGAAAATAACCATCTCACGATCTATAAATGAGAATTTGTATCACATCAAAGATCTAAAGATCTAGTTTCTTTTCTGGAGTGCTCATGCTCTGAGAGCACAAATATTTCTTCTTCAGACCGTTCTTAAACAGAAAAGTCGACTAAAATTGCCTTCTATTCCATCAAATTTTTACTCCCTTGATACCATGTCACTTGAAACAGTCTCTTCATTCGGTTGGTTAGGGGATAACACTGCAGGGAAAGATTAAAGCATACTTTTTTCCCACTGCAAATGTCTGGACATAATGTCGAAAGGAGACTTTGGCGTTGCTTGTGTTCACGGTGTTGCTCTACAGGCCAGGAGTCACCATGTGGTTAGGCAGGAACACGATGGCATGCGTTCACAATGCTGTGACCGACTGACTTTCGGGCTTAGGTTCCAATACTAATTCCCCACCTGAGTACCTGACTTTGACGATTCCATGCGTGCTGCAACTGGCTAGTTGTCATAGAAGAGTCCTGCGTTGCTCTCTCATGGCCACAGAAGGCTAGTTTTACGAATCGTTTGAGATCAGAATACGGTGAGGTAGTCCTCATGTGGGGATCTGAGTCGGTGTAACTGATTTCCTCTTCAGCAGCAAGTCGTCCATCAAACGAAGCAATGGCCAGCTGATTGTGTACAAGGATGACCTTCACCTCGGAGTGCCTGGGTTTTCTGTGGAAGCTCCGTAAAGACAAGAGAAACCTGGGTTAGCTGATATTACGAAAAATGTAGTCATGCCATGTCAGGTGAGGAGTAAGCAATGTAAGCAACCATTGTGCTGAAGCTGAAAACAATATCACTGTTCCACATGATTGCGCCACGAATAGAAACACCTTGCCCATTTATGGTCAGTCAAGCAACATAATCATCGTGTAAGTGATGTTCTCCTCATAGGAGCTTAACTGAAGATTCCAGCAATGCTGACTGGTTGTGGTTGATCAGACCTGGAAACTCTTATTAATCTGAGGCGACTTCCATAAAAATATATGTTGTTTAGCGTTCCAGATATTCCTTTAGATCTAGCATCAGCGAAGTATTCCAGCATATCTCAGAGGTGCCACGCCCAGAAAGCGTTGAAGTAGATGGTTCAGATGAAACACCATCCAGGGCCTCAGCTAAATCTGAATCCCAAAGCCCTGACCTGCAAACCTTCCTGTAGGCATCAAAGCCTGCAGCTTTCAGGCCTTCCGAAAAGAAATTATTCAGAGAGGGACTTTCCGAGTTTATTTCTCTTAGTAAATCTATTGCCGTATCAGAACTGTGGAATATCAAAGCTGAGCACGAGTTATCCAATAATCTGAGCTCAAAATCTTTTGAGAAGGCATGATGCAAGCTTGCAAGGCGAGATCTCAGTTCTTTGACAGATGTCTCCCTAAACCCCCATAGGAAAACAACATTATCAGTTCTCACTGATCTGGTGGTATTTGACTCATTACTGGATTTATCATCTTCAGATTCTTCAGCCGTACAACTCGGATACAATATGTAAGAATATTCCTCAACTGTGTGACACTTATCACCAGAGTGAGTTTGACCATTGGGACTGATTTTCAGTAAATTACTTAGTTTAGCAAACAACTTTGTTATTCTCAGAACATTTTCCCCACTTTTGGTGACACTGTTGTTACCATCTGCAAAAGAGAATAAAAAGTGAGAGTTCAGTAGCTTGAAGAATTTAAGATTTAGTCATCGATTTTGTACCCACACTTCATTTGGTTTCCCAAACACGATTGAAAAGGAAATGATCCATGGTTTATGAATAAACATGGCATGTCAATTATGCAGCTGAAACTATACCTTGCTGAGGTATTTCTACATCCATCGGCACAAAGTATTGTCTTTGTAGGTAACTCAGAGCACCTTGTATATTCTTCGCTTTTCTCAAAGGGCCAATTTCTCTCCACATGTGACTGATGTCAATAACATTAGAAAATACCATCCTCAAGGAGCACATGAATTCATGCAAGTTTGGTGGAAGAGGTGCAACAAATTTGGAGTGTATCATTGTGAAATCTGGGATAAGAGGGAGATGTTGAAATCAAGAGCAAAAAAGATTAACATGTCAGAAAATTGTGCAGGTTTGTTATGCATCAACCTACCATTCAAGAAATTATAAGATATAATTGGTTTCTGTGAAGATGATAGTAGATCAATAACTTCTCGAAAACCACGGAACTTCAAATTATGTTCATCCTCCATTTTTTTTATGTCCATCTGAAAATGATTTCCATAAGAACGGATCCTGAATACGTGACACCTTCCTTTTATTTTATACAAGCACATGCTGCCAATCTGAAGAGATACAAACCAGGAGAAGGTTCTTATCCTCTGGAGAACTAGTGAAGATCACACGCACTGCCCTAGCTGTCCCAGCTTTGTCCGGAACAACAAGAGGTACAAGGTCATCAGAGATATGATTTGCTGCCTGCAGCATAGCTCAAAACAATCAAATATTACACAGGTAAACAGGCTTATTATTTAACTTTACAGCTTACATAATCGTGATGTAACAGATGGAACAATCCATTTCGCTTGTTGCAATTTTATTTATTTATACTTTATATAAGGATCGGCTTATTGAAATTAAATGTTAAATCTAAAGCAAAGCATCTGTTACAAATCAGTGAATTCTTTTCATATATCAGTGCTCAAAACCAATACAATAGTAAAACAAAATACAGAAGATAAGTAGGCTCAACCTAAATTCATTTTTCTTCATGAAATCAGTGGATTTCTTTTCGTATATCAGTTCTCAAAATCAGTGAATTATTTTCATATATCAGTACTCAAAACCAATACAATAGTGAAACAAAATTCAGAACATAAGTAGGCTCAACCTAAATTCATCTTTTTTTCTTGATGAAATCTATGATTCTCTGAATAATTGATGAAATCATATTTGAAGAAAGAGAAAGCAAATGTAACTTGTAAAAACACACCTCCAAAACCAGTTGAACTTGGCGATCACTGCAAACATCAATGCTGAAACTGGGCCTTGAACCATACGATTCACTACCCAAAATCAGTTGCCTAAGGGTATTTACTAGAGAACCTGCCCAGTAAGAAGCGATGTCAGGACTGGCCAATAGACTAGAATTAGACTGAACATTTATCTATAATAACCTACCATCAGCTGTTTTACATGGTTTTGTATATCCTTTTCGCCAATGCTCTATTCTCGATTTAATTCTAGTCAGAAAAACGGAATCAGCAATGGATGTGCTTGGTGACGATGATAATTGGCGAACATGAGGGATAAATATCCTTTCCCTTGCCAAGGATTCTTGAGCCCTTGATAAATAAGATATACCTGGCATATGGCCACCAGAAAATTAGGCTGTCTATAAAAAATAATACAACTTGCTATTCATCACAGTACATGGTATAATACTCACCATCATAAATGCACATATTGAAATCAAAACCACTATGAGCCATAGATGATAAATAAGATGATTGACAGGAAAAACTGTAAGCAGGCATTCCCAACTGTAACTCATCTCTGGGAAATAAATGAAAATTGTACCTGTACATCCAAAATACAGACAAAAGCATCAGCAACAATCAGGGAATACAAAATACTATGGACTGAAGCAAGGGAGAGCACAACATGGTACTCTCAAGTGGACAAAAATTTTGAATTGATTGTCTAGAAATTTTTGTGAACTCCATACAAAACTGCATCTAACATTTATAGACAATAAAAATGGATAAATTGATTGGCCATGGTCATAAATGAACTTAACTGTTATGAACAAACTAGTAAAATATGCAAAACAGGGTGGTTTCAATTGTCATGCATAAATGAATGTCAATACAAGTACTGTTCTTTGAAAGTAGCACAAGCAGAAGATTTTAGTATGGTTAAATTGTTGTTCTAATAGAAACAGGTCGGAGTCAAGAGCTACTCCAGGAGATATAGAGATTTTCAAAGCAACTTTGTTGTCCTTAAATATGGTAATTTCTGTGCAATAGCACATACCATTTTTTTTAGCCAGGTTGGCCAAAGAAGCGACCAACCGATTGTATTAAGATTTGAAGAGGAAATGCAATAAAGTTAAGTTTACATTAACGCCAGCATATTTTCCTCAACAGAACACTGTCGATATCTGGAAGAAACAGGCTAGCTTCAGTTGGAGCTGGCAGACAAGTCGCCAAAACCACATCCACTAAAGACAACAGCTAATCAGCAGGTTCTTTGAACACTCCCGCTTCTCTCCACACCACAATCTCCTCTAAGACACCGCCAAACAGTTGCGATGGAGACTTCCTTCGATTCTCAAAAATTCTGGCATTCCTTTCCTTCCACACAAGCCAACTTAATATCAAACATAGAGAATCGAATGCTCTTCTTAATTGCTTCGCAAACCTTTGCCTCATCGCTAGCCACCAGTCCTCAAATGGTTGATCTATATCCCCAGGAAGTTGAAATAGGACGTCAACTGATTCAGTTCCTCAAATAGGACGTCAAGTTGAAACAGCACATATAATTTTGGTGGGTTGCTTGCTAGTTTATATGGTATATTTCATTTGACTGTCAACTGATTCAGTTCATTGAATGACAGAGGATATCAGTACAGCCAAAGGCTTTCAGTTATTACCTGATTACCTGGTCCATACTTAAGCACTGAAGCTGATTTATTCTATCATTTATCCCATTTGTGTGATAATACAATTGGACCTGCCTTGCTCTACATTAACTGTGGAAAAGTTCAAACACTATGCTAAAGGACCCCCATCTTCGATTTCCATAGATTATGCGTCTGTTTGGTTTGTAGCCAAACTCAACCAAACCAAAAAATCATTGACGGTGACAGAATATTAGTCATCTTTATGGTTTGTAGCCAAAAATTGGCATTGCCAAATTATTGGCATATGCTTAGTTGGATGGCAAGTACAACTTTGGTAATTGGCACCAAACCAAACAAAGACCTAGCCAATTTTACTAAAAAAGTTGGCAATTACCAATTCTTGTCACTGGCAAAAAAATTTTGTAAGGCTAGAAATGGCAATGAGCCAACAAACCATATGTCATTTTTTTCCTGGATTAACACCTTGCTTGTCCTTATAACAGGCTATTTATTTCAAATACATCATTTAATTTCCTCACAACATGGATAAGTGGACACTTCTATCTTTATTTGTACCACCTCTCTACTGAATTACATAATATATATCGTTGGCTGTCCACAGCCTCTAGCATTATTTTATCCTGACAATTCAACTAAACATCTAGCGTGAAGAATCGAACCCAGGACGATAGAGTAGTCTTCCTTTACATCCTGGGATGAGCCTTCATGCTCATGTTTTTTTCATCACTGGCCCAGCATAAAAACTGCAAAGAAAATTAACTAGTCATGTGATAAGCTTGCCTACGAGGCTACGATTCGTTTCCCCTGGTTTCACTACTTAAACTAGTTCCAGATGTAACGTGGAGATACAACTTTCAATAACTCCTCGCCAAACTAGGAAAAATGTTGACAACACAGGTAGTTTCTCATCTGTATGGCATTCTGATGCACTCTGCAAGGCAAGAGTCAGATGCATTTCATATTGCTCGAAGACGCCGCTGACATTTTGATCGCAAGCAAGTTGCAAACAGAAATCGCGCAAGACGTTCGACAAAATGCATTGTCGAAAATCCTAGCTGCCATAGTAATCCTTATGCAGGATGGAGAGAGGGAGAGAGAGCTGCTTACGGATAGGCGACGAGGGTCGAAGGGGATGTGGCATCAACGCGGAAGGGGCAGATGGCGAAGTGGAGCGGCTGGAAGGACTCCGCGGCGAGCTTAGCCTTCAGGTACGCCGTCTCCGGGGTGTCCACCGGCAGCGCGCGCCGCCAGCCCGTCGGGGCGCCCGTCCTCTGCGCCGCGATGGCCACGTAGTCGCACGCCTCCACGTGGGCCGCCAGATCCTGCACGGCCTCCGCGAAGTTCCGCTTCGTCACCTGCCTCGCCGCCGACGCCGTCGCGGCGCGCGTGGCCGCCGCCATATCCGGGCCTGCGCGGGCTGAGTTGCCTGAACCGCGCACGACGAGAGCTGCGTGGCCTCTCTATCCCAGCCGGCGGTAGCGGAAGGAACGAGGCGGGATTCTGATGGACGCAGCTGAGGAGAGGCGGAGGAGGTGGTGGTGGTGGCGGCGGCGGCGGCGGCGCGAGGTGCCGGTGAGCAGCGCGGCGGCGCTGCGAATCACCGAACGAGAATTTAGGGGTCGGGTGGTGGGGGAAGTTGGGCTGGGCTCTGTGCGTAATGGGCTGCAAAATGGGCTGTAGATGGAGATCCGCAGACGTTCTACACAGCCGAATTCAATTTTCGCAGAATTCGGAATAAAATTCCATATTTCAAAGGACGAGTAAGTTTGGTGGTGTTTGTTCAGGCGAGAATCCTTTTGCTGCTAGGGAACAATAGTGGGATACGTTTTTCTATGCAAGGTTTACAAATGCGATGTACTTCCTCGGTTTCATAATAAGTGCATTTCTAGCTTCTTTCATTTGTGTCAAAGTAAGTTCATGTTTAGAATAATCATTGCATCGAAATTTGTGAAAATATGGGATATTTGTATTTGGAGAAGATAAAATGAGAAATAGTTACATTGGGATTTGATAAATTAGGGGTATTCTAGTCATTTTGTATGTGCAAGATTAGTGAAAATAAACTTATTTTGAGACGGATATAGTAACTCCTCAAATATTTATTAGGTTGATGTAGTGGAGGTATGAATCTAGAAACCGTTTGGCAAACCACCAAACCAGTCAAGTACTCAAGTTTTGAAAAATCTCAAGTGAAAATCAAACTTCATCGTCAAATTTAGTCTGAAACTCTGAATTCAACCGTTTTCCTTGGTAACTGAGCAGTAATCACGGTTCACGGTTATCGAAAATACCGCTCACAAAGTGTTCATGAGAGTGATCGGTGAAAAAACAGTTATGTAAGGATCCAGGTCCTCTACAATTAAACTACTAATGTAGGGTATGATATTCAGCGATAGAACGGTTCTATAAGAGCGAGTACAATAATTGACGATAGGAGCACCACGTAGGATTTTTCACTGATGTGGAGAAGAGATAGTTGAAGAGAGAGAATGAGCGGGGACTAATTAGTCGCTCGGCTCCACGTGCAACCCGAGGTTGTGGGCCCGCTCGCCACAACGATGGCGCCCCTGCGCTAGCCACATGCCTTCGTCTTCCCTCGTCGCCACGGTCGTCACCTGCGTCCAGCGCCCACCTCGCCCCCCGTCGGCCACGTCTGCCTCAGCTACTGCGGATGTCACTGCTTGCGTCCGCCTCGGCCATGGCCGTCACGTCGTAGACATCACCCTTGTCCGGTGCAGCAACTTCCCTCGTCCACCTTGGCTGCAGCCGTCACCACCGCTCTCATTCCGCCCGACCGACACCATATCATGCATCCGTCGTACAACACGACCATCGTCGTCTCTCGCGTTATCCGCACGGTTGGCGGCGCCTTCCACGTCCGCCGCACGGTCACAGTCGTCTGGATCAACCGTCACCGCCTTCCAGTTCGGCCACCCCCATCTTCTGCGTCTATCGCACGACCGTCGCCATCTGGCTCGGCCGCCTTTGTCTTCCATGCCCGCCGCACAACCGTCGCTGTCTCCCGCGTCTGCCGCACGACCGCCACCCCCGTCCTGCTCATCTCCCGTGTTATCCGCACACCGACCGCCATATCTCGCGTCCGCCGCATGGGCGCCCTCATCATGCCCGGCTGCCGGCATCACCCACATCCGCTGCACGGCTGCCGCCATCTTCCTCATCGTCGCACGGCTGCTGCCATCTCCTGCATCCACACCGCCGTAGCGCCACTGAACATCATCTGGACTTACTGGAGAACAATACGACATGAAAGGAAGGGGATGAGATGGAGAAAGAGAATGAGATATATGAAGATATGGGTCCCACTAATATAATAAAATATTTATGCTACAGTGCTTCTATAATACACATTAGCGCTACACTGTGTACACATGGCTATTTTTTGGAGCTGGCAATAGACTATATTATTAACTTTGCTCTAAGTATCCAGGTCCTTTGCAGTTAAACTACCAAGGCAGGAGCTGGTGCCACGGTGTTTTGCAGTAGGATGAAAAAACGGTAGGATATCGTTTTCGTTAAAAACAATATCGTTGTCAATTATTTCCGACTATAAAATTTAGATTTTCTACTTTCTATTTGTGTCATATTAAAATTAGCACCAAATAGTTAAATTTTATGTATATAGAAAATTCCTGATTGCACCAAAATCATCTCCGTAGAAATACTCTATCGTCTCCAACCGTTTTCATACCCTATCATGGATAAATATCCTGCGAAACACCTGTAGCCCTCGGAGCAAATACTCATGTGGCCTTCGGAGCAAAAATACTCGTCTGATTCTGTAGTACTTCTAGTAAATTAAGGGACTGTTTGGTTCCCAGCCACACTTTACCATTACTTGCCAACAAAAATTACCACACTTTGCCTAAGGTGAGGTGGTCAAATTGTTAGCCACAACTTACTAAGCCTAAGAGAATCTTGCCACACTTTTTTGAGCCATTGACACGTGGGACCCAATTTGTTGGAGGGGAATCTTGCCACAACTGTGGCTACAAACAAACACCTGTCAAATTTGCCTAACCTTAGGCGTGGCAAACTGTGGCAAAGTGTGGCTTGCAACCAAACACACCCTAAGTACAATCACGCTGAACTCACAATAGTCTTTGCAGATATCCACAATTCATCACAAAACGGACACATTAAACACTAATCCAGAAAACGAACAGGTTCACAGCTTGGGGGATTCCCCGAGGCCGACGAGTTGAACAGAATTCACCAACTAGCCTTTGAACTGAAGCAATAATAATGTACACGATCATGGTGGCATCAAGCTCTGGAGTCTGGACGGCATGGCAGCTGGCACGACCACCTACCTACCTGCCGAAGAGGGACTTGATCCACCACACCCCGCGGTCGCCGGCGCTCTGCTCGGTCTCCGGCGGCGGGTCCGGGTGCGCCGTCTTCTTCAGCTTGCTCACGTCGTACCCCTCCTCCTTGGCCCTCTCCACCAGCTGGCCGTACACCTCCTCGTCCATGTGCGGCTGCCTGCACAAGATCTGCACAACACACACCCAGCGATGCAGATGAGAGATTGAATGGTTGATCTAAATACTTGAATTGGGTATGAATCGGTGGATGGATGGATGCGTACCCAGAGGTAGTTGAGGGAGGGCTGGCCGACGAGCGCGTAGGAGTAGGCGTCGTCGACGTGGAGCACCCAGTAGTCGCCGACGACGGGGAAGATGGGGAGGAACGGGGGCACGTAGAACTTGACCTTGAGCTTGGCCTCGTCGCTGACCGGGTCGGCGCGGTAGGCGGTGCCCTCGATGTGGCCGCGGCGGCCGTCGGTCCACGTCTCGTTGAGCACCTTCACGGCGCCGTCGCCGGCGAGCGTGTAGGTGGCGCGCGTGTTGGTGCCGTCCCTGGGCTGGAACCGCGACGGGAAGCACGCGATCTCGTACCACCGCCCCATGTACCGCTCCAGGTCGAGGTTCCGCACCACCTTCATCGTCGTCTTCGTCGGCGGCGGCGGCGGCGGCGGTGGCGAGGTGGTGGCGTGGGGTGATGGGTTTAGGCGAGGCAACGGGGAGGGTATGGAACTATGGATAGAGATGAGAATCGAGAAGGGAAATAAAGGGCGGTGCGGGAGACGTGGAGGAATGTGGGCGATACGTTAGGAAGGAAGGGCTTCGTGTTTCGGTGGGCGTTTCAATTCGGGGGGTTCTCGGGCCCGGATCGCAGGCGAATTTGCCGGTTGCGGACGCAAAGTCGCGGGGTGTGCCGCGGAGCAAACGTCTTCGTCGTGACGGGGTGGCGAGAAGTTGGTGGTGGTCCTCACTCATGTCCAGAAACCATCCAACGGGGAAGGAATCATTCTACGGTTCACTTCAGCCTCACCAATCCAAGTAGGAGATTCCACGCCATCTCAGCATCTGCTGTGACCAACAGAGGAACAGGGAGGCAAACTTTGCCACCAGTTCCTCGCAGAAGTGGGCTTACACCCCCTCCGTGCCACTTGTGAACAGAGAGGGGGAAGGGAGACGGAGGAAAGAGAGAAGGCACCGCGCCGCCACGTGAGCTCGGGGAGCTTGTCGACCGCATCACCGGGGACGTCCTCGACCGCCGCCGCTGCGTGCCCTTGCCGGGGACCTCGCTGGCCTACCCCTGTGCCCCACCAGTCGCGTCGCTGGGGGCTCCTCCACCGCCGCTGGATGAGGAAGCCGGAGGGGGAGATGAAGGGGCGGAGAGGCAAGCGCCAGAGGGGAGAGGCGGCCGCAGGGACCCGCGGGGAGAGGGCCGTTCCGCTAGATCCGTCCCGGGTTGCCCGGCCGCCCGAGCAGCGACAGTCGCCCGGTGCTGTTGCCGCTCAGGCCGTCGGCGCCCGCCGCCTTCGCTGCTCCGCCCGGCTCCGCAAGGACGACCGCGCCGCCGATCTTGCTCCTGCCATTGAGAAGGACGCTCCGAACCCGTGGGGAAAGGCAGAGAGAAAGAGAGGAGAGAGAACGGGTAGAACCCACTGGGAAGGAAAAAAATAGGTCACATGCATTGTGGAGGATGGTTCTTACGAAGTTATTAGTTTTAGGTGGCAGTTTTGGCTCCTCAAAAACCTAGGACGCACTGTGAGTGCCCTATGAAGTTCATGAAAGCAGTTACAGTAGGGTGATTCAGCGGGCTCCAAAATATGCTATATCATCATATTCCTGTATGGAAGGGAGAGAAACAAGGAGAGAGAAGAAAGCGAGTGACTAATCTACCACCCAGCGATAGCACGGTTTACCACGCTAGCTGCGATAGAAAACACAATTTATGGGGCCCACACCAACCTCATCCGATCCCATGCTCCCGCCCCGTTCTGCTTTCCCCTCCCCCTCCAGTGTTAGTTCCATGCCCGCCGCATGCGGGGTCGACACATGCCGTTGCAAGGATTTTCTCTTTTGCCCACGAGAAAACCTCGCCGCCCTCACAGATCAATGCCTCCGTCCCCAAGATTCTCGTATTCCTTCTTCGCTGTCCCAAAAATTTCATTCCCCGTGCTAGATTGAATGGTCGCAACCCCTATAATCTCACGATCCTCTTCCACGTTGGCCAGTCTCTCTCGCTCACGTGCGCGAAATTTCCATCCAAAACTGCCAACGATCTCATCGGGAGGCAAACGATGAACACAGCTACCGTGAATCCATAATCAATAAGAGCTCGTTGGCTTTCCTGCAAAAAAAAATAAAAAAATAAAAGTAGAGCTCGTCGGCTTTCAAGATGTGCACCGCGGCGTGAGTGCATTCACGGATGGCGACACCTTGGCCCCTCGAAGGTAGACTTCGGGTGAGGTAGAATCGAGGCCATGATGTCGCTGTCGTGGAGGCTGTTTCGCAATGGTGCAGCATGGATATATGTGCTTCTTCTTGTTGTACGGCATCATCGCGGTACCGCGCAAGCACCACCTTGCTTCAGAGATAAAATACGAGCCAAAATTGATCATACACATTGATACAATATGTGGACTATCTGTTATTTGGTGATTTCTTTCTAAGCAGTTAGCTCACATCATAACACAACTAGCTACATGCATGGATATAGCCACTTTTGATTGTCAACACTTGATATCTGAATGCAGATTTAATTGTTTGATTGATAAGGTATATCAACACAACAGCCAACCTAGTGTACTAGCTAGTGCTAGTATTAACTCTAAGATGACATGGGAGATATTGGAGCTAACAACCGGATGCACTATTGACCTTGCTCTGACTCATCACTGAATGAACAATGTTTTTGGAGTTTACTTGGGCGACATTTGTAAGGATAGTGTAATTTAGTTGTAAAAGGAGGAGGATGCATTGTCCCGTTGCTAAAAAAAAATTGGACCGGTCTATTGATTGAATCACAAGAAACCATAATCAACATTCTCATCAGATCGGTTTTCTTTAAGAACCATCCATCCGGTATGAACTGGGTGGGTGGATCGAACAACTTTTTTTAAAAAAAAAAGGCAACCCTGGTTGGCCAAATGCAACCATGTCGCCTACACCACTAGGCTAACTTGAGCTCCTTGTTTAGGTAAGACTATGCATAATAAATGATGTTTCTGGTGCAACATCAGACCAATCAACCCAACGGTGCAGCATTCATCATAATTATCTCAAATGCAATTGGCGGCCGACACGCGTATCAACGATCATCTCGATGCAATTAGTTGACAGCTCAAACACTCATTGCATCGAAACAACATATGTCTAGCGGTTATTCTCAGCTTATAATTAGTGCTGGACTTCTCGTGAAAGCTCAAGGATACAAACATAGTTGAATTGTAAATACAACTAGCATGTAACAACATTTAGATTTTAACATGAAGTTATTCTGCTATTAGCATATGGTTCTGTTGAATAAATGAATCATGTGCATTGGTTTCCTTGTGCCACAACTTTTATGTGTTAATATTTCTTTTCTTCTGAGCATGACACTCTTGTTAATAATGATTATAATGATGTTTCTGGTGTCCTAATCCTAATAGAGACGGGTATATTGCTTTAGCACCAACAAAGGATAATAGTGAAATGATTTTTTTCGCTTTCACCCATTAACTAACAATCCGTTGATTAGTTATATGTAAATTAATCTATATCCATTGATTTAGAATGGAAGGATTAGATTGACATAATATCACACTAAAACGTCCCTATAAAATATCAAACAATACGATTCCAAGAATGATCTAGTGAGGAAGATATTCATTGCCTCTTCAATTCCTCCGTCTCACCATTTTCCGCGGTGCTCTCTCTCTCTTATTGGTGAGACATCATATATTATATTTTCTTCGGCGTTTTTGTGACTTGTGTCACCCTTTTCCTCCACCTTCTAATTTGTTAGTCTCCTCACCCACCGTTGGCCCTCCTCACCCATAGCTCCAGTGCCACCACCGCCCTGTCGCTACTGTGCATGTCCTCCAAGCTATCCCTATAAAATAAAACACTGTCTCTAACTCTTATAACCACCTTCTCGACTTTAGAATCTAACTAGCTAGCATTGTCGTCGGAGAAGAAAAAGGGCATGATCTCCAAGTCTCGGTGAAAATTAAATGAAAACAGAAGAAATGAGAATTCTTTTAAAGGAAAAAAAACAATGAGAATTTTAGGTGACTGAAATCTAGCCAACCCCAGATCCCCTTCTCCCTTTACAAAGTAGATTAAAAAAGGGCCACCTATACATTTGTCGACAAATTTTCTTCTAAAAATTTGACAGATATAATTATAGTACAATCGTAATGTAATTACACTGTAACTTGTATGTAACTATAGTGTAACTTGTATGTAAGTTTCACGTAATTTTGAATCGTTAGATCTATTACAAGATTTATTCTGGTGAGGAAGAAAAAAATCACAGCACACACATATGTGAAAGAATTTGTTCCACGACCTCCATTTTATCGAAATAATATGTTACAGAGAGATTTTTGAAAGTTGCATACAACTTACATTATAGTTACAGTATAATTACACTACGACATCTGTCAAATTTGTGGGAGAAAATTTATCGATAAATATATAGCAAAACTGGAAAAAAAAAGAGTTTACGGCAGTCCACTTCGGAGATTGTTGGCGCACGAGCGCGCGGCTCGGGCGCTCGGCGGCCGAATTCGGCACCTCTCGGCCCAGTTCGCCAGTTCGGCACCCGAATTGCTCTCTGCTCGTCCATCGTCGTCGTCTTCGTCCAACGCTCCAACTAACCACCCCTCCCGTTTCGTCCTCCCCTCTGCGTTGCGTCCTACTTACTCTCTCCGATTCTCTCCCCTCCTTCCCCGATAGGGGAGAGATCCAGCAGCGGCAGCAGCCAAGCCCAAGCTCTCCCACCGAGATCCCCCGCGCGCCGCGCCCCGTCGGCCGCCGCCGCCATGGAGGCGTCTTCCTGGGACGCCCTCCGCAAGCAGGTGAGCCGTCAACTCCCCTCCCCCCACCCCCGCCTCTCTCTCTCTCTCCACAGTCTCGGCTCTCGTCGACCTGACCTCCCCACCCGTGGCTCGCTGGCTCCGATTGCCCGCTCGCTGAAGCTCGAGATCTGGCTGGTCGTCGGAGTTGCGTGTTACATTTGGGCTTTTGCGCGGGGGGGGGGGGGGGGGGGGGGGGGGGGGTGGTTGGCCTCGGAGTTGTACTTTTTCTAGTTTATCTGCGAATTCGACCGGTGCGGGGGCGCGAATTTCCCGCTGAAGAGAGGGTTGTACTTGTATACCATGGGAATTTGTTCCTTCCTGTGGAGGCTTGAGCAGGAGGCGTGATCTAGATGGTGTCGGAGCGAAAACATTGCTGCAATTCATACAAAGCTCCATGTTGAGGTGCACTTGTGGCATGTATTTTCACTATCTGTCTAGTGCTGCGAAGTGCATTGCGCAACTAGTTGCTGTAGCTTATGAGGCTGTGGCATCCTTTTGTAGTTTCTAATTACTGTGTGGGGGGTATCATTGGTGTGTGATACTGTGATGCAATCGAAATTCAAAACGGCTAAGTTTAGACTGCACATAGAGCCAATGGAGTTTTGGATGACTTGGCTGTTGGGTGTTGGCACTTGTTGACATGGATGATGCATGCGGGATGAGCGTCATTTCGGTGTTCTGACTTTACACTGGATGTTTCTGCACAAAGTAAACGAGTGACGGCCCAATACAAGCCTGTGTTAGGAAAGAATTCATACCGCATTACCAAACCCTTCTTTTTTTTCGCATATAGTTGCCATGAATCACGCTCGAAAATGGAAAAAGAAAGGTAAACCCGTGATACTGACTGTGTAACTGAAAACAGAATGAAACGGATCTGTCAGATCTACGAATTGGAGCAGTTATCTTGGGACATTGGCACTGCTAGCTTTGTTTCTTATTATTAAATCTCTCCATGACATTCTCCGTTCCATCCACTTTAAGAGGAAAAAAAATCATCTGATGCATTCCCTTGCTTAGTTCAATTTCATTTGCTGAAAATATTGGATTTTGGTTTAATGTGTTAAAAAGATTCGTTGACGTTTTTTTGCATTACTTGTTTACTTTAAGTAATTGTGCCTTTTGTTTCATTGAAGGCAAGGAGGCTAGAAGCTCAGTTAGATGACCAAATGAGTGCTTACCGTAAATTGATTTCCATGAAATCTGATGGTTCTGAGAATGATATCGAGTCCGATATAGAAAGATCGCTGAAGCAACTTCAGCAAGTAAATTCTCAAATGCAGACATGGGTATCATCAGGAGGCTCAGAAGTCCTTTCTCATACATTGACTCGTCATATGGAGATATTGCAAGACCTTACACAGGTTACAGTTGTTTCCTCCACCTCTTTTCAGTTCCTAGCAATTGTGATTAGCTCCGTTTCAATAAGCTTCAGGCAAGCTTCTTGCAAATTACCTTCTTCATGAGGATTATTTTACTTAATCTTAAAAAGCACTGCAGGTTTTTCTGATGCTCAGTGGAGCAAAACTTTACGAATACATGATAACGATACTTTCAGATTCATAATGTTGCTACAATTGAATGCAGGAATTCTATCGCCTCCGATCAAGCCTTAGAGCAAAGCAACAACATGCTTCTCTTCTTGACTTGAGAGATTTTGACAGAGCGAAGTTTGATGTTGAAGAGGGTGCTGACTCTGATCAAGCTCTGCTCAAAGAACAAGCTGCGATCAGCAGGAGTACTGGGCAGGTATGGCTGGTTTACTCTAGCACTACCCGCACCTTATGGCCTTGTTCTATTGTTTTAGTGCCTTTTCTTTACAACACTCCTGAATCCTGATCAAGTAATCAGTATTTTTTCCAAATGAGTACCAGGTAAACTTCAACTAGACATTGCATTTATGATAATATTGACCTATAACAGGGTAACCTAACCTTGAAGGCAATGAAATAAAACCAAAATGATGGATTAATAAAAATATACGTGAAATGATTATTTGGTCTAAAAAAATGTTTCCACTTTCAAGACTGCGATCTTAAAGCTGCTAAAAGGTTGGAAAAGAATGTAAATTGCTTAAATTAGTATTTTAATCCATCGCACTACTACACCGGCACAGGGATAATTTGGGACTTGGAAGTTCAGTTGAACCTCTTTTTTTTCCCTTTTTGCACCACTGCTTGATGATTGCATTCATATTATGTTTTGCACACTTCCCCCAGAATAGCACCCACCTGGGGTCTCGAAGATTATGGCATAGTATATGGGAAGTGCATGGAACATAAATCCTTTTTGGGGCCTGCAAATTCCTTGTCACCACATTTCCATTTGTCATTTGACATTTTTTTTGGTCATATCCTTCGATCTCAACACTTAACATGGTATTTCCTAGACATTCTGCACTCAACTATCTTAGGGTTGCATGTCGATACTTCTATGTAAGTTTCTTTTCATGCAGGCGTATGTGGGAAAAGTTCTATTAATGGTTCAGGATTTAGTTTCTGTTCCTGTTTATATATTCTCAACTAGACTATTCTAAATTGAAACTGTAAACATTGAAATGGTGTTACAGATGGATACCGTGATATCACAAGCTCAAGCTACATTAGGCACACTTATGTTGCAACGATCAACATTTGGTGGTATTACTACGAAGATAAGCAACGTTAGCAGTCGGCTCCCTACGGTATACCTTGATACCCTTTTTAGTTGTTAACAAACAACCCATTCTAACATTTTATGTACATCTGAATCTAACATCTTGTATACCCTTTTGACAGATTAATCAAATTCTTTCATCCATCAAAAGAAAGAAATCGATGGACACCATTATTCTATCCCTGGTTGCATCTGTTTGTGCATTTCTTATTTTTATCTATTGGATGTCAAAGTAATCTTGCCAAATAAAGGCGTTATAGTGTTGTATGTTTGGAAAAGTAGTAGTATACATGCTTGCCGTGTTTGTACAATATCGCCCCATGTTATATCTTACCTGCTGTTCTAGCTACATTAACTATCATTCTGATTGAGCTACTTCAACCCCATCTGTACATGTGAGCCGTGACGAAGAAAAATAAGTTTCTGGTATTGATTTAAGTATCCCCCTCTTCCATATCAAGGTTTATTAAATTGAATCCAGACTGTATAAGGGCCTATTCGTTTTGGAGGAAAACCAAAGGATTCAGATTCCTATGGATCATTTCCTACGAGTATCAGTCGGTTCATAGGAACAGGAAAACCAAATAAATTTTCCTTTTCTATAAGTTGTAGAGAGAACATAGGAAATTTTTCATCCACTCAAACCTCTTGGAAAATTCTTATGGATTGAAGTGTGCATTTATTCCTATTCCTCCACTTTTCCTATTTTTGTGTGTTAAAATTTCTCCAAAACGAATAGACCCTGAAAGGTTGATTGCTTGATGGTGGGTTTCGTTGTCCGAAAGAGTCTGGAACTTTGGATGGTTCAGTACTTCAGTTCAGTTCCAACTACTCAACCAGGAGTACATTTTGGGGTATACCTAGCTACCAAGAACTGACATTATCAGCGATCCAAGCATCACATAGTACTGTTTGGACAAATTTTGTGCTTTTAGGAAGTTTTTGGACAAATTTTGTGTTTTTTCTTCTTAAAAGTGACAAAACATGAGCAATTGCTTAACGGTGACGATCTGGAAATATTACTTATTAACAATGAAAAGGAATCCAGGCATAATGTTTAATGGGCCTAACATGAACTGTCACAGTATACCATATTCAAGATGAGAAGCACAGTAGAGTATAAACCATTTGATAAACTAGTGAACCAATTCGTCCTGAACTGGGAGTGTACAACTACAACCTTCGTGTATCTAGCACAACAATAATAACAACAAATACTTGTGGCATTGGGAACATTTGGTGCCAAAATGATCACTGGTTGTAATTGTTGCAAAGCAAGATCAACTAATGTTGTCTCATAAGTGTCTAGAAGATATCGCCTACTTTTTTATGAAGCACTCCACATTCTTAAACCACCGGACCAGTTCTGTCTGCTCCTTGTTTTCCATGTATGAGTGCAGGAATGCGGCAAGCTCATCGTTCACCCCTCGATGCTCCAAGTAATCATGTACCGTGCTTTGCATCTCGTCATCCAACTCACTGTTATTTGGAACATCTAGGTTAGTAAGCAATGTCCAGTTCAAGATAGCAAGAGTTCAAGAGAGAAGATTTGCCCACTGTAACAATAGTTTAAACCCAGTACTCCTGTTTGAACAAACCAAAATATGATGTACCTAGGGTAGCAAACAAGAACCTTAGGAATGCAAGATCCTTAGTCTATATAGTACATGTGGTTTGCAATAAAAAGAAAAGGTTTCGCAAAAATAAAAATAGACGCCACTCTTTTTTTTTAGAAAAAATAAAAATAGATCGCCACCTCTTTCCAGACACTATGATGCATACTTAGTATTTTGGTGAATGGTGATTCCTTTTTTGATCAATTCGTTTTTTGATTCTTAAGTCATAAGACACTATGATGCATACATAGTCTCTTCTTTTCGTGATTCCCTTTTTTATCCAATTATTTTCTTGTAGCAAGTTGTAACTGCAATCTAGGAGCACACAACACAATGAAATTTGGCCAAATTTCACTAAATGCTTAAAAATCGAAATGTCATGTATAAATTCTCTCTCCCCAACATCAAGCATTCAATCTACCCTAAAAAAACATCAAGCATTCAATCTATTCTGTTGTTACTTCGCCACTAAAGTAGTCCAATCATAATTCATCAAGCGCGAAGATTATCAACAAATCAAGGAGCAGACGCAAAACAGCATGACCGTGCAGATTTCCATGTTTCTTTTCAAGCAAATTTCAGAATGCCGGATCACCTGAACTGGCGGCCCATGTACTGCTGCGCCGCCGCCGGCCCGCCGCGGCGGACGGGGTAGACCCTCTCCACCTCCATTTCATCGGGCCACGCCGAGCACTCGAAGGTGAGCGCCAGGTCACGCCGCGCGGCCTTGGTGACCTCGACGTTGACGCTGATGTGCATCCTGAGCTGCGGGCCGGCGGCGTCGTCGGGCCCCGCACCCGCGACCTCCCCGGAGCGTGTGGGCGCCGTGGCGCCGTCCACCATGGTGGCGTCCACCCTGACCTCCTCCTTCTCATCATCATCATCACCACCGAACGCGCGGCGCAGCCGGATCCACTGCTCGCCCGGGCGGTCGTCGACGGCGAAGGGCGCCGCGGAGGGCGGGGGCGAGGGCGCGCGGCGGGAGGAGATCTCGGAGCGGAGGGAGCGGAGGAGGCGGTCGGAGAAGGCGGAGCGGCGCATGTCGGAGATGTACGGGCGCGAGGGGAGGAGGCGGGGGGCGAGGCGCTGGGACAAGCCGGCGGCGTGGGCGCGGAGGCGGAGCAGCCGCCGTGCCATGGCGGCGATGGCGGCGAGCCGGCGATGCTTGGGGAAGGGGGTTTTGGGGCGGCTTTACGGTGCGAGCCGGACACCGTGGGTAGACGGGTTCGTTTTTCTCTGGGTTGCGGCAGTTTGAGGGCTTTAGGCCGGGCAAGGCTTGAAAGGAATGGGCCCAGTTATTTTGCAGGGGAAAAAGTACACCAAAGGACCCTCAACTTGTCATCGAGTTACAAAATCATCTCATAACCGCAAAACCAGATACATGACATCTCTCAACTTTAGGTCCTTCGGTGGTTTTGACCCCGATTTGTCTGACGTGGCGGTTTGAGTCAGCGTGGGACCCACATGGGCCCCACATATCAACGTGGACACGTCAGTCTGCTCTCTCTTTCCCCTCTTATCTCCCTTCCTTCTCTCTCTCACTTCTTTGCGAGGCCGGCAGTGCGAAGTGGGAGAGGAGGAGGGCGTCGGCGGCCGGCGACGAGCGACGCGACGGCGATGATGGCAGCGACGCTGGCGTCGCGTGAGATGGTCAGGTGCACTGCAAGGAGGGAGGGGACGAGGCCCATGAGACGGCGGAGGATGAGAAGCAGGCGAGCGCGACTATGGGACTATGGCAAGTATATGGGGACCTAGATGCAGTTCTGCAAGTCTATGGGACTATGGTAACTCACGGACTATAACTTACTATCCACAAAGTGTGTAGTAAGGAATAAAATACTACTACTACTAAGTTATATACATTGTAGAAGTGGTAACTAACAAATACCAGGTAATATGTTTACTATCTAGTCATAAGGAATAAACAAATAATTTCTCTCATCCTTCTCTCATGGCTAGTGAGTGCGGGGTCCAGCTTACTACACACTTTTATTCATTCACCATTGTGACTACAACAACAACTAATACTATCTCCATCCCAGAATACTTGTCGCTTTAAGTTTTTTTTTTTAACTTTTGATATTTCATCTTATTCAAAAAATTATAGGATTATTATTTATTTTTTTGATTTGCTTTATTATCAAAATTACTATTAACACAGCGCCCACCCTTAGGTAGTAAACATTGGTGAATCATATCCCTCATTCCATGCGTGCTCCGGCTTGCTCTGCACAAGCTGCTGCACTCGTGAGTCGTGACAGATCTGCGCTGCCCTCTGTGCGAGCTGTAACGCCTATATACCTCGGAAATTGGAAAAACACAACGCCTGACCTCACTCTCTGTATTCGCCGGTAGATATAGTGCGTCGACAGTGCCCCTAGCGTGGCTGCGCGGGCAGGGCGCGCGGCAGCGCACACGACACTGGAACAGTGGAACGGCAAGAGAAAAGCCCCGACGCAAACAACCAATGGCGCGGCGGAAAATCCACGGCACACAACCAAACAAAACCCTCGCTCACGCTCGCTCGCCCGGCGCCCTGCCGGCCTACGGAGCAAAAATATACCGCCCGAGACGAGCGCGTCGCGCCTAGCGAAAACGGGCGGCGTACACCGACGACGCGCGCCGCGGCCGGCCGCGACACCGCACGCGCCACCAACAGCCAAGCCGGGGGAAACCCAAAACCAACGGGGCAACGGGCCACGCGCCCACGCCCACGCGCTGCTCCCCCTGCGCTTGCGCCGCGCCGTGCATGCAGCGAGCGCCTCGCTGCGGCAGCTGACACGGCTCGGCTCGGCTCGGCTGGGACGCCACGCGCGACGGCAACAAGCACCATCGATCGGCATCGCGTCCGGCAGAGGCCAGTGGCCGACGATCCTTGGATTCCCGGGGACGCTTGACTGGCACGGAAAGGGAGCTGAAACTACAGTAGAAGACGAGTATTGTAATTAAGTTGCTTAATTGACTAAGGCTCTGTTCGTTTCCTGGAGTTCCCAACTCCCCCATCTCATTTTCCGCGCGCACGCTTTTCAAACTGCTAAACGGTGTATTTTTTTGCAAAAAGTTTATATACGAAAGTTGCTTAAAAAAATTATATTGATCCATTTTTGAAAAAAAAATAGCAAATAATTAATTAATCACGTGCTAATGGACTGCTTCGTTTTCCGTACCGGAGGGATGGGTTCCCAACTCAACCAAAAAACAGAGCCTAAGGTTGAGTGACTTCGATGGCAAGGTTAGTTAACTAAACTTAGAATTTAGAAACTCTATCTAGAACTGCTATAGGCACTAAAAATATCTTGTTTGGGTCAATTATTCCGGTATGAAAGCCATGGGTGTTCATTCACTCCTCCAGAATCTTTAGTAGGAGTAGAACGGAACACCATCAAACGCGTCGGATTTGATTGCTCGTTTTAACCAATTGGGCGTGGCGTGTGACGACCTTGACTAGTCAAGCAGGTTCTAGTCCAAAAGCGGTTAGACCGGACGATGACTCTTGACTATACAAAACGCTTCCAGTCACTGTACGAGCCGGGAATTCAGCTGCAGAATTTATCATCGCAGCTATCCAGCCTAACTACAGTGTAAACATGCCTTACTTAACCACTGGACTAATCATAAAAAGAACAATAACATACTAACAAACATTGCTATAGTAGTACAGCTATAGTACAAGATTAAGTGATTACTGGAATTATAGCATCACGATCCTAACAACCGGTTTTCGTGATCTAATCCCTATGATTAAGGACTGAACCGACTGAGAGCTGACAGGTGATCGCTACTGCAATAAACAGGTGATTGATTGATTGCTTTGATTGATTACTAGATTCGGTGTGTGCAAGCGACACGAGAGAGACAAAATTAGATACCACTACGTACAAGAGTAGATGATGCTTGTTCTGATGGATTTGCTCAAAGCTATCAAAAGTACCAATCAGGCAGGAGTCCTCTATTATGTGATTCCTAGCTAATGAATTCTGACCAAGAAATGCGAAATGTGCTCCGAAAATGGACAGATTCCGCTCCATCACTAGCTCTGCTCACTTCACTTGGCATTTTGCTACTACTGTAATCCAATGATCAAATTCGATCCCTCGAGGCTCAAATTGCACAAGAACACCGCGAATTACAGCGATTTGGGGGGAGAAAAATGTTGAATAATTTTACCAACCGGGACAATGTCGCCGTCGCCGCTATGATTTCCATGCGTAGATCAGGAGGGAGAAGCCATCGCCGCGCTGCATCTCGGCCTCCTCGGGGCTCGCCCAGTCCATGACGGTGGAGCCGCTGGCCCACGACGCCGTCGACGAGGCGACGGACGCCGACGAGGAGGAGCTCGCCTTGGCCAGCCGCCGGCCTCTCCCCCTCTTCCTCCTCTCGCTGCCGGTCTCGCTCCAGTCCTTTTGCCCCCACCGCGCGAAGTAGCCTCTCAGAATGCCGGCGGCGTCTCTCCTCGGGGCCTTGTCGCAGAGAGCCTTGGCGTGCTCTGACGCCTCCTCGCCGCCGCCGCCGAGGTCGAACCGGAAGACGAACACCGCGTGCGCGTGCGCGTGCGCCGCGGCGTCCGTGGTGGGAGGCTCGCGTTGGGGGAAGAGCCAGTTGTGGAGGTCCCAGGAGAGCTGGACACGGTCGCCGCCGCCGAGGTCGACACGCTCGCTGCCGCGGAACTTCCAGCGCAACCGCCGGACGTGAAGCACGCGCTCCCCGTCGATGGAGACGGACAAGCCGACGTCCGCCCTGTCCTTCTCCCTGCTGCTGCTGCCGCTGCTCCCCGTGTCCCTGCCCCGGCCGCGGGACACGAGATCCACGGAGATCTCCCGCTCCTTGCCACGCACGGTCACCCAGCTCCGGTGCCCGCGCCCGCCGCGGCCGGCGTCGCGCATGGCGACGTGCTCGCGCCGGGAGAGCAGCACGGGGCGCGGGCCGGCGGGGCGCCTTGCCCGCGTCCTGCGGTAGGCGGCGTCTGACAAATCCCCCGCGGCGAGGACCATCTCGCCGTCGACGACGACGGCGACGAAGAACCCCGAGGAAGGCTCGGGCGAACCCGAGCCCGGGAAGCGCGCGCGGGTGAGGTCCCACGCCAGGTCGACGCGTCGGTCCCCGGCGGCGCGGAACCGCCTCGTCCCGCGCCGCCGCCAGAGGAGCCAGGGGCGGACGCGGAAGGCCAGGGTCTCCTCGTCGGCGTCCTCGTCGAAGCACGTCCCCACAGACGCCGCGGTGGCCGGGGACGAGAGGCGGAGCACGGCGCGGAGGGATAGGCCGAGGGAGGTGCGCGTCCAGGACAGCGCGGCGAGGCCGAGGTGGGTCTCGTAGACGGAGGTCGCCAGGCTGGGCCCCGCGGGGCCGGACGCCGCCGACGCCGCCGCCGCCGCGGACGGCGCGCAGCGGAAGCACGCCGCGATCGCGGACGGCATCGCGCCTCCGCCTCCTCGGCGCGGCGCGGCGCGGCGCGTCGGATGGTACGAGGCGAGGCGAGGGCGAGGGCGAGATGCGTGCAGCTGTGCTCCCGTGCGGATCCAAGGAGGCGTGGGCGTGTGTACGTGCGGTGCGGGGTGCGGTTAAGCTGAGAAACGAGGGGGGAGGTGGAGTGGACTAGTGGACTCATGCTCGAGCTCGCCTGATCATAGGGATGGAAACGGCTCTAAAATGAACGGAAATCACCTTTAGCAATTTTTGTTTTTTTAATTTTTAATTGAAAACTCAGATATAAAAACGGAATCGAATATTGTCGAATACGAAATTGAAGCAGATACGATTCGAAAAGTTTTCAGTTTTAGGACGACACCTGCGTTACACGAAGATAATGTCATTTTCCGTGCTCTTTCTGATGGATGGGTTTGGGTTGGTTCGACCAGAGGCCTCCGATGTGTCACGGCGCTGGAATGTAGGGACGGGAAGGGAATGAAGCATTGGACCCGGGGCCACCTGGCGGTGACAGAATCAAAATAAATTTTCACAAGACCGAAGTCATGTGGTAGCGTCCTATTTTTTTTATCAGAATTATTGAATGACATTCAATATATTATCGAGGTTATTAAAGTCTCACAAAATTTTGACCTTTAGATTTATGCCACCGACAGCCCTGTAGCTCTTTTCATTCAACTCCGATGACACATTTTTCTCTAGTTCTGGTTACCTTGACGAACACTGTTGAGTTAGGGTTTAGAATCTCGTGTTAGGGTGAAGGTGGGAGGGGGTGGAGATTGCCAGGTTTAAACAGATGGTCATGGGAGGTGATGCCCCAGCGGGAGGGGACACCAAAGCTACAAGGATGGAGGAAGGCGGTGGGCCAGTGTTAGTGACAGAGGCAAAGCAGGATTTTGGTTAGGAGGTGGTGGCGGATCTAGCGGCGGAGAGGAGGGGTGGATATAGGATTAGGATAATACTGCATGAATCTTAAAACAATCAAAATTCACATGATTTTATAGGGTGTTTTCTGTCGAATGCTAAGATTCTAATAACCATGTGAGGGTATAGTTGTTGGAATTAATAGATGGGCTAAGGCCCATTCGAAGATTAATTCTTTGAAAAATCACAAAAGCCCACCTCATGGGATGGCATGCATGTGGAGTTTAGTACCGCCTTGGTTATTCTAGGAGAGGGGGACCTCCTTAAAAGGGAGGATGCCCTCCTAGCCACTTGAAGCATGTGTGGTGGAGAGAAGAGGGGGAACAAGCGCGCGCTTGCTCGCCTCGCTTGGCCTGGCAGGGCCTGGCAGGCGGCGCGCGTGTCGAATGGTCCTCAAAATTGGCTCCTCACCCTTGCGTAGATGCAGCCTCCTTTTGCAGTTTTGTTTTGCTGCGGGAAATTCGGATTTGTTTTGTTTTGAAAACATTACGCGTGACTTATCCGGTTCGGTTACACGGAGTGGAGATCCTGCGGGCGCCCTAATCAAGCGACCTATCTCTATATAAACCGAGCCTCCGCCTTCACGCAACACACGCGAAATCAATCTAGGGTTTGCCTCCTACTTTGTGCTGCGCCGTCGCTCGTAGACTACTCCATCCCGCTCGCCGGCATGCATCGGCGATCGGATGAGCAGGTCTCCAGAACCTCTGCCTTCGATATCCTGCACCGAGAGAAGGCGACAATAAGGTTTTTGGGAAGCGCTTCGTGCGACTGCTCCCTGTTCGTTCGCGAAGGCTCGCCTTCCTCTTCGCTCGCGTGCTTCGCGCCTTCGTCGACGCTCGCAACTGCGAGTAGTTCCTGTCGAGCAACCGATCTTTCCACCACCTCGGTACGTGTTCGACATGTTGCGCATATTTGATCTGTTCATGTTTTACTGCCTAGTTTACATGTGTAGATCTAATGATGCGTTCAATCTAGTTTACATCTGCAATGTCATGATTTATTTATGGAATAAATTAAATCATTATGTGCTTATAATTTCAACAATCCAAAAACCTTATTATAGGCGCTGTGATTTTACTATGGTTGGTTTTGCCGATGCACTGAGGCCAGATAAATTCACCGGTGTGCACTTCAAGAGATGGCAGATCAGGGTCATTCTGTGGCTAACAGCTATGAAATACTTCTGGGTGAGTACTGACAAGCCTATGGGCGTTCTTAATGCTGATTAGCAGAAAGAATTCGATGAGACCACTACTCTCTTTGTGGGATGCATTCTTAGCGTGCTTGGCGATCGTCTGGTCGAGGTGTATATGCATATGACCGACGCTAAGGAGTTGTGGGATACACTGAATACTAAATTTGCTGCTACTGATGCTAGCAATGATCTGTATATCATGGAGCAGTTTCATAACTACAAGATGGCTGACAACCGTTCTGTAGTCGAACAGGCTCATGAGATACAAACCATGGCTAAGAAACTCGAACTCCTTAAGTGTGTCTTACCCGACAAATTTGTGGCCGGGTGCATTATTGCGAAACTACCTCCATCTTGGAGAGGTTTCGGTACTGCACTCAAACACAAGAGACAGGAATACTCCGTTGAGGGGTTGATAGCGTCTCTTGATGTTGAGGAGAAAGCTCGGGAAAAAGATGTCGCGTCTAAGGGTGATGGTGGGCAGTCCAGTGCCAATGTTGTGCACAAGGCCTAGAACAAGAGCAAGGGGAAATACAAAGCTCAACAGACCACCAACTTCAAGAAGCAGAAGAAGAACAACAACAATCCTAACCAGGATGAGAGGACTTGCTTTGTGTGTGGGCAACCTGGTCATCTGGCTAGGAAGTGTCCATAGCGCAAGGGGATGAAGGCACCTGCAGGGCAGACTTCTAAGTCTGCTAATGTGACCATTGGCAACACTGGAGATGGAAGCAGGTATGGTAATTTACCTACTGTTTTTTCAGTTAATCAGTCTACTAATTGGTGGGTTGATACTGGGGCCAATGTACATGTTTGTGCTGACATATCATTGTTTTCTTCTTATCAGGTCGCACGGGGTTCCACCGTCCTAATGGGGAATGGGTCACATGCTTCTGTTCATAGTGTTGGCACGGTAGATTTGAAGTTTACTTCGGGAAAGATCGTGCAGCTGAAGAACGTGCAGCATGTCCCTTCTATCGACAAGAATCTTGTTAGTGGCTCCCGTCTGACTAGAGACGGATTTAAGTTGGTTTTTGAGTCTAATAAAGTAGTCGTGTCTAAACATGAATATTTTATTGGTAAAGGTTATGAGTGCGGAGGCCTGTTCCGCTTTTCTCTTTCTGATTTCCGCAATAAGTCTATGAACCATATTTGTGGCAGTGTGGATGATGAGGCTAATGTATGGCACTCACGTTTATGTCATATTAATTTTGGCTTGATGTCTCGGCTTTCCAGCATGTGTTTAATTCCTAAGTTTTCCATTGTCAAAGGTTCTAAGTGCCATAGTTGTGTACAATCAAAGCAACCTCGCAAGCCTCACAAGGCTGCTGAGGAGAGAAACTTGGCACCTCTAGAACTCCTACACTCAGATCTCTGTGAAATGAATGGGGTGTTGACGAAGGGTGGAAAACGATATTTCATGACGTTGATTGATGATGCTACTAGATTTTGCTATGTGTACTTGTTGAAAACGAAAGACAAGGCTCTAGACTATTTTAAAATTTGTAAGGCAGAAGTTGAAAATCAACTTGACAGAAAGATAAAAAGACTTAGGTCTGATCGTGGTGGAGAGTTTTTTTCAAACGTGTTTGACTTATTCTGTGAGGAACATGGCATTATACATGAGAGGACGCCTCCCTATTCTCCCGAGTCTAATGGGATTGCTGAAAGGAAGAACCGCACACTGACCGACTTGGTGAATGCCATGTTGGACACCGCGGGACTACCTAAGGCATGGTGGGGGGAGGCATTGTTGACCTCGAATCATGTGTTAAACAGAGTTCCTAACAGAAATAATGACAAAACACCATATGAGATATGGATTGGGAGAAAAACATCACTTTCTTACTTGCGCACATGGGGGTGCTTGGCGAAAGTCAATGTACCAATAACGAAGAAGCGCAAACTTGGACCTAAGACTGTGGACTGTGTCTTTCTGGGATATGCTCACCACAACATTGCCTATAGATTTTTAATAGTTAAATCTGAGGTACCTAACATGCATGTTGGTACAATTATAGAGTCTCGTGATGCTACCTTCTTTGAGAGCTTTTTCCCAATGAAGGATACACATAGTAGTTCTAGCCAATCCTCTGAAATAATTCCCAGTTCAATCACACCATCAGAACAAACTGAACATACACTTGAACATGTCACTGAGGAGGATGACAGTGAAGCTCCTCGAAGGAGCAAAAGACAAAGGACGGCTAAGTCTTTTGGTGATGATTTCACTGTGTACCTCGTGGATGACACTCCTAAGTCAATTTCAGAAGCATACGCATCTCCTGATGCAGACTACTGGAAGGAGGCTGTCCATAGTGAAATGGATTCCATTATCGCTAACGGGACTTGGGAGGTGACAGAGCGACCCTATGGGTGTAAACCTGTGGGGTGTAAGTGGCTGTTCAAGAAGAAGCTCAGGCCTGACGGTACTATTGAAAAGTACAAGGCTCGGCTTGTTGCTAAGGGCTATACTCAGAAAGAAGGCGAAGATTTCTTTGACACTTACTCACCTATTGCTAGATTGACCACAATTCGTGTGCTACTTTCCCTAGCAGCCTCACATGGTCTTCTCGTTCATCAAATGGACGTTAAGACAACTTTTCTTAATGAAGAGCTGGATGAGGAGATCTATATGGATCAACCTGATGGGTTTGTAGTTGAAGGTCAAGAAGGCAAAGTGTGCAAATTGTTGAAGTCTTTGTATGGTCTGAAACAAGCTCCTAAGCAATGGCATGAGAAATTTGACAAAACATTGACATCTGCAGGCTTTGCAGTCAATGAGGCAGATAAATGTGTGTACTATCGCCATGGTGGGGGTGAGGGCGTTATTCTGTGCTTGTATGTTGATGACATACTGATATTTGGGACAAACCTTGAGGTGATAAATGAGGTTAAATCATTTTTGTCTCAAAATTTTGATATGAAGGATTTGGGAGTAGCTGACGTTATCTTAAACATTAAGCTAATTAGAGGTGAGAATAGGATTACACTCTTACAGTCCCATTATGTGGAGAAGATCTTGAATCGCTTTGGCTACATTGATAGTAAGCCTTCTCCAACACCTTATGATCCTAGCTTGTTGCTTCGCAAGAAAAAGAGAATTGCTAGGAATCAACTGGAATACTCCCAAATCATTGGCTCGCTGATGTACCTGGCTAGTGCAACTAGGCCTGATATCTCCTTTGCTGTGAGCAAGTTGAGCCGGTTTACCTCTAATCCGGGAGATGATCACTGGCGTGCGCTTGAGCGAGTAATGCGCTATCTGAAAGGTACTATGGAATTGGGGCTTCACTATTCTGGGTATCCTGCGGTACTGGAGGGATATAGTGATCTAACTGGATCTCTGATGTGGATGAGATCAAAGCCACTAGAGGATATGTCTTCACACTGGGTGGTGGTGCTGTTTCGTGGAGGTCTTGCAAACAGACCATTTTGACGAGGTCAACCATGGAAGCAGAGCTGACGGCACTGGATACTGCTACTATTGAGGCAGAATGGCTGCGTGATCTATTAATGGATCTGCCTATTGTTGAAAAACCGGTGCCGGCTATCCTTATGAACTGTGATACTCCGGAGTTATAACGTTGGATTACATCCAAACAGTTAGAAACCTGGCAGATCCCTTCACAAAGGGACTATCACGAAATGTGATAGACAATGCATCGAAGGAGATGGGTTTGAGACCCATGTGAGTTATACTATGGTGGTAACCCAGTCTATGTGATCGGAGATCCCGTGAATTAGAACCTGGGAAGAACAAACCATTAGTAAACTAGAGGATAATACCAATATATACCCTCTCTAAGTGAAGATGCATGTACTCTCGTAAGCTGCAAGGCAGGTTGGCTGTGCTTTAATGAGTTCTGTTGGCTTTAATTAGCGAAGATACTGTCCTGCAGAGCATTCTTGAAAGAACTCACCTTTGTAAGCTTGACTGTTGGTCGCAGTCTATGGAGATTTTGGGTGAATCTTCTAGGAAGCTTACTAAAGACCTAGGAGTATGACTTATACGCTCCACCCGAAGGGTAGTCTACAGACGGTCTAATATCAGATAAGACTCTAAGTGAAACTTACTTGCACAAGACTTGCAATTCAAGGCGTAGTCCATTGTTCAAGTTGTGAGTAAGTGTAGCTTGGAGTTCTAGATGGATGTTCAACCTTAATCGGTCTCCATCGAACCGCTGGTATATAAACAGTACATTGAAAAAGACAAATCTCAGTGGGATTTTGAGATTTGGTGGGGGATTGTTGGAATTAATAGATGGGCTAAAGCCTATTCGAAGATTAATTCTTTGGAAAATCACAAAAGCCCACCTCATGGGATGGCATGCATGTGGAGTTTAGTACCACCTTGGTTATTCTAGGAGAGGGGGACCTCCTTAAAAGGGGATGCCCTCCTAGCCACTTGAAGCATGTGTGGTGGAGAGAAGAGGGGGAACACACGTGCGCGCTCGCTCGTCTCGCCTGGCCTGGCCTGGCGCGCGTGCACGACGTACGTGTCGAATGGTCCGCAAAATTGGCTCCTCACCCTTGCGCAGATGCAGCCTCCTTTTGCAGTTTTGTTTTGCTGCGGGAAATTCGGATTTGTTTTGTTTTGAAAAACATTCCGAAAAATCCGGTGCGTGAAAACGGATAAGTTACGCGCGACTTATCCGGTTCGGTTACGCGGAGTGGAGATCGTGCGGGCGCCCTGATCAAGCGACCTATCTCTATATAAACCGAGCCGCCGCCTTCACGCAACACATGCGAAATCAATCTAGGGTTTGCCTCCTACTCTGTGCTGCGCCGTCGCTCGTAGACTACTACATCCCGCTCGCCGGCGTGCACCGACGATCGGGAGAGCAGGTCTCCGGAACCTCTGCCTTCGACGTCCTGCACTGGGAGAAGGCGGCAATAAGTTTTTTGGGAAGCGCTTCGCGCGACTGCTCCCTGTTCGTCCGAGACGGCTCGCCTTCCTCTCCGCTCGCGTGCTTCGCGCCTTCGTCGACGCTCGCAACCGCGAGTAGTTCCTGCCGAGCAACTGGTCTTTCCGCCACCTCGATACGTGTTCGACATGTTGCGCATATTTGATCTGTTCATGTTTTACTGCCTAGTTTACATGTATAGATCTAATGATGCGTTCAATCTAGTTTACATCTGCAATGTCATGATTTATTTATGGAATAAATTAAATCATTATGTGCTTATTATTTCAACAATAGTTTCTCTAAGAAATACTACCCCATATTTTAATGTATGACACCGTTGACTTTTTTTCAACGTTTGACTATTTGTCTTATTCAAAAAATTTTTGAAATTATTATTTATTTTATTGTGACTTGATTCATCATTAAATGTTCTTTTAAGCATAACATAAATATTTTTATATTTGAAAAAAAATTTTGAATAAAATAAATGATCAAACGTTGGTTAAAAAAGCAATAGTGTCATATATTAAAATATTAAAATCCGGAGGGAGTATACGGAGGAAGTACTAATGAAGATTTGTTTAAATGAAAATTCTAGTGCTCAGAAGCTTGAAAAGCGCGACCGTGATACTGCCACACGTTAGCTCAAAAGAAAGGGCCCTAATCTTCATTGAAGAAATACAACAAGAACGGGCCCTAATAATCTACCACCCATGATAATCCTTTTTCATATATTATACAAACATTTCTAATCCCTCTAGAAGAATTCGTGGGATTGCTATGACTATTGTTGTTATAGTGAGTGACTTCTTGATAATGCTAAAAAATCAATTAAAATTTCAGCATATATATCATGTGATGCACGAAGATAGTGTCAGTCTTTCTCGAACTATGATCTAAATTTGGTAGCAAAAGTTTACTGCCTTTTCCTCCATTTCTAGCTATCTAAAACCCTAATTTTCTTCCTACAAAAGGTTGGTAAAATTAGCTATCCAATAGGTCACTAGAGTGGTGGACCAGCAAATCCGCTGTGCAGCTGTAAAAGTTCCCTTTTCTTTCATCCTCCAACTCCAAATGCCTAGCCTTTACATGAGATAATAAGTAGCTTTCTTGCTGGACGAATGGAGGGTTCACTTGGCATGTGATCCCCATGTAACCGGCTTTTCTCGTAAGTTTAAGCTGAGTTCAGCTTAGAATATGAACATATATATACGGCTCAGAATTTTTTTAACCTTTTAAATTTTTAATTTTAAAAATAAACCATTTCAAAACTTATTTCAAGCTATGCACTTTTTGGCCACGTCAGCCAAATTGGCGTGGCAAAACAACAATAAACAACATCAATACCACGTCGGTTTGTTTGTCATATCGTTATTTGGCACGCTGGACTGCCTGACGTGATAACATTATTTGTCCACATCATCCTTATTGGCGTGACTGGACAAAACTATCGCACCCACTGTATGTGGCGTGTTAAAGTTTTTTTTTTACCACACCAAGCTAACTGACGTGATTAAAAGGTTCATGAAAATAAGTTTTGAAATGTTTTATTTTTTATTTTTTCAAAAAAAAATCAACAAATAAAAAAATGTACAGCTCAAGCCATCTGCTTATTAGAGTATCAACTACAGTAAAAATTTAAATTTTGAAATTAAATTTTAGAGTTAATTATGTACTTATTTTATTATAATCTATTATCCGTATTGATTTTTAAACTATTAAGATATAAAAATTTTAACCGCAGCACAAATAAATTAGAAATATTACTCCCTCCGTTCCGTAATATAAGAGATTTTAGGTGGAGAGGGAAGGAGTATTATAGTACTCCTGTTGCCTGGTCGGTCAAATACGAAATTACCACGCCGGCACGGCACGGGTTGTACGGTCGTTTTCGAGGGTCACGCGAGCCTCACGCAGTCACGCTAGCCGCCGGAGCTCGATATTTTGGGCCGGAGGCTGACCTGGTCAGCACAAAAAACATTTTCAAGTAATAGCGGGTAAGGTCAACGGGAGAAGAGGACAGGTCAAGTAATAGCGGCTTTGCTTAAGCTGAAGCAACCAATTTTATAGTTTTAGAATTTAATTTTGGAGTTACTTTAAAGTTTTTCTTACTCAACTTTATCTTTTGAACAGTTAAGAATAAAAAAGTAAAAGTGTTATTTTTTTATTAGTTACGTGCTTTTGGCTTATAAGCCGCAGCAAAATATCTTTGAATAGGCTGCTACTACTACTTAATATTCCCTCTTTCCCAAAATATAATAATCAGAAATGCTATCTGACGGGATCCCGTCCCAACCGTCCCAACCGTGATGGATGGGATAGGGCAGCAACCAACCAATCCACCGATTCTATCTCCTTCTACCTTATCCATTCTACTAGACTACCACATCTCTCTCAAAGCATGATTGTTGCACGAGCTCCGGCGCGTCATGTAGTGTGGATGGCAGAGGACGCGATCGCAAGCAACGAGCTCCGGCTTGGCCACCGGTGACGAGCTCCCGACGTGGCATGGTTGTGGATGGCGGAGGATGCAACCTCCGACGACGAGCTCCGGCGCATGGATGTGGATGGTGGAGGATACAGCCTCCGGTGACGAGCTCCGGCGTGACCGCTGGCGATGAGCTCCCGGCATGGCATGGCTATGGACGGCGGAGGACGCAACCTCCGGCGATGAGCTCCGACGCGGCGCGGCACGTGGACAGCAGAGGACGTGGCTATCAGCGACGAGCCTGGCGTGGCGCGTGGCGGCAGAGGACGCTACCGCCAGCAACAAGCCTGGTGTGGGGCGTGGTAGCGAAGGACACGGCCGCCGACAATGACCTCCGACGTGAGGCATGGACGACGGAGGACGCGGCCGCCGGCGATGACCTCCGACATGGGGCGTGGAGGGTGGGGCTGCCGATGATGACGCCTCAGTGCTCAGCTCCTGATACCTAGTAGAAATCACCTGATATATGGTAGGTATCATCTGATACCTCACAAGTATCACCCGATACGTGGTAGAAATCATCTGATACCTGATAAGTATCACATGATACTTCACGAGTATCACCTGATACGTGGTAGGAGTCATCTGGTACCTGATAGGTATCACATGATACCTCACGAGTATCACCTGATACGTGGTAGAAATTGTTTGATACTTGATAGGTATCACTTGATTCTAGTTAGGTTTCAGGACATGATACCTCAGAGGTATCACGACCTGATACCTAACTGGTATCAACCCGTTTAAGAACGGGATTCCGTTGTATAGCTGTCCTCTATAATAATTTTTAGCACTTAGGATTTGTTTTAAAATATAACAATTTTTTCATCAACATTATCTTCCCAACCAATCACAACCCTCCACCATTTATTTTTCTCACTTACTTTCACTTCTCAACAAATCACAACATCTTCCCATTTAATTTTACCTAAGTTATTAATAACTGTGTTCAACATGGTTGGCTGAAGCCAAAGACCCTAAACGGATTTGATTCAATGTTGATAGTCAAATGTGGTCTCCATCTATTTTGAGCGTGTGTTAGGGAACTGGAAACATGATAGCAAAAAGTATGTGCAATCATGTTGCTCGTCAAACGGGTCTCCGTCTATTTTGAGCGTGTGCTAGGGAACTGGGAACCATAGTTATTGAGATCAGACCAGTAATTGAACCAGTAAATCCCTTGGTTCAATGGTTCATCGGTCTGACCGGTTGAACCTCCGGTCTAAAGCGGTTTAATAGTGTTTATTTTGCAAAGTTTGATATATGCCATCGGTATCTCAATGACATGTAGGACCCATATGAGCCAATGACATGTGGGTCAGGATGACATATCTTAAATTTTACAAAATTATAATGGCATGGTTCCAATTTTCCGTTATATATACTACTTATTCCATTCAAACATGGGCAAGCTTAGCCTGATGTAAGGTTTTTGACTTCCTTGCGTGAGGTCATAAGTTCGATTCCCACACTGGACCCTTTTTTCTTAATTTACTCCACTCCTGGGTAGTTAGCATTAATCAGCGGCTTAACACTGGTACTTTTTTAAAGAAAAGAGTGAAGTGTACCGGCAGTTCTCAAACTTGTCGAAGTGTGTCATCTAGGTTCCTATACTCTCAAATTGCACTTTAACATCCCTAAACTCGATTATGTGCCCATTAGTGGTCCAAACCAGCCTCGGGATGACTTTTAGCCGACGTGGCATCGTGACGTGGATGGTGCTAGCCAGCTGCGGGGGTAATATTGCAAAGGAGCCCTCCTTTTTTTCCAAATCGTCACACACATCTTCCCTGTGTCCCCTCGAGTTCTTCGCGTCAGAGATGAGCGGCGGCGAGGCAGGCGACGCAAGGCGGTGATCGCTGGCGAATACTCCATCCTTGCTCCTTGCCGCTGCCGAATCCCTAGCCGTCAATATCTAAATCGCGCAGCCCCAGTAGGTCCTTTTGTTGCCGCCATGGATGGGGGATATACTGCATCGGCGTCGTCTCGGCGGATGGGGAAGCCTGCGCTCCCTCTGATTCAATGCCAGCAATGCGAGTTGAAGACGATCGTTTGGCGTAAGGCAAAGACGTCCGAGAACTACGGACACATCTTTTACACCTGCCCAAGTCACCAGGTCAGTCCAGATTGATTCAATATGTTTTTGTTTACTCTGCCAATTAGGTTTCATTTTGTTCAATTGTGTGTAGCGGGATGGTATTGGATGTGATTTTTGGTATTGGGAGGAATATTATGAGCAATATTTGATTAAGGGAGGGTATTTGCAAGCTTGCTCTGGATCGAGAGGTAAAAGGCAGGTGATAGATTTGCATGGTGAAGGTGAAGGTGAAGGTGAAGGAGTTGGAGGAAGGCAGGTTGCAGAACAAATTGAGGACAAGCAGCTAGTAAAGAAGATGAATGTTTTGATAGAAATTGGTAGTGAAATTTTTCTGCTACTGAAATGTTTTGTAGCTTGCTGTGTATGTATTTTGGCCATCAATATATATGCTTTGTTTAGGAACGGCTGAATCTGTGTTGAGAAATGTAGTGGCATGGATTAAATGTAATGGCATAATTTGTGCAATGATATGATATGGCTATGGCCTTTGCTGAATGGAATGAAATGGCCTTTGCTGCTATATTGTTCTCATGAGAAAATTTAACCTGATTTCACATGAATCTCAAAAAATTTAGCTAACTGAATCCCAGAAAAATGAGCTAATTGAATCCCATCACAATTCTAAGATTACTACTGGAGACAGGACATACATTACTAGATAAATTGCAGTGCCATTACTAGATAAATTGCAGTGCATCACAATTATATTCCAAATCACTACTGGAGCTTAAAACCACTGTGAATTGCATGTACCATCTCACTAAACAAAATATTAGATTACTTCTACCATCCCAGGAAACTATGAAACAAAAGACAAAATACAAGTATCTTCCCAGATTTTTGAGTATGTCTCTAACTATAACTATCACTCCTCGGCAGCGGCAAGGAGCAAGGATGGAGTATTCGCCGGCGATCGCCGCCTTGCGTCGCCTGCCTCGCCGCCGCTCGTCTCTGACGCGAAGAACTCGAGGGGACACAGGGAAGATGTGTGTGACGATTTGGAAAAAAAAGGAGGGCTCCTTTGCAATATTACCCCCGCAGCTGGCTAGCACCATCCACGTCACGATGCCACGTCGGCTAAAAATCATCTCGAGGCTGGTTTGGACCACTAATGGGCGCATAATCGAGTTTAGGGACGTTAAAATATAATTTGAGAGTATAAGGACCTAGATGACACACCTCGACAAGTTTGAGGACCGCCGATGCACTTCACTCTAAAGAAAAACTAGCGAGTCAATTGCACAGCGGTCTTTTATCCGGACCCGCGCCGAGCCTCCGCTCATGTTCCGATTTTCCCTGATCCGACCGATAGCAAAAAGTAAAAGTATCTGCAGAGTCATGTATACGTAAATATGTTGTCATGTTCCATGTAAATAAAAAAAATGATCACACTGTAGTCACGCAAATGATTAATCTGTCATGGGCACGAGTGGGTATAATTGGCCGAAACCGAAAAACCAAACCAAACATATCGAGACCGAAAACTCAGTCCAAAATTCGGGTAGCAACTCTCACTGTCCGAATTTATATTGTGTTTGAAAGTGAGTTTGATTAAGCTATTAACTCGTTTACCGTGAGCATGGTTCTTACGCTACTAAACGGAATGATTTCTTACAAATATTTTTTTATATAAAAGCTTTCTTAAAATTAAATAAATTTATTTTCAAGTATGTAGTAATTAATACACAATTAATTATATGATAATGACTTTTTTACGTGCCACTAAAATATAAACCAAACTGCCGATTTAATGGTCAATTCGGTTGTTTGTCTCGGCTAACCCAAATATTACACCAAGCTGCTATCGTGGTATTGCTATGATGCTATCTTCACAGTTTGGTGTGTTAGACATTGTATTATTGTCGATGGGGGATACCCATAAACCGGATATAGAGTGTATTGGAGTCCGTTGGTACGAGAATCTACGTAGTACGACATCAAGCAAACGTAAGACAAGGATTATACTAGTTCAGTCCCCTTAGTAGGTAGTATCCCTAATCCAGTTGGTATAGGATTATATGATGGAAACCACTGATTACAAAGGGAATAACAGAACTCGATGATACCGACGAGACCGTAGTCGAGTTGGTTCGACTAGATCTCCCGGTGACTTGGCTCCTGTAGGCTCTGGCTCCGTAGGCTGTGGTAGGTGTGTTGGCGGGGAGATTCGATGCCTTAAGTCCTGCCTGAGGGTCCCTTATATACCGCGGGTCAGTTGATCTCCAAGTAGAACTCGGAGATATCGGACCCCTCACGATATGGTAAAAACCCAACCTCGTCCGAGTAGGACTCCACCCATCCGTAGATTCTGCTTCTATCACGGGATAGATTTCCTTGACGTACACGGAAACTATCCATATACGCGCGGGTTATCCATGTTAGTATACAACATATATTAAGGATAGAGGGTATACTTTATCCATAACCCTAACAATTATTATCTTGTAATATTTTACTATGAAAACATTGGTCCAACTTGTAAGAGAGGCAATGCTTCCAACATTCATTTGTAATTTGTGCAATTATTTATCAGCTATTCTATATATTTAAATTTGGATAACCAAAATTTTCAAAAGACCCAACCGAATTGTTCGGTCTTACCGATTACCAGTATCATTACTACGGATTTGAATCAGGTGTAGTCGGTACGACTACAACTTATACAGTCAAGAGGGTGATAGATCCGAATCCAATGTTCAAAATACGTTTGTAGCCCACTATAGCAAAAATTGATGGGTACTTTTCATCGACACTGTAGCTAATGATCTGGTCAATTCATAAAAGGATGGATATCTCCTATTGTGTATAGTACCTTACCTTGCAGTCCTGCCGTGTTCTTTCCGGTGAGTTTCTAACTCATTTTTCTCGTTTTTCGCGTGCACGTTTTTCAAACCGCTAAATGGTACGCGTTTTGTAAAAAGTTTATATATGAAAGTTGCTTTAGAAAATCATATTATTTTATATTTAAAAGTTTTTTATAGCCAATACTTAATTAATCACGTGTTAATCTGTCGCTCTGTTTTCAGTACGGAACAAGGAGTTCTCAACCCCTTCGAAAGAACACACCATAGTGAAACCGCAGGGAATCCCAATCCCGTTACGACACACTGCTGCATTCGGAAGAGAGCAGTGGAAGCCGGTCGACTCAAAACTTCTTTATTGATGCAAGCACCAACGAGTGCTTCTCCGGAGAAAACGACGGTGACGGGTGGCCGACGGCGCGGGTGGAGTGAGCTGCTGAGCCAATCGAGTCGGCGGCCGACGGGGACGCGAACCATCTTATCTCATCTCACGGCGACAAGGTCGAGGCCGTACCCGATCGGCCACAGCACAGGACGCCGCGAAATAATGCTGTGTAATGCTGGATCAGTCAAGTCGACGCCCGCGCTCCCCGCTGCTGCAAGATGCATGGCACCTTCTTCTCTTCTTGACTAGTACTGTGAAGACCAAGGGCAGGACTGACTGATGAGTGACCACTTCCACTTGATCTTTTCAAGGAATAGGACGGCAATGGCCTTCTTTAGATCCTCCGGGGTTAAATAGCTATATAAAATATTGCTATTTAGGAGTATTAAACATAAATTACTGACAAAACTCATTCCATAACCCCTGGACTATTTTGCGAGACGAATCTAACGAGGTATATTAATCTATGGTTAGCGGATAATTACTGTAGCATCACTGTAGCAAATCATGAATTAATATACCTTGTTAGATTCGTCTCGCAAAATAGCCAGGGGTTATGGAATGGGTTTTATCAGTAATCTACGTTTAATACTCCTATGTAGCAAGATTCTGAAGGGCTATTGGGATACGTCACATCTATCCATTATCACTTATATTATAAGACGGAGGGAGTACATTGGTACAACCTAGGATAATAAATGTGGGTAAAAGTTTATTAAGATTCGTTGCCTTAGGACATATCGCATCCTATGTTAGATTGAGGCTGTGTTTAGATCTAGGGGTAAAATTTTTTGCCTTGTCACATCGGATATACGGACACACATTTGAAGTATTAAACGTAGTCTAATAACAAAACAAATTATAGAATCCACCTGTAAACTGCGAGACAAATTTATTAAGCCTAATTAATCCTCATTAGCAAATGTTTATTGTAGCACCACATTATCAAATCATGAAGCAATTAGACTTAAAAATTTGTCTCGCAGATTAGCCGCAATCTGTACAATTAGTTATTTTTAAGCCTATATTTAATACTTCATGCAGGTGTTCAAACGCTCGATGTGACAAGGTGAAAAATTATGAGGTGGGATCTAAGGCATGGTTTAGTTCCTAAATTTTTTTCCCAAAAACATCACATCAAATCTTTGGAGACATGTATGGAGTATTAAATATAGATAAAAATAAAAACTAATTGTACAGTTTGCATGGAAATCGTGAGACGAATCTTTTGAGTCTAATTAGTTCATGATTAGCCATAAGTGCTATAGTAACCCACATGTGCTAATGACGTATTAATTAGGCTCAAATGATTCATCTCGTGGTTTCCAGGCGAGTTATGAAGTTAGTTTTTTCATTCGTGTCCAAAAATCCTTCCCGACATATGGTGAAACATCTGATGTGACACCCAAAAATTTTCTTTTCACGAACTAAACAGGGTTTAAAACATGGCCTGAATTTTTTGGGTTAGGGTGTGTTTAGTTCACGCCAAGGCCTGGTTTAGTTCCCAACTTTTTCTTCAAACTTCTAACTTTTCCATCACATCAAAACTTTCCTACACATAAACTTCCAACTTTTCCGTCACATCGTTCCAATTTCAATCAAACTTTTAATTTTGGTGTGAACTAAACACACCCCAAAATTAGAAGTTTGATTGAAATTAGAATGATGTGACGAAAAAGTTGAAAATTTATGTGTGTAGGAAAGTTTTGATGTGATAGAAAAGTTGGAGGTTTAAAAAAAAAGTTTAGAACTAAACCATTCCTTACAGGGAGCATCCTGCTGCTGTTGCTGTCGCCTGTGTGTGTGATGTGAGCACCTCTCATTTGCTACCATGTTCACGTGCTAGCACAGCACTAGCTTAGCAATGTGTAGCAGCAGCACGCCAGTACGAGAAGGTAAGGTGTGCGAACCGTGCGAGACTTCCACTGTGAATATGTGAGAGGGGCAATGGCATATGGGAAAGGAGACAACACGGAACTGGGACAAAATCTACTAGGGCTGTGTTAAGTTCACACCAAAATTGAAAGTTTGGTTGAAATTGGAATGATGTGACGGAAAAGTTAAAAGTTTGTGTGTGTACGAAAGTTTTGATGTGATGGAAAAGGACACGACTACGCGTCGGTCGTCCGACGGGGAGCGGGGAAATCGGGCGCTGACGTCAGGATTTATGTGCAAAACTATTTTAAACTGATTTTTCTCTTAAATTAATTATCCAAATCATGATCCGATTGCACTATTAAATTTGTTGCAATTAAATCTTTTAAACAAGACCACACATGGATATATTCCGACGAAAAATTTTATTTAGCTTATTATTGAATTATTTTTAAATGTTGCACGATATTTCACCAAGTATATCGGAATTGTTTCAATAAGCACATCGAAAATGTTTCACTCGTTTAAATCGGATGTTGTTTCACCTTATATAAAAACAATGTTTCAGCAAATAGCGAAAGAATATTTCAGTTCACTGTAAAATTAGATCTATACATAGTGAAATATTATAAGTACACTAGGTGAAACATTTTTCGGTGGAACAACAAATAAAATGAATTCCCTTAATAGGGGGTTTTCAAAATATATGGGTTTTCTATTGCAATGGAATATTTCAGTTCACTGCAATATTAGATCTATACACAGTGAAACATTGTGAGTACAATAGGTGAAACATTTTTAGTAGAAAAAAATAAACCAAATTCCCTTAATAGAGAGGTTCTAAAATATATGGGTGATTTGTTGCAACGGTAGATAGGAGCATAGACATGGTGGGGCCAGGCCTGTATGCAGCGCGTGGGGGGAGGGGCGCGCCCGGGGGGGGGGGGAGGGGAGCGCCCGATCCGGCTACCCTCGCGCTGGACGACCGGGTTTAATCATTCTCGGGAAAAATTAGAAGTTTGAAGAAAAATTTTACAACTAAACACTGCCTAGTTTGTAGTGCATAGGGTTGTGATTGTACCTGCCGGGTTCCCATTTGGAGGGTGGGAGAGAGTGGGAGTGCCAGTGCAGTTCTATCTCCCCATGTAGGAGTACTACAATTCCACGCATCAATACGCACAAGCCTTCCTATCATAGGCTCATAGCCCATTCTCTCTCTTCTCAAAATATACTTCATCCATTTTATATTATAATTCTCTTTAACCGTTTTATAAAATTCTTTTAGTTTGATCAAATCTCTACTATTATAAAAATTAAAGATGTTTTTACCGGTATTTTGATATGTCATCTTTATTTGAGTCGGTTTTTAAGTTTGTTCGCTTTTGAAAATAAAGATCCGTGTTTGAGTCGGATTTTAAGTTCGTTTGTTTTGGGAAATATAAAAGGAGTCATATAAGAAATCTCTTTTAAAAAAAACTCGCATGCTAACTTGAGATGAAAGTTAGACTCTTAATTGCAGCTCATGATTTTCTTAAAAAAAATCCAAGCGAATTCCAAAAATAAATTTTATCCTAGCTAAACCGTATAATAATAATAAGATTAAAATAGCATTCACCGGTTGAAACGCATGGGCATTTTTTCTTGTGTATAGAAAAATTTAGCTTTTTCTGTAACACCAAACTACTTTCATTAGATGTAACGTTGAATATATTTTGATAATACGTTTGATTTATGTAGAAAATATTACTATATTTTTCTTTGAATTTACTCGAAAACTTAAAGTGACTTACAATATCAAATGGAGGGAGTAGTAATCTAGGACTGAATGAGACAAATACTAGTGTCAGGGTTACGAGTAAGGTGTACCCTCTACCCTTCGATATACGTCATATATCGATATGGTATATTTGCGCGTATACGGACGTTTTCGGCATACGTTAAGGAAATTCATTATGGAGTTCACAGATGGAAGGAGTCCTACTCGGATAGAACTGGGTCGTCATTGTATCGTACCGGGTCCGATGTCTCTGAGTCCTACTTGGAGACCAGTTGACCTGCGGTATAAAAGGGACCCCCCGGGAGTACCTAAGGCATCGAATCTTACCGCCAACACATCCACCACAGCCTACGAAGCCGGAGCCTACAGGAGCCAAGTCGCCGGGTGATCTAGTCGAATCAACTTGACTATGATCTCGTCGGTATCGTCGAGTTCCACTATTCCCTTTGTAAATATGTGGTTTCTATTGTATAATCCCATATCAACTGGATTAGGGCTATTACCTATCAAGGGGCCTGAACCAGTATAATCTTTGTTTTCTGCCTACTCGATGTCGTATTACGTAGATCCTCGTACCAGCGTACCCCAATACCCTCTATATCCAGTCTACGGGTATCCCCCGTCGACAGTGGCGCGCCAGGTAGGGGGACTTGGTGCTCAAGATTCTACTACTGTGACATCCAGCTTCGTCGACAACAGCGTCAACACCAACCTCAACCAAGGAGTTCCTACTTCAACGATGCTAGTGTGGACTCAAGTCGGCGAAATCGTCTTCCCGGTTTACACCACGGTGCCGATCTCAGCTGGTCCATCAATGGCCGGAAACGAGAACGCAGTGGCTACAACCCAGAACGATTCCATGTCGAAGGATCCTCCCGCTGAAGCGGAGATCGGAACGTCGACGACATCCGAGCCCGAGAAGGATCCTAGTGCGGCCAAACCTTGCCTTTCCGACAAGAATCACGAGCCGACGAGGATGACTTCCGAGGTGACAAGGTCCTGGTGTCCTATCCACAAAACCAGAAAACACACCTTGCAAGCCTGTTGGGTTTTTCTCAACGTCCACGCTGAAATTCGTGCCTGCAAAGAGCGTGGAATTCAGCGTACTTCTCCAACTCGTGATGTCTATTGTCCTATTCACAAGACAAATAATCACGACCTCTCAAGCTGCAAGGTCTTTCTCAGCGCCATGAAAACGTCACCTCCTAAGGTCCAGCAGTCACACATCTCCCTCAGGGATGAGGACAAGGAACAAGGAGCGACGCTGATTTCAGATCGAATGGTTGGGGTAATCGGCATCGATCCCCACGAACCATCAGTCTTGTACCTGCTCGAAGACTATGGCTCATCGTCAACGAGTACGCCGCGCGAGGTATTGGCTATCGACGAGACCGGCACATCAGCGCGCGCCAATGCGGAAGCGGAGAATCAAGTGACTACACCGGCCCAGCACATCAGGGCCGTCAACGTAATACTGAGGGAAACCCCCTACGATCCCGTTCTGAACGACGATCTTGCACGATGGACAGAACGGTTACAGGAATCAGTGACCAACCCGGAACAGCCACCAACTGGCGATGCTAATGGTGAAAACCCTGAACAGCGGGAATCGCCTCATCGAGTCACCCCTCCACCTCGCGGCACCGGCGATCTCCGCGATCACCTGAATGGCCGCCGAGAGGCGCGACGCACACGAGACAACGAGAACCGTTCCCGACATCGCGTCTCTTCACAGCGTCACGATAACGAAGAACGAGGAGGCCGTTCGAGCGAAGACCGAGACCGTGATAACCGCCACGATCATGACAATCGCGAACGGCGGGTGCTGGGCGATACTGGTCGAGGACGTCGCCATAATGATGACGATGATGGAGATCGCCACCAAGACAACAACGGGAGACGATGATAAGATTCTCGAGAACCCGGCCGACGTCCTCATAATCGTACGCCGGAGCCAAGTGACCCATCGTCATCGTCGTCATCTTCCTCATCCTCATCATCAGATAGACATCCACGAAGGACGTACGATCGCCGACAACCCACCGCCCCCAGCGCTGGGTGTAGAGCTTTCGGTCGTTCACTTCGAGATGTCCAATGGCCTGAAAGATTCCGACCAGGAGCAATAGAGAAATACGATGAGGAGTACCGACCCAGAAGAATTCCTTCAGGTTTACTCCACGGTACTCTACGCTGCCGGAGCAGACGACAACGCGTTGGCGAATTATTTGCAAACCGCATTGAAAGGCTCTGCGCGTTCATGGCTGATGCATCTCCCCCCCTACTCGATTTCTTCATGGGCAGACCTGTGGCAGCAGTTCGTCGCCAACTTCCAAGGAACTTACAAGCGCCACACGATCGAAGACGACCTACATGCGTTGTCACAGAACCCGGATGAATCCTTGAGGGATTATGTTCGGCGCTTTAATGAGTGCAGGAATACAATCCCCGAGATCACCGACGCTTCTGTTATCCGCGCCTTCAAGTCCGGTGTCAGAGATAGCTATACTACCTAGGAAATGGCAACGAGGCGCATCACGACTACTCGGAGATTATTCTAAATTGTCGATCGATACGCTCACGCGGACGACGCACTGAGACGCAAGAATGACAAACCGAAGACCGGAGGAGAGAAGAAACCAGTCAAAGACGCACCTGAGTCGAGCAAGAAGAAAAATCGCAAGAGTGGGAAAAGGAAAGCTCAAGCGGATGTTCTCGCAACAGAATACATGGACCCTCCCAAGCGCCCAGACCCACAAGGCAGCGACACGAAGAAAACATGGTGCCCTATACACAAGTCAGACAGACACTCTCTAGAAGATTGCCTCGTCTTCAAAAAGTCGCTCGCAAAACACATGGCATTGAAAAAAGGCAAACGAGTACGTGTGGTCGAGAAGGACGCTGAGGCGGCTACTCAGGAATCGGACTCAGCATACCCAGACTCCGATCTCCATGTCTCGCACATCTTCGGAGGTTCCACGGCATACTCCTCAAAGCGAGAATACAAGAAGGTGGAACGTGAAGTCTATTCGACGTGGCAGGGGGCTGCGCCCAAGATGAAGTGGTCTGAGCAGAAGATAGAATTCTCAGAAGAGGACCACCCCAAGACTGCTGTCATCCCAGGGCGATATCCGATCGTGGTCGAACCCACTATTCGGAATATCAAGGTCGCACGAGTTTTGATCGACGGCGGTAGCTCAATCAACCTTCTCTTCGCCAGCACCTTGGACGCAATGGGGATCCCACGAAGCGAGTTGACACCCACCGATCAACCCTTCCATGGAATCACTCCTCAGTCATCGTCCAAACCATTGGGCAAAATTACGTTGCATGTGACTTTCGGCCAAGCAAATAACTTCCGAACGGAACAGATCACCTTTGATGTCGCTGAATTCGATACAGCATACAATGCCATCATTGGGAGAACTGCACTCGCGAAGTTCATGGCCGCATCTCACTACGCGTATCAAGTGCTCAAGATGCCGGGACCGAAGGGAACAATCACTATTCAAGGGAATGCTAAGCTGGCAGTGCAATGCGACAAGCGGAGCCTCGACATGGTCAAGCACACGCCCAGCCCACCCGTCACAGCTGAGCCACCCAAGAAAGTGAGCAAAACAAACAAGACACCGAAACCGGACGGCGCAATCAAGATCGTTCCACTCTCCAGTGCCAACCCCGACAAGACCGTCAAGATTGGGGCATCACTAGGCGAGAAATAGGAACTCGCGCTCATCACCTTCCTCCGCGACAATGCTGACATGTTCGCTTGGCAGCCGTCCGACATGCCGGGGGTACCCAGGGAGGTGCTTGAGCACAAACTCATGGTGCGACCCGACGCCAAGCCAGTAAAGCAAAAACTATGGAGATTTGCACCAGATCGAAAACAAGCATACGAGAAGAGCTCGACAAGCTTCTCAAAGCTGGTTTCATCAGAGAGGTACTCCATCCAGAGTGGCTAGCCGACCCAGTCATGGTGCGGAAGGCCAACGGGAAATGGAGAATGTGTGTCGATTTCACCGACCTCAACAAGGCGTGTCCCAAGGATCACTTCCCTCTTCCTCGAATAGACCAACTGGTGGACTCAACAGCCGGTTGTGAGTTGTTGAGCTTCCTCGACGCTTACTCCGGCTACCACCAAATCAGCATGGCGAAAGAGGACGAGGAGAAGACGGCATTCATCACGCCGTTCGGGGTATTCTGCTACGTTAAGATGCCGTTCGGACTAATAACCGCAGGAAACACCTTCCAGCGCACAGTCCAGGGTGCACTTAGCGACCAACTCGGAAACAATGTCGAGGCCTACGTCGACGACATTGTTGTCAAGACCAAGACAAGTGACTCATTGATTGACAATCTGCGGGAAACGTTCGACAACCTCCGACGGTATCGCCTCATGCTCAATCTAGAGAAGTGCACGTTCGGAGTACCATCGGGCAAGCTACTCGGCTTCCTTGTCTCTGGCAGAGGAATAGAAGCAAATCCCGAGAAGATCAAGGCAATCGAGAACATGAAGTCGCCTACAAGACTCAAGGAAGTACAGAAGCTAACCAGATGCATGGCGGCACTAAGCAGGTTCGTTGCTAGGATGGGAGAGCGAGGACAACCATTCTTTGCTCTACTGAAAAAGCAAGACAAATTTATATGGACACAGGAAGCCGAAGAGCCATTCATTGCACTCAAGCGCTACCTATCAAATCCACCTGTACTTGTTACTCAAGCGCCACTACTTTCAAGCCCACAGGGTCACAGTTGTATCCTCCTTCCCTCTCGGTGAAGTAGTGAGAAACAAAGATGTTGTCGGCCGCATTGCGAAATGGGTAGTCGAGCTAAGCCAGTTTGATGTCCACTTTGTGCCACGAACAGCCATCAAATCCCAGGTACTTGCCGACTTCGTAGCTGATTGGACTATGCCTGATAACAGGTCAGACAACCAAATCGATAACGAAACGTGGTCAATGGCGTTCGACGACGCACTCAACAGCCAAGGAGCAAGGGCAGGATTCATCTTGACATCACCTTTGGGAGATCAATTCAAGCATGCAATTCACCTCAACTTCAGGGCAACTAATAACACAGCCGAGTACGAAGGACTACTCGCCGGGATAAGAGCTGCAGCTGCACTCGGAGTCAGGTGGCTGATCGTGAAAGGGGATTCCGAACTAGTCGCGAACCAGGTGCATAAATATTACAAGTGCACTAGCCCCGAGTTATCCAAGTATCTCGCAGAAGTCAGGAAGTTGGAAAAAGGTTCGATGGGATCGAGGTCCGACATGTATACCGCAAGGACAACATTGAACCAGATGATCTAGCACGGCGTGCGTCCAGACGAGAGCCACTCGAACCTGGCACCTTTCTAGACGTCCTGACAAGGCCATCAGTGAAAGACGCAGGCGGCGAAGATAGCCCGGTCTCCCTCAACAACAGCTCGGGGGCTACAGAGGCAGAGCGCGCCGTTGCCGATATCGAGACCACAGACGACTGGCGCACCCCACTCATCAAATTCGTAGGCAGCGAAGAGTTGCCCGAGGACGACGCAGAAGCCTAGAAAATATCCCGTAAAGCAAAAGTCTACTGTATGATCGGCAATGATCTATAAAAGAAGGCACCAAATGGGGTACTCCTAAAATACGTCTCGTCCGACGACGACAGACATCTCCTCCTCGACATACATGAAGGAATCTGTGGGTCACATGCCGCCGGTCGGACATTAGTCGGAAAAGCTTTTCGAGAAGGGTTCTTCTGGCCAACCGCCCTCAAAGACGCCTACGACATGGTTCAGCGGTGTAAAGCCTGTCAATTTCACAGTAAACACACAAGGCTACCAACGCAAGCACTCCAGACTATCCCTCTCACTTGGCCGTTCTCGTGCTGGGGGCTAGATATACTCGGGCCATTCCCACGAGGACAGGGCGGCTACAGATTCCTATTCGTGGCAATCGACAAATTCACTAAGTGGATCGAAGCGACACCCACGGGAGAAATCAAGGCCGACAACGCCATCAAATTCATCAAAGGGATATTCTGCAGATTCGGATTGCCTCACCGTATCATAACAGACAACGGCTCCTAGTTCATCAATGCCGATTTCCAGGATTACTGCATCAGGCTGGGAGTCAAGATCTGTTTCGCCTCGGTTTCTCACCCTCAGAGCAATGAACAGGTCGAGAGGGCAAACGGCATAGTACTACAAGGAATCAAGACCCGCGTCTATGACAGGCTCATGTCACATGACAATAAGTGGGTCGAAGAACTCCCATCAATACTATGGGCCGTGCGTACCACACCGACAACGTCTAACAAGGAGACACCCTTCTTCCTTGTGTACGGCTCAGAGGCCATGCTCCCCACCGAATTACGACATCAAAGTACACAAGTACAGAAATATTCCAATGAGGATCAGGAGGAACAGCGAAACGACGATGTGAATCTACTCGAGGAACATCGCGAACGAGTTGCCGTTCAAGCAGCCAGCTACCAACAGGCCCTTCGCCATTACCACGAGAAGCGCATCCGAGCACGCACACTTTCGATCGGCAGCTACGTCCTCTGACGGGTTCAAAGTCAAGCAGGGCGAAACAAGCTCTCACCCAAATGGGAAGGACCGTACACGATCACACAAGTTCTGCGGCCAGGCGCATTCAAAATTGCAGACGGTGATGGTCGCGAGTTGTCAAATTCCTGGAACATTGATCAATTACGTAAATTCTATGTATAAGTCAATAGTATCCATGCTTGTAAGACATCTTACAGCTTCAATAAAGCCTATTTTCAGGTACAGACTACAATCAAAGTGTTCCTTCCCGATGATCCCTTACCCAGATGACACCTAGTGTTGAAACCTATCCTCATGTCCCTTTACGCCGTCTTGACAAGGCCTCCGAGGAACCTAAGGGAACTTCGGCTGGGGACGCCCAGAGCCGATAAGGCCTTGTCGGATCCTATAGAGACGAAAGACCATGTAAGATCTGGTCGTGTAAGAGTTCTCGCCGTGCGTATTAACCAAGCCGTGTAATCGGAAATAAACTTTCCAACTTCACGGCTGGGGGCTAGGATCAATGCTTGTTCAACCGAGGCAGGTCAAAGGTCCAAGAGCCTTATCTTCCGAGAAGAATTCTCCGATGACAAGGCTGGGGGCTAGGGAGAGTGTATAACTCAAACGACTGATCGAAGTCGCGAAGTGAGAAGACACTCATACACGCTACATCCAGAGTAAGAAAGCTTAGTTAGATAGATTTCTTTTCTATTTCACAAGTACTTCTTACAATTCTATAAAAATCCAAAATTATATTAAACTTTTCCCCTAAGACATTTGTCACAAGACACGGAGACCTTTTCCGCCAGCGGCGCCATCGACTTCGCCAGGCCATCTATCTCCGTAGGAGTTCTCCGAGAACGAGAAAACCCTTCGTGGAGGAACTCGAGGTGCAGCTGCGGACGATGATCTCGTATACAAGCCAATACATGCCCCCCGGCATATCAGCTCGATCGACGACACTCCTGCTTCAGGGCCTTGTCGATACACTGGTCGATGCCCTCGAGCTGGGCGCAGGCCCCATTCAGCCACGAGATGTATCCAGCCGCCGATTCCTCGGGATCCCCACGGGGTACTCGGAGCTCTCTACAGACCCTTGACATGGAGGTGCAGCAACTCTTCAGATACGAGTTGAACCACACCTCGCGACCCCGGAGTGTCTCCACGGCCTGGTCCTTCTTCACTTCCAGCATAGTCCTCTCGAGTTCCGCGACCTCAAACTTCGTCCTCCAATACTGGGTGCGACGGTCCTGGTCAGCAAGCGCACTCTCGAGGTCTGCTCAGCATGGAAACGACTAAGTCAAACTGCTCTTCTCTCCCGAGAATACAGCAAATCAAGTCGATCCAGACGGAAGAGTAAAGGAGATGAAAACGAAGATAACCAACCTAAGGGAGTCGTCGCCATGCCCGTTTCCACAGCGAATTTTGAGCTACATCGCCCTCCGGCACATGTGGCCCGAACACAAGTGCCGGAACGATCACTGGCAACTCAGGCTGCCCGCGCTGCTGAACATCCTCGACATCAACATCTCTACAAACGACAACAAAGTACTCAAGATCAAAATGCTAAAGAAAGCTAAGGCGATGACTGCACACACAGAGGCGGTTGGAACCAATGAAAGTTTTACAAAGCGTGACTAAAGAGTACAAGAGAGTCAAAATCCTACTCTTCAAAAAGTGGGAGAACAGACTCCCCCAGATCGCCGACTTCTTCCATCACATCTTTGCGCGCGTCGCTAGCCGCCCCCTGATCCAAGATCTTCCGCAGATCGAGTTCAGGGTGCGCCAGCCTCACACACGCAAGGACATGGCACGCCCCGGTATAGATCCCGTTGGACGTCTCCTCTCCGATCCTAGCCGCGTGCTTGGAGGGGATCTCCTCCATCGCCGTCGCAAGCTCCGCAAGAGAAGTCGTCAGCGAGAACTCATCGGGATTCGCCGGGATGGTAGACTTGATACCGCACTCCCGGCGAGCTGGTGCAGACCAGTATAGGTGACCCGCAACGAGCCACGGATTTCTGACAAGTTGTTCTCAAGCTCCGACATGCGGTGCTCGAGTCCCTGCCGTTGTCGCTCATTGCCGGCCACCAGCTCCCTCATCTTCTAGAGGTCCTCGCGAATCTCCGCCAAATCGTGCGCCAGCCGGTCGACGCGCTCATTCGCCGACGACACCGCCGCCGCGAGCACCAGCCTCGAGGAGGCACCCCATCTCGACCTAGAGCTCCTCCCAGGTGAGGACGGCAGCCGGCGGACCACGATCAGCCACGAGATCGCTGGCTGGGCCGCTAGGTGTCGCCTCGCGGCTCCTGGGCACGACCACGACATCCATCGAGGCCACAGCAGGAGACACGCTGGAGGTCCCCCCAGACCCGTCTTGCACCGCCTTCGCCCGCGCCGCCCTGCGAAAGGCTACAATTGAGACAGACTGCAAGAGTTTGACGAAATCACGAAACCTCAAATTCATTCACTTGCTTCTCGCCAAGCGTCACAAGCCGCTGCCATCGCGGAGGCGGGGGAGACGCATCCGAGGCCTGGAGTGTAACGTATATGAGGTGAGGTGGAAGTTCCCCGACTACGCGACGAAGGACCAGGAGAACTTACTGAGGGGGTGGGCGTCTTCCGACGATGTCCGATCACAGAGGAGAATTTCCTCCCCTTCTTCAGAACGTTGCCGCCACTCGTTGTGGCAGCACCGTCAGACGCCTCCTTGGCGACTTTCTCCTTCAGCGACGCCGCCACCTGATGGTCCACGAGCGGCCCGATGATGTCAGTCAGAGGGAGAGCCTACGCTTCATGAAGTCATAATGCGATCCCGGAAGAAAAATGCAAAAGGACCGCTGAGTACACTTACATTGATGGCAGCTTCGCGCTCGGCTGCCCCTTTCTTGCAAAGGGGGACGGGGACGTTGCTCACCATTGTCGGGCCACTGATCATCAGTTGGCCGACGCGGCGCTCCACGGTTGCGCTGTCCAAGCCTGTAGATCGAGACCAGAATTCGATAAGTCAGGAAGAACACGCACATAAGGTAGTCAATTTAACTAAAAATAAAAATACCCCGAGGAGAAACCTGGGTCGCGTCCTCCGGCCCAGAATAATCAAAGGCTGGGTGGGCTCGAGCCTGGAGCGGCTGGATCCGCCTACCAATGAAGTCGGCAACGATTTCATACCCCGACAACCACCGTACTCGGAGGTCATCAATGATATCGATGAAAGATTGGAGGAATGGGGTCAAGGCGGGTTTGGTGGTCCAAGATGAAATCTTGTCTGGTTGCTCCTTAGGAACAATGAAGACCAGATCTAAATCTTCTATCTGAAGATAGAACCACCTCCCCTGCCATTTGCTGCGAGATGAGGGGCACTGGAAGGGGATGTATCGCGACTTCAGGCCATCCCGAAGTCGGAAACCGACACATCCGAACACCTTTTTGGGTTCCATCTAGCGCAACTCATAGTAAAAGCGGAAGAGGTCAAGAAACGGCTCTACCCCAATGTAGGCCTCACAAAGATGCGAAAAGATACTCAGGAAGGCGATGGAATTGGAGTTCAAATGGAGCAAGGAAAGGCTGTAGAAATTCAAGACCAAGAGAAGAAATTCAGAAGGCGGAGGAAGAAAGCCACAGAGAATATAGTCCTCGATCGCAACCATGCGACCCAGGACAGGCTGGGGTTCAGTACCTCCTGCTTCTCTCTCCATGGTCCCGCGATCGGGAAGGGCGCCATCCTCCTGCAGCTTCTTCAGCGACGCGCTGGTGGAGGTAGACTTGTCGAGATCCAATGCCGCCGGGGATCGCCGGAGAAGACGAGGGACGCTTGGAGGCTAGAGAGTTTTTTCACAACAGGCGGACTTTAAATTGGATCCCCAAAACTCCCTTAAATAGACGCACTTCCGACGGTGCGAATTCCAAGGAAAGGAGAGAGATGGCCGCCGGAAATTTCTGGGTCCATTACGCGCGGCAGTTTTTCGGACTTCAATTTAAATTCACTCATGACCGTTGAGCTTCACCTGGCGTTGTCGATCACTCCTTGTCTCTCGATCCTCACACCGAGAATGACGACAACCTCGACATCAGAAGTCGCGATCGGTTTCACGAGTTCATTTAAGCAGAAGTCGGGGGCTACTGTCAGGGTTACGAGTAAGGTATACCCTCTACCCTTCGATATACGTCATATATCGATATGGTATACTTGCGCGTATACGGACGTTTTCGGCATACGTTAAGGAAATTCATTATGGAGTTCACAGATGGAAGGAGTCCTACTCGGATAGAACTGGGTCGTCATTGTATCGTACCGGGTCCGATGTCTCTGAGTCCTACTTGGAGACCAGTTGACCTGCGGTATAAAAGGGACCCCCCAGGAGGACCTAAGGCATCGAATCTTACCGCCAACACATCCACCACAGCCTACGAAGCCGGAGCCTACAGGAGCCAAGTCGCCGGATGATCTAGTCGAATCAACTTGACTACGATCTCGTCGGTATCATCGAGTTCCACTATTTCCTTTGTAATCTGTGGTTTCCATCATATAATCCCATATGAACTGGATTAGGGCTATTACCTATCAAGGGGCCTGAACCAGTATAATCTTTGTTTTATGCCTACTCGATGTCGTATTACGTAGATCCTCGTACCAGCGTACCCCAATACCCTCTATATCCGGTCTACGGGTATCCCCTGTCGATAACTAGTACTATGAGTCTGAATAGATGGTATGTCATAATTTGTAGTATTAGAATGCACCCCATGTTCTAATTTGTAGGTTACTATATTTTGAGAGTTGATGGACATACCTACTCACACTATTAGGTTGTGTTTAATCTTATCCTAAGTTAATTTATTTTGAAACACAGAGAGTACATTTTAATATCTATATCTATACCTATTTAAAAAATAGGTAAGACTTCGGGATGATATTTTTCGTAAGTTATTTATCTAGCGTTGTCACCACGCGCCAGAGTACTTCGTTCGTGTAATTTGGTTTGATCATGAGTCCACCGGAACAATTAATTATCCGGGCTTTGCCCTGACTCTTTCCAAATCAATCGATCTACATCCTAGGATACCCAGATACGGCTCACAAGCCACGTATCCATATCGGATACTTCATCGGATACGTATACGTATCAGATACGCTCCGATACGTATCCCGTACGTATCCCTAATTACCACGATATAAAATAAAGAAAATTACTTGGATACTTCTCTGATACGTTCCCAATACTTCTGAACTAACAAACCCACGCACGCAGCACAGAAGCGCAGATCGAATCCTCCTGCAGCGCCGCTTGCATCGCTACCAGGGGCACACTGCACAGGGCCTCCACGGGTTGGCCGCCGGGTTCCGCCGCCGCTCGCCACCTGAGGAGCAGGGCCTCCACCGCCAGCCGTGCGTCACGTCGCCACCCCTGGTCCCCTGGGCGCAGGGCCTCCGCCGTCGGTAGTCGCGGCATCTCCGTCACCAGGCGCAGCTTCTCCGCCGGCTACCAAGCCCAACGCGTACAGTCCATCATCACCGGCTATTTGGTTCTTTCCCCTTTTACTGGTTGTTTTGTTATGTGTTTTTCCTTGTTATTTAGATCCGGTGAATTTTAGAATTGGAAGCTTAACCACTTATCTAGCACTAGTATGTACTGCTAGCGCGGCTACAGATTCATCAGGGTCACTTGTGACCAGGCATGGGAGCATATTATTTACAAGGGGCAAGCTACATGATGAGCTTGATCTCCTGGGATAGTACTATTAAAAGATCTGGTGCATGAGACCTGTCTGGGATGTAGCTCTTTCAACCACATCGCTGGCTATGAATGCAAGCAGCTCTTGAACTTCTATTGAGTTGAACTTATATCCGGAACAAGTTTTATTCTAATTATCTCTAATGATGTCATGTAATTTGTATAACTCTATTTGCAGGCTTATAGTTATTTATGTGTTATGTTTTTCCTTTGTATTTTTTATTTTTTTAAATATATATAGACGTATCCCCGTATCGGTGTTTTTAAGAAAATGACGTGTCCTATCCCCGTATCGCGTATCCGTATCCCCGTATCAGGGTAACATAGTCTACATCTATGAATTAGGTTGTTCTCATGTGGGCTGGCTAGGCCTGTCTTGCACTGGGCTATGACACTTTCTATTTCTAAACCCCAAGGTGTGATTAATTACTTAATCTTCTAGGTCTAAGGTTAATTGAGTAATTATCCTTTCTTAATCTAATTTTGGTTCGATGGATCCATATAAGAGCATATTCAAGGCCTTGGTAGAGGCTTTTAGAAACTATTATCTTATCTTATAATAATAGTTGAGACGATAAAAAAAACTTACATAATTAATACACTAAAACAATATTTCATTTTTTTCTTTCCTTTTCTTCATTGTCATACAACGAAAATTCATTTTATAAGCGTTAAGAGTTGATATTAAGCCGTTGTAATGCGTAACAACACTATGTTTCTCTCTTTCTTACATGTTAGCAAAGTTACCTTGTTAACAACTATAAGAATCTAACATTGTACATGTCCTAAGGCGTTGTTTATTTCAGCTTAAGATTATTATAATCGATTATTGAGCCAGATTACTATAAGCTAGATTATAATAAGCCGGCATAGAATAAGCGGTTAGCTGTTTGTTTCTCTGGATTATTAGTTGTTTGTTAGCTGTTAGCCACCTAATAATTAAAAAAACACCTTTAGAGTGGATTACTATCTTATAGATTGTAATAATATATCGTAATGAGCTATATGTTTATTTCAGTTTACTCCTAATAATCCAGATTATAATAATAATCCAGATTATAATAATCCTAAGCTGAATCAAACAGGGCCTAAGTCTATTATTGGTTGGGTTGGTTGGGTTAATTAGCCTGCCAATGTTATGGTCTGATGCTAACTACCTTCATCCAACATCCTACTTCATTACATATCATTTCCTTTATTTATGCTCTCCATTCTGGGAATTATGTAATAAATGCTTACTTTATTTATGCTCTCCATTCAGTGAATTATGTAATGTAATATAAGTGGTTGTAGATTTTTTAAGCAAAGGCTAGGAATTTTTCTATTATCTAAAATATCATTTATTTATTTGTCATCTTACATACTTTAAAGAAATCACAGGAAACTATTCGTATCAAATTTCTTTTTTTTCACCAAGGACGATGGATCCCACGCAAGTTCACCGGATTTCACCCATTGCAATGCACTAACATATTTTTTAGTTAAAAAAGAAAATAATACATCTTAAAAGCATTAAAACATATTTTTCACAAAACCTTTGGTATAAACCCAGGTTTTACTATTTGTTTCATTGAATACCAGATTTAAGATAAAATATTTCATAAAACACATGTACAACATTATATCGTTTATTTAACTAATATATTTTAATCGATTATGGTTTGATTTTTTATGTATATATTTTAACCGATTGCCAGGTTGTTAACTATTAGGATTATCAAGTTTTATGAGTGCAAAATTGAGAATACATGAACGGTAGAAAATGCATGTGCACTTAAGAGCCCACTAATGTGAATTCATGTAAACTAATCATATATAATAATAAAATATGAGTATTTTATATAAATATAAGGTTTTAAATAAATGTTGTTTTAAAATATAAGGTTCCTCAAAATAAATCACAATAACTGAGGTTGTGTTACCTACGGATGCCCCAACACCTAAGATTTTGTGAAATTTACTCTTACCGTTAATTTGCTTCTTTGGAAATCTGCAAGTGTGAACTTTGAAGATGGATGCTAGTATGCTATCCAACTGCTTTACCAAAGAGCCAATAAGATGAGTCATTTTCATAGTCGGTAGCTGCTGATGAATAAACCTATACAGAATGAAATATCCCCTAAAATAACGGGGGTACACAAATAAAGGACATGGGGGTGTCTGTTCTTCTAAGCAAGGGAGAAGAGGTAGCAAACAACATAGCTACACATGCCTTTCTCAGCCAATTTCCATGCTTTTGAAGCTATACCTAAAAAAAACCCATCCAATGCAATAATAGCATTGAGTCTCACAAATATAGAGCATATCCAAGCAAAATTTCAAGATGACATCTCTTCAAACTTTTTTTTTTCTAGCTTCAAAAATGGGGAAAGAAAAAGACAAGATAAGAAGGCGATTGAATGATCATGCTGAAACCAGCCTCCACCACAGAACTATGAAAACTGAAATTGCATCCTTCAGAGGCCCCCCAAGGTGCTGAAAGCCTGAAATATGTATAACAAAAAAATGAAAAAAAAAAACTGGCTTATTAATATAGAGAACTATGGCCAATTACATGCAATTCAGTAATAGACATTCATGCAATTACAGAATTGTTTCTTTTACTAGCTGCCACATATCTTATTCCATGCACCTCAAAGTTATCCTTGCAAATTCACCATTTACTCTATGCAAGCTCTTAAATAATCGAGAGGGCAACCTTTCTAATACCTCTGTCAAGAAACAACAATAGATAAAACGGGAATGAATCGTGGACCATGGATTGCATATCCTACCACACTTTTTAGTTGTTTTTTTTAGATAAGGGTATTTTTGCCTGGCTTCTACATCCAACTGGAACTTAGCCCTGTAAACAACCCAATCTGAAATTCACTCCTATGGAGATTTGAACTCAGCACGTTGGGATGCTACTCAGGTCACTGCAACCAATAGGCTACATGCCCTCGCCCCACATTTTTTAGTATAGCAAAAATTTGAGTAAAAGGGTAGGCAGTTCACTTACATTCTTGAATACTACATTTGAACCACATCTTCACCAGCACTTGAATAAAAGAGAGCTAACTTTTATTTTCTCGTAACCATTCAACAAAATTGTCCAAAATAAGAGGCCAAGCAAGGTCTGAATCATAATTGTCAAGTGATGGGAAGTTTATCTGCAGTAAAAAAGGATAACATATCAGCAGTGATGAAAAAGAAATGTGTAAATTTGGTATGAGCACTTCAAAAGCATGTTTTAGCCTCCTGGAAAATGAAATAAGCAGGGAACAAAATAAGATGGTATGAAACATGACCTCATTGCAGAAACGAAGAAAGCCCATCCACTGGTCCATGTTTATCACCTTGTATTCACTTTGGTGCTACACAGTTTCAAAACGGTAAGCTGTTAACCATTAAAAGTCCCACAGAAGAAAGGGACCTACCTAATGAACCAAAAGTATAATCAATCAATACCTTGAGGTAGTTAACAAGTTTGTCAACCTGGGGGCGAAACTGCAACCCCAATACTAGATTCAGCAGCTCACAAGCAACTGGTATTTCTATACACTTCTTCTTATCCTCTGGCCAAACATAACCAAAGATAAGTTTTCTATGAAATGAAAATCAGTAAAGTGAGTAAAATATATCAAGCAATAATACCTGTCAGGCAGTAACGAAAGGCATATGGATAGAAATCCTGGAAATTTGATGGCCTTGTAACCTAGATTTGTAAAGCAGATTACATTCAATTACAATATAACCAAACTCATCATCACTTATAATGACAAAATTATTTTAATACAATCACAAGTTGCAACATTGGTTATCGCATAGGACAGTATTCCCTAGCAATAGCATGATAAACTTGCAAGCCTTGCTACTGAGATCCTATCCTAGAAAACTCTATATAGGACTAACCACCGGTAAAATATAGCATCTTCCAAATATATTTCAGTATCCATTAATATATTTGAAGTGAAAAAACTCACTTCTTGCACCAGTTCTGGAAATGCTTTCTTCAATTTGTTGATAGTATCAGCTCGCAGAGCTTTCAATCCTGACCGCCATTCATCCTGATAACAGAATTCCATCAGTCAACTCAAAAGGTCAGTATGACACTACTGGTAAATATTGGACTATAACAACTAAAACAGCGCAGAAACAATGCATACCAAAGTAAAATACCCTTGCTTTTCACACCCCATTTTCCTGATAAAAAAATATAAGGCTTTTTATTAGATATGTCAACCAAAGGGTTAGCATTTATCGAACTCTATAAAACAATGGCATACCATGCTAACATCAGAATCCGGACATCTGTATGAGGAACTTCAAGGTGAGAACAGAGTGTTTCGATGCCTTCTGGACTGTTGAAATGGACAAAAAAAACAACTTACTGAGCGTTCAGTTCATACGTGATTTCATCAGAGCAGGAAACAAAATATGTAGGCAAAAAATTGACAGAATAAAGTCGATATAATTAAGCCATTTAAACAAACCTGTATCCATTAAGTACAATAAAAAGCTTGAAGCATGATCTCAGGTAAAAGTGACAATCATTAATATGACAAACAGTCAAGAGTTAGGAGGTAAACCCACCGATACAAATATATTTGGAAGAGAAAAACAAGCATCCTTGTTAGCTGGAGTTTGATTTCAATTGTTAGAGTGAACTCCACAGCATATGTGCTAAAGAATCCAACTCATCATTGTGTTGAGTATGTAATATTCTCAGGGAATTAATCACATATTATGCCACGCCAATTCCCCAAATTCCCAAACGTCTATATTTATGGCAACACAAAATTAACTTGATCACAGTCGGTTAATCTGGCCCTTGGATATCATGTAGATTCGTGCTGCGGCTATCAATGCTTGCATTTAACAGTCATTTGATTTGCTAAGTCTGTAGCTATTCGCTCTGTACTACGACCCTGCTGCCCCTAGTTATACGTTAGTTTCTCATTGAATTTGCACTAGCATCTTCTATTTACATCTACTTACATATGTAATTTTGGGACTTACATTGTAAATACACTCACTAAAATTACATATGCAATGTAATTTAGGGAACTATTTTCTTCATGTTTTATATGGCGGCATAAATATAGGTAGTCCCATTCCCAAATTGTGCAAAATTAGTTGGTACATGTAACTTATGGTTCTACTGATTGTAGCCACCTAGCTATTACAATTAGAGTCATCATGTGTCACTGTATATGTTTGTATTTTAGTTGCACTTGAAATTTGAAACCATTTTGTAGAATGTTATGTCTGCCAATCAGCATCTCATTTTGTACTTAGCTGTCAAAATGCAGCAGTATCAGCAGTAGAGGACACTAAGATTGAAAATACTAGTTCAGCATTTTAACAAATTAGTAGAGCATGAAAGATAGCGCATCTACAAGACAGAAGATGGCCGTGATGAGCAGCAAAAAATAATGCTGGCAAAAGAGCAAACATGGGTAAAAAACATACTCAATCATGCCCGATGAGCTGTCAGCATAGGTATAGAAAAGTTGGTCGATCCGTTCAATTTCCTTTGAAACTCCCCTAGTTGTACCTGATATGATAATGAAAGCGTGTTAACCTAAACAGACATATTGTTTGCTGAAGATCACTGTATATCTCTATCTCTTAATGGTACGAAGATAAGACACACCATATATTATTATTGCAGAACTTGCGACAACAAAAGATATGCATGCATTTGGTAGTTATATTATTTCATAATAATAGCCTTTAAAAGAAACAAACTCAGGGAAACAAACAATAGCTTGACATATATCAGTTAGCTGAATAACATTACAACTGCTGCAAGATTTCACTAAACAAGTAGGAAGGTACATAAAAATGCTGCCAAGTCACATGCATATGCAAGAATTACTCCAGAGTTTAAAAATGAGTAATCCAAAACAGTCTGTAAAGGTAAGACCGACAACATATAATTCTGAAATGTCCAAGACAATATGTATTCACATATGTTTGTGTAGGAAGATAAATCATCCAGCCACACCCACCGCTACATTATTACACCCAAGATGGATAAATACAAACAATTAGATGAGTAATAACAGAAAGAAAAGGAATCAGTTCATCTCACCACATTGTGCTTTCCTGCTGGTCAGGTTTGTACTGACTCCTTTTCTTTTTCTGTTTTTTTTTTCATTTACTTGTACATCACCTAAATATAACCGTTTGTTTAGTATTCATTCAAGTATGTATACCCTCAGAAAGAGAACAAGGGATTTCCTAAGCTCACGCATTTGAAAAACAGGAAATTCCAACAAGAATGTCAACCCATAAAATGCATGAATCAAAGCCAGCTAAGACACAATTAGAGCTAGTGACAAATTTTACCAGGAACTTCCACTAACACATGATTGCACGGACAACTACCCAACCAGTCAAAACAGGCTTTTAAAGTAACATCATAGCATTGAAAACTCTTAAGGCAGTGAATTCTAGACATCATCTCATTTTTATTGGCAGCCTCTTCCAATCTTCAGTTGGCATCACAACTAATCGCTGATATTGGTGTTCATCTCCATTAATTTAATTATTTAGGGATAGCTTCTTCAGATAGAAGAAAGTTTTTGCACTTTGTTTTACCTCATAACACTTGAAGTGGTTCACATAAACTAACGTAATTGTAAATTTGCATCATGGAAACATAACGCAGACCGTAATATTTTATAAACAGCTCAATCTAGGCTTGCTTACAAACAGGTTCAGAGCATGGCCGGCCACCCTGCCAAATTTTATCAAGTTCACTACAAAAATAAATCCGTTAACCCAGGAGCAAGCCTACATCGAATTCCACATCCCCAATCTACACACGACCCCCATCCAATCCAATCTCGTACACGCGCGATCCAAACCCCAACAGGCCAATATATCATCAATCAACACGCCATCAACGCAGCATAAACCTAGGGCATGGCAGGGCAGAGTCCATCCATCATCAACTCGAGATTGGATCTTCCCCCGAGGAGAAGAGCACAGAACCGACCAAATCTCGCAGCAGGCAAAGCAATCGGGCCCCGGGCCCGGCCCGACCCGCCAGCCCCGATCATCTCAACAAATACGAGAGAGAAAGAGGGGGGAAACGGAGGATCCGAGGGCGGAGGAGGGCGTTACCGGCGGTGGCCGCCGCGGCGGACGACGACGACTTCTTCGAGGAGCGCCTCATGACGGCGCCGCGCCGCGCCCCCTCGGATACTCGGTTGGATCCCCCCTCCCCTCCCGGAGCCCTTCCCCACAGCAGCCTCCTCCTCCGCCGCCGCCGCCGCCTCCGCCGCCGCGCGGGTGGAACGCGCAGGCCTCGCCGAGCTCTCGGCTTCGGTTGCGAGTTTCGAGTTGGCTGTCGAGCAGAAGAGAGGAGAGGAGAGGAGGGAGGCGGAGGTGTGGGCGCAAGTGGACCCTCGACTCTTATAGGATTCGGCCCGGGGGCAGGCGGGCTGGGCCCCACGTGCGGGCCCGGCCACGACGATACCTGTGGGCCCCCACTGCTCCCCTTGGGTTTCCTGGATTTGGTTTTTGGGATGTCGAGAAATCGGATTTCCTTTCCTTTCCATTTCGCTTTGGGTAGCTGACCGGCCTTGTAACATCCATTAAAAGAAACGCGTTGACCATACTTGGAATGTCAAGAGGCTGGATTTGTAGATATGTATTTTTATTTTTTCGACCGAATTTTTTATTTGTAGTAATATTCTTTTCTAAAATTAATTAAATAGTAATTCTAAATAGGGATTCTGAGAAATAGGAAGGACGCTAGTTAGAAGAGCGTCCAGATGCGGACGCTTGGGAGAATAGCGTCCATCTTGATACGTGGTTTGTAACAGCGTCCAGCTGTTTGGGCCAAACACAGCATGGGCCTGCGTCCAGGTGCATGGGAGCACACACAGTAAAACATTTATCTAATCCAAATCTTTGAGCATCCACGTGGTGTTTACTGTGTAGGTTATAGTACATATAATTTGTTTAGAACGATCTTATACTAACAGATATTGAACAAATTTAGTAGTTAATATCGGTAGTATGCATATTGGCTTCGGTCCTTTAATAACGCAGTAGTCTTATAAATCTATGGATAGTTTGTAGCCATTTTCAACCAACAGATAATGTCAACGAGCTAGCTATCACGAAATTCCAGCAGCAACACGACATGACAACAATAGTGCAAATAAAAAAATCCAGGGTTTTTCCTCAATTGCATTAGCATGCATTTCATTAAATTATGGTGGATTATCGAATCATAAAAAAAAAGGTCGAATAGTATATGTACAAAGGAGGACGAAATCTCAAAGAGGAAACCAGTGAGAAAACTGAAAATTGGAAGGAAACATTGACATACCCCTAAATTACAAGAAAGGGCTAATTACACCTCAATTCAGTATGCAACAGAAAGAAATACCTATGCAGACTCCCTTCGTCAGATTATGCATTTGCCTTTTCTTCTGATGGTCAACCAAGCAAAGAATTTGCATTTGCCTCCATGTATGTGTTTGTAGGTAAGATATGTTTTTCTGTTGTACTAGGTAGTCACTCCAGATAAAGGTCCACCGCACTCTCACTGTTTCTATGACTGTTGAACCGTGCAAATCAGTTGGTAAATAAATATCTTGAAACGAATTTCAATCTGAAACAAAAAAAAATCAGTTACAGTGAAACGTCTAAATGTCATTCGATATAGTTCCCTGAATTTATATACAAAATGTCATTCTAATAATCAGTTTGTGGAGATGATAAACATGCAAAAGACACAGGAAGAGCCAAGCATCAAGGAAGAAACCGTGTTCACTAACTGAAGGTGAAGGGCAGCGCTAACCACAAACATAGCTCCGCAAGAACGATGGCATCTCGAGCATCAATGAGAACGCCGGTGGCTGCGCCTCAGCGCCTCTCACAGTCGAGTTGCCAACGGCCTCGCACCTAGGACTCTATGATCGACATCCTCAACCAGACAACGTGGAGGTGGGAGAACGGCGTCCGCAGACCGCAGCCTATTGGCGTAGTGCCGTAGTCAGCGTGGAGACGACGGTGACGGCCGCCTCTCATGCTTTCACTTAATCCCTCCCTGATACTACGGCGGCGGTGGCCGTGTCGCGAGTGTGCCCTACGAGGCTGATGAACCGATCATTGATCAGTTGTTGGCCTTGGGTCGTAGCGAGGGAGGACGTTGCTTTAAACCGCGTCCAATCTTGGACGCTTTACATAACAACGTCCACATCTGGACACTAATAGGGAGGGAGTCCTTCCTATTTTTACAAATTGTAGTTTAGATTTACCACTTATTTAAATTTACTATTAATAATTATTATGAATAAAAAAATCGGTTTTTTCGAGCATTCGTATTCATGCGTTTTTCTAATCTAGTCCTCAACAAACACTCGTGTTAAATAGTTTGATTTAGTTTATTGAGTCGATCATTATCATGAATTATTTATTTAACTATAGAATAAATTTAATAATAAATAACCTAAAATAACTATTCTACTATGTTTGTTTTTGTAAGTAATATACCGGTACAAAATAAATTGTATTTTTCGGAGCACGGAGCACATAATCCGTTTCAGTAATCCGAAGAATAATCTGAAAAGAACACGGCAAGTATCAGCTGAATCCGGATCTCAAATCGACCTAAACGTAAGCCAGCAGGCCAGAGTCCAGACAATCGTCTGCTGCTGGCTGCTGCACGCGAGGTGCAAGACCAGAGGCAAAACAGAATTCTCCAACAGGGGGACAACCAGTATGTGACTTGGAAGAAGAAGCAACACAAACCTTGACTTCCTTTCAGACGTGAACACGTATCCAGTTGGGATACGCCACGTTGCCGAGTGGACCAGCCAACTTTGTTGTTGACTGCGATGTTTTCTTTTCAAGACCTCCTGGACTTCTCTTGACCAACTATTTCAAGACCTTTTGGCCACAAACTCCATGTCCACAAGTACCTTGGCACAGCTAAACAGACTCCACAATTGTGAAGTGGCAGCATGAGAAGTCCAGTAAGGCTCACTGGGAATCCTTCGGTTGCTGTCCCCAAACTGGAGATAAATAAACGCTCATTTCCTCTATTTGTATGTACGACAGCATCATGTCTGTAATAGGTAATCTGTACATGTGAAATTGATGCTACCTTCTTTTTTACAAATGGTATGCAACCACAGATAATAAAGAAAATTGCAGAAAAGCAGATCTGCCAAAAAAAATCCCACCTTTTCTGTGGGAGAAAAGGATAATTGAGCCAAGAAATATAGAACTGACTTTAGATGGGTACTGCAGAGTCGGGATTCGCACGATTTAGGCGAACTGTGCCAAGAATGTATTCAGGCAGCTCTTTCTCTTCCTTTGCCTGAAAACATGAAACATATTAGCACTCCTGGTGTTACAGTCACATCTGCACCCCTGACTCAACAAACCCCCAAAAAATACTCTTTTTCATTAGAGACCGTGAACATTGTTAGTTGAGTAGACTCCTACATGAAATCAGAGTCTTTAACATTTGCAAGCAAAGAGTGGAACTGAAGGCTAGGCATATGCCAGATATGGAAAATACCATACTGAAAAGGCGAATTAGCCTTAGAAGGGGGTTTGCATTGAGATGCGCTATAAAGCACACTAATAATGAGAAATTGTACTGCGATAATGTCCTTTTGCTCTCAAATGTTGGGCAGGGGTGGACACAATCGACGCAAACCGAGCAACCAAGCCGAATTAATCGAGCAAGGGAAGTGCTTTAAACATTTATTTGTGATTTCTTTGATTTTTTGGATCTCCTGAATTTGGTCGGTCACTTTGGTCATGACCGAAGAATGAACCGAAATGACCAAAACCGAATAGTTCGGTCTTCATTATTTTGTAATGCATTTTTGTCTTCATTTTTAGATGACGGAAATTTTCAATAGACAGAAAGACCAAACCAAAATTTTTGATCTGGCTGAATGGCCACCCATAATGTTGGGAATCTCCAATAGAGTAAATACAGGATGTTGTGCAACTGCTGTTACGTTACAATCGGGGTTGCACAGGATGTCAGAAAATCAACTATTGTTCACACTATTGAACTCCAATAGACACTTTAGTCTTAAAGCTTAGCTAGAAGTAATGGAGGTATTTGTAGAATCTTTATTTGTTTAAATCCACTTAGAAATAGGAAATATATGAAAAACAAAAAAGCAAACTGTTGTTTCAGGTCTGATTTTGCAGGTTCATACCTCAATTAGAATAGCAAGATCAACAACAAGGCCTGTGACATATCCCAGGACTAGACCAATAATGCTCCGTGCAACGGATGAAGAACCAATGTCAACATCTATCTGCAAAGTAAATTTTACTTGTAAGGTCACCGAGGATTTTTTTAAAAAAAAATTAATATAATATAAATATAGTACTCGGTTTTTTTCCCAATTTAAAACAATAAAATTATAAAATTGAGAGATTCCCGATTATGCAAATCTTTAAGTAGCTTGAGTTCAAATTTGAAGCCACCATGCACAGTAGTCCTTCCCTCTGCTTAAATAGATATTTCAAAAAGGTTCAAGATTCAACAAAGCCAAAGTTCACTAGATCACCTCTAGAAAGTTATCCTGGCGAAGGTAATTGCATGTTACTGCTTTTCCCAGAAGACAAGCTTTTGTTCCAACTGCACGTTTTACCATCCAATAACCCTGAGATCATTTATAGTTCAATTCACATCAAAAGTTTGACTTATCACCAGTTTCACAAATCAATTCACATGCAAGATAATAAGAAACATAAATTAAGTAATGCATACCTCAACAATGCTTGGTATAAGTTTAAATCTGGCATCTCGGAACGCATCGGTTCCATCAATGAATCTTCCCAACAGAGAATCTTTATTCACGGGCCTTTCTGCTGCGTAGTACATGACCAAGTTATAGTTTGGCTTCGCTGGAACCTACATGTTTAAGAGTTAATATACTATCCATCCTGATCATCCATATAACAAAGATGATATCCTCCTCCAATCAAATAAAATGTGATAGTGTGGAACACAAAAATATACTAACAAATTAACTGCAAACTAATTTCCGATACTGGAAGAAAAAACTACAAACCTAGTTTCCAGAGCTTATGGTGTTAAGTCGTTGAGATTTTCTGAATGATAAAATATTGTGCATAGAAGCTCAGAGCCATTAGATAGTAAAGACATGGTGTACATGAGACCCCCAAGGTCACTTCCAATGGCCCGGTTTCATGAACCAACCATTCCCTTTTGAGCCCACATTCATGTGCAAACGACATCACGTTAATGAGAATAGTGAAAATGATGGTACACACGAGAGTTTACCCAAGTCTATCAATAACTTGGTAGAGGTTACCCATGTGTTTCATGTGAAATTTGGTACATGTCTGCATGTACAGTATCTCTGAAGGACAGAAAAACCTACTGTTTAGTCTGTTATATATATCACTATCTATTGAGCTGAATCCGTAGCTTTATTCGTTTTCATTTAATCGGTGTCTGTTACACCATTACTTTAATTAGTAGAGTGTTGTCAAATAGACAGCGCAAGACTCGTGTCATGCTCCTTTTAAAAGCTCAAATGCATGTATGCAATGGACGGACGAATAATCCAAAACCATACCATTTCTTGTGTACACTTGTGGATCCACCTCTAAATGTTACCTTGGTTGGATAATCCGTTTAGGCTTGCCGGTAAATTCTCCATTGACTTTTTATATAAACTACTCTATAGTGGAGAGTCCGTACGTTACAATAAAAAAATAAGTGGTTGCATTACTTCTTTAGAAACTATATGAGCAAAGATTTTTTGTAGGACATCTTGATCAAAATAGAAAAATGTTGACCATCTATCTATATACTACAGAAAATTTCTGTCCAATAGAATTATATTTTGATTTTGATTTTTATTTTTTGAACCTTTTCATTTTTTTATTTTAAAAATAAACCCTTCCAAAACTTATTTCCAAAATTTGAACCTTTTGGCCACGCCAACCTGCCTGGCGTGGCAAAACAACACTAACACGCTACCTACAGCGGGTGTGGCAGTTTTGTCTTGCCACGCTAGCGAGACCGGTGTGGCCAAATAACACTGTCACGCCATCGAGACCAGCGTGGCAGTATTGTTTTGGCACGCTAGTTCGGCTTGCATGGCCAAAAGGTTCAGATCTCAAAAATAAGTTTTGGAAGGGTTTGTTTTTAAAATTAAAATTTCAATTTTTTAAAAAAAAATCTTCTATTTTGGTCTACATCAAAACTGAGGATTTCTATGTTGAACAAAAACAAACATTAGTCAAATGAAAAATATGATAATGCCATGTCAGGAAACGTGAGTAGCATACAATATCTAGACCAAACATTATGGATTTACAATACAATTAGAAGTTCCCAGGTTCATGGTGGTAAACTTGCTTAAGCTCTGCTCTCTGACCCCTGCCTTCCAATACAATTAAGAATTACATAATATAATAGAGACCTAAATATAATACTTAACACCTCCTTTAGAAAATCATAAGCAGGAACATATTCCAATCCATGGATCAAATCACTACAGGAAGTTCACTCATTGAAGGACTGCCATATTTGTAGCTATAGAACTTTTGACTGTAATTTTGAACTACCTAATTCTCAAAATAACAAATTAGTTAATATAACCAATAATTACCTGCAAGTTTATGACCAGTATGAAGGGAATCTTCTTTGCAGCTTCTGACTGTAATGTAAATATGTAATGATCAGAAAAATCGGCTGCAGTATATGGTCATGTCATAAAGTTCAGCATTGCAAGCAAGTAGACAGCATTGCAGGCCCTATCTAACACTTCAATGTGTGTTGAGTTTAAACTAGAGTTTTGCCTGTAGGTTCATGAAAGAATAATGAAGCTTACAATGATATTAAATAAGGACTTAATCTCTTCAAAATAAATAAGGTATTAATCTTAGCCAATTTTATTGATGAAAACGAAATATCATCATAAAGATAATATGTAAAATCAACCATTCAAGGTCAAACTAGTGCTAAACAGCTGTTCTTTTAGCTTAATTGTAAGATTAAACCCCATCCAGAAATAGAAGCTTACCATAGTGGAGATAATTAATGCCTTATTGGTACGGTCTAAGATTTTGATTGAATTTTATATGATTGTGATTAAAAAAAAAGATAGATTAGAGGCTTAAGAGTACGTGTTTGCAGCAAAGTCACAATCCACAAGATAGTCTAACACATATGACTACTAGATTATGGATACTGATATTAGAAATTTTGTTAACAAGGACACTGAAGCTTTGGATACTTCTATTGGTTGTGCCAAGAAAAAGAATGAACAAGGAATGTACAGTTTTACTCTAGCATGACTGCATCAATACTTTGAAAGGCATATTGATTCTCAGTTACATAAAAACATGATAGAGAAAAAGCTGGTTGCATTACTTTGGGATATTGGTGGTGGTCAGGTAACCTTTTTTACCTGAACGAGGCTCTTGGGGTGTAAGGCAACTGAATCAAAACGCTCATCAGCCTTAAACCAATCGACAGCAATAAGCTTTAGAAGGGGATCACCTCCAACAACCTATGCAAATGCCAAATTAAAACCATTTGATAGGTCAAATTATGAAACAAGGATATTTCTCAGAAGGAGTAATATAATGTCTTAACCACAAAATATTCAGTGTTATCTTCATGGCCAATTGGGACCATATTCTCATATGGCCTTGTCACAAAAGGATGATTAAACATAAAACTAGTCATGCATCTTCCCCGCATAGCGGTTTCAACTCAATAAGGCGCATAACCAAATGCTGGGCTGGTATCTGAATTTTTTACTGGTTGGTCTTTGGTAAGAATACTGATATACCTTATTACACTTCAGACTGGTCAAAATAAACTAACTTATCCACACGATAATTATTATTCTCCTGACATTTTCTAAGAAGTTTTGATATACACACCATAATGTATAGAATAAAACCCTTCTACTTCTTTGAAGCACACCATTATGCCTTCTAACTTTTTTCAACAAACAGAGAAATAAAAAATGTAGGTTATGCAATTCTCTAATTAGTGGAATAGAAATGTAGTACTCTGTCCTACCTTAGTGTAATCTGTCAGGTAAGTCTTTCCTCTTATCATGAACTTCTCTCCACCAGGCTCACTCCAAGAGTTTGGGTCATTCTCACTTTTCGCTCGTCGAAGGGTGCCATGGAAATGGTTTGAATCAATAGTTACCGGAGTTGAATTTGTAACCAATTCACTCTTCTCAACCGAAGCTGCAGGAGAACATATTAGAAGTAAAATCATAGTTAAGAAGGACAGCTTCCTCTGTGAAAAAAAAGAAAAGAAAAGAAATTCAAGGACAGCGAAATTTCAACATGATCTCTGGATTTGAGGGTACATGGTTACAACTATAGCAAATTAGTGATTCTTACCGCCCTTCTGTGTACCACATTTTTATCACCTATGTTCTCCTTCACTTGAAACAAAAGGGAACAAGTGAACAAGCTTTAAAAAGACAAATGCCCATAGGATATATCATTCTTTAGTTTATCCCATATGCTTTTTGGTAGTACTATTTTACTTGATTAATTACAATTTACAACATATCACTTTTTCTCCTTCTCCAATGATTACCTTAAGATATCCAAAATGACTGAAATGAACCATGAGAAATGTTGTAATGCAAGCTAGCAACTTGCAGTTATGCATTCTAGCAGGTTGAAGAGTAAAAGATGGCGTGCTGCAATTTCCTTCATTTTCAAATGATTGTCACCATTGACTCCATTGTTCAAACTTTAATCATAATTCTTTTTAGTAAATTTATAACTAGTTCAAAATAAAAAATAAATATTGTAATTTTTATGCATGGCACACCTAACAGTATGATTTTCCTTCGATCTAATTAAATATATTAGATGCTATAATTGGTCGGATTTTGCATAGAAGAGTTAACTTGACAGTTATTGAAAAACATAAGGAATATTAACTGGCATAATTTTTTTTACAAATATAGACAAAGGCAACAGAGACATTGCATCCACTATAACACAGATGTGCACACTTTGTGTATAAATGTCCTTTTTGTGGTTGAGAAACTAATGGTAAATGCATGTATTTTTTTATCAACATACTGTCTACCAGTGCTTGAAGAGTTGAAATGTCTCTTGTGTTTACGATTATGACCTTTAGTCGGTTTCATAGCAAGACCTGCGATAGCCCATGAAATATTCTTGAACTTCACTTTTCCAGCCTGTACAGAAATTTCATAAGGAAACCGAGTCTCAATTTATTACTGAACATAATATAATACATAACAGTCTGATTGCATAACGCTGATAAACAATAAAATATCACCTTAGGAATCATATCATCATCGTCATCACTATCCTCATCTTCAAAGGATTCGCCTCTAGCAAGTGCATCATAGAATTCATCATTAAGTTCAGAATCTTCCAGTTCACTCTGGATGATCAAAGAATCAGACTGTTTGGGCTTCACTACTGTTGAAGGCAAATCAGATGTCAAAGCTGGATTTGCTGCAAAGTATTCTCTTAGACCTGGCCATATGAAATACAAGGGCATCATTATAATGTCCTAAATGGAAATAGTATTCCTTGCAATAAAAGCAAACCTGACCAACCTGCTACTTGGCTGAGCAAAGCAAAAGCAATACTTCTGTCAAAATTCTCGTTATGTCTTCTCTTCCATCTATCCCAAAAACTTGGGCTCATTTCCAACATATGAGTAACAAGGCATTTCGGAGTTGATGATCCTGGTGGGTTCAACCTTCTTAGTTCCCATGTTGAGGCTGAAAGAAATGTTGGAATTAACAAATTACAATAAAATGTGAAACCCTAATTTTTTTTCCAGTTTTGAGAGTGATGGGCAAAAAGTTCTTTTTTCTCGAAAATGCAAGAGCCATGCATTTCATTTCATTAAGAAGAAGAAAGAGTATGTACAATAGAGTGATTCACAAGAAACACTCTAGAGGGAAAGGAAGAAAAAGCCTCGCCGAAGAGATACGCAACAACTCTCACAGGAGCTAGGCTCCTAAGTGGGAAGCGACCGGGACAAGAGTTCATGGAGTGCTCTTGCCCCAGCAGCACCATAACAAACTCTCTTGCCACAGCATCCAAAATAGCAGTAGTGCTAGGCGTGGCATTGCTATCCACCCAAGTTATACTACGACATACTCAAGTTATCTATGAATAGGCTGGTGTGATATTGCTATCCACCCAAGTTGATTACAAGTGATTCATTTTTTTTTCTGAAATACTCATCTATGCAACTACTGCAACATACTCCTCCGGTCACAAAAGAATGTCGTTGTCGACCCATGCAGTCAAAATAAGTTTACTTTGACCATAATTATTGTTTAGAATATAATAAGTTTTGGGCATATGAAAGTTGCATAGCCAAATTTCTAATAAGAAAGGATCCATCCATTAATTGTTTGGAGAAGATGAGAAAGGATGGTAAGTAATAATAAATGAACGCATATGATGAGAGAATAAATGGGGGCATGGTACGACAAAACTTAACTAACTGAGAACATGGTCTGACCAAAATTTTCTGAAACAGAAAAATAAATGGTTATTCCTACTCTACCTGCTTCAAGTCATCACAAAACAAGCTGATGCTAAGATACAGGACCAACAAACAACTCAAACTCACTGAATCATGCTAAAAATACAAATAAAGTATGAAAGATGAATCTTACAATTGATTTTTGTACGCTCGTAGCCATGCCTTGGAGGTTTGTTCTTGTGACAAGCAGGAATCTGCAAAATGGCTGCACCAAGGGGGGAAAATGAACACATAACCAACTCATTTGAACCATAACACAAAGTATATCGTGGAAGACGGCTGCTATATGTGCTGTTAACACACTTGACAGCTAGTTGCCCTATACATAGACCACAGCATGATTTCTTATGTTCAGAAAGCTTGTGCGTCAAACTGGAAACCTCAAGGTTCTAGGTATACTTAATTAATTTATACCTAGAACCTAAGGCTGAGTTCGGCACCCAGAGTTGGGAACTCACTCCCCTCTTTTTCCGCGTGCACGCTTTTCAAACTGCTAAATGGTATTTTTTTTGCAAAAAAAATTATATAAGAAAGTTGCTTTAAAAAATCAAATAGATCCATTTTTGAAAAAAAAGCTAATATTTAATTAATCACGCACTAATGGACCGCTCTGTTTCCCGTGCGGGAGGGATTCGCTCCCAACCACAAGTAACGAACATAGTAGCATTTAGATAGCTGGTCACTGGTTCATAAAGATTGGGCAATGCTGATGCAGACCAACCCATCAAATTTATACATCAATTTGATGTGACTTTTGTGCACTATCTCATGTAAAACATTATCATGTCACAGTTCTTTCAGAAATATGAAGGAATTTGGTCCTCAACTGATATCAACTCAACTACTTCAAAGTCAACTCCAGTAAAAATGTATTCCTGGAAGCACTGGCCAGCACAGTCCTATCAATCTTGGTCGATATTTTTTCCCTAGGGCATCCTCTATAGCCCTACTGACAAGTGTTAGGAATCAATTGATTCTTTGTAGGCATCCAACCTTCCTATCAGATTCCTCAGTCCCCATTTTGCTAGTGATTACTAGTATTCACTACTGATGGACATGCCCCAAGGTGACCACCACCACCTGCACCTCACATCTTAGCACACCGGATTATGTACCCCTCCTGCTGTCCAAGTTAACCAATTCATTTCCTGTTGTTAATAGCACCTAACAGAACATAACAACACACGGGGAAATCAACTGATACGTCATAAGATCTAGAAAATTGTCAAGTAATTTGTATTCAAAGTTGATAGGTTGAATTCATTACATCATATTTCAATCTAGCTAGGTGAACCTCTAATTATATATTTTAGGACCGTCCATTTAGGAGTGTCAAAGAGTAGTAGTAGAGATCTAAAATATATTAAAATAAAGCTGTGATATAATAAAGACTTAGTACTTACTATATGCCCCATCTTGTCCACGAAACCATTGTCTGGAAAAAACAAAATCCTTCTTTGTTTTCCACCTGAAAACAGTCTCCATACTTAAGAGCTGAATTGACATATTTTAAAAACTGTTCAATCAGGAATAGCAACAACTCTTAGCTAATATAAGCTGAAGCTTACATGTACAAATATAAGCAACATGCTTCCTAAAAAGAGCATGTCCTATATCAAGCTTAAGTTGTCCAAATTCCAAAAGAGGTCTGTTTGATCATGTTCAGACAACCCTTGTGGATACCATTGGTACAAAAAGAAAAGCCTAAATATGTTTAACTAGCAAATGCTTCCCCCAAAACAAAAACAGCTATAAGCAACATGCTTCCTAGAAAAGCATGATCTATGTCAAGCTTAAGTTGTCCAAATTCCAAAAGAGAGCTATTTGATCATGTTCAGATAATCTTTATGAATATAGTTGGTACAAAAAAAATGCATAAATGTGTTTAACTAGTACATTAATTTATAATGTTAAACATTTATTTCACCGTATGCAGGGAATAATGCAAAAAACATTGAATTAAAAATACCAGCTTAAATATCTAGGTTCATAGGTTCCATAAACCACGTCATAGTATCCATCAATTGTTTCTACCAATTCCAAATCGGCAGTCAGCATATCCCACCTGCACAGGATAATTTCAGTAGAGCAAGTTGTCAATATATTGTAGTACAACTTGTATTTGGTTCCACTGTAAGTGTAAGGTGCAATCAACTGCTAGCTTACTCATATCGCTTATGCTTATCAGAGCTGAGAACCACTGCAAATACAGTATCAGGATTCGCCCCAACCACACCAACAGACTTAAGAAGTACCCCTTTTCCACCCTACAAAAGTTAGGAAATGATTTGTATAGATAAGCTTTTATTCTAAAAACATGTGAATGAAAGAGAAATGGTCCTATTTGGCTCATTCCCAAAATCAGCCATTTTTTTAAAAGAAAAGTTTATATTATGAAAGCTTGGCCAGGAAAATTAGTAGCTTGTGGTCAGACCATAATTTGGCAAAGAAATGAACAACAATACCAACAGGCGCAGACTTTTGCAGCAAACCCAATGTGATCAATCTGACAAAATTTTGGCAACTACTGTCTTCAAACCAAACAGTCACTGAAGCAGCAACTTTGCTGGGAGGGATCACAACTCATTGGATGAAAGATGATTATCCACTTCAGGCATTTCAATCATTGAAGAACAGAACTACCTTGCTCTAATTTTGTACTAGGGTACAAATGTTTAAACTGTTAAAACTGAGAAACAAGTCTGGGCAAATACACACTATCATTATGTATGGAGTATGGGGCTGTCTGACCAATATTGGCTGCTGCATAGTTGGACATGGAGAAACCATTGTTACGTGGCTTGCTCCTTGCTTAATCATTATTGCATCATAAAGAGTGGGGGCAAAGACAGATCAACAACCAAGTAACCAACAAGAACATGGACCATGAGAAAATGGTGTTCCTCTGTTCTTCCCCTTTCTATCTCCCCAATTCCCCAGCCATCATCTCTGGCTCTTGCAATTGATCCCTCAGTCATCCAGGATCATAACAAATGGGGATAGGTTCATCTAACTAGCAAAGCTACAGCAATATGTTATACATTTCTTACCTTTGTGTTTGCAATATCTTCAAAAATTCTTATACCTGCAAAACAATCAAACACAAAGAAAATAAGTTCATGATAATTTGGACATGATTAGAGAGATTTCAAATTTCATCATTATATATGCCCTAGGAATTGAATAATAGACATAAAGGTAAATAATCCCACTTGGTCATGCTAGTTAAACCATGTTTAGATATCTTGATTGGCTAGCTATTTTTTCTTAAATCAAGTTGCAAGTTGATGTATGTATCGTGTTGCAGAACATATGGGATAAAATTGACTCGGTATCAATTTAATTTATCCGATAGATGTTAGGGGTACAAACTGAGTCTCAAGGTCATTAGGACATAGTGTCAACTATTATCCTGTGCACTTAAGCAATGAACTCAGAACTAAAGTTAACTGTCCAAGATACAATGGTGTCTTATAGTTCATAAAAATAAGTGACTGTTGGTCATGTAGATTGCCAGGTGAAGTGTAGAGTCAGTAATTCACAAGAATATTATTTTTCAGCAAGAGAACTTAAAAAGATGTTTTCTGTAACTTCATCTAACATAGATTAGAGTAGACATCCAAAAGGAACAAAAGAGGAATACACGCAGATTAACCAGATTAGTTATAAGGTGCCAATAGGAATAGCGTAAGGATACCATTAAATGTTCGAACATATCTCCATTCGTGTGCTTCGAATGCATCTCCAGAATCGCCTCCAAAGTTTGTATTAATTATCTCATGGCTTTGAAGATTTGAAGACTGCCGCAAGAGCTTTTCTGGCCCTGTAATCAAAAACGTAAATAAAAGAATTGTAGGTAAGTAATGGATCTATCACATAGTTAGCACTTTCATGTAAAACTTCAAAATTGGGCTAACTGAAAACTATCTGGGTCAATTTCTTTCCGTAGAGTTAGTCATATGCTCATATCCAACTCTTCTGCAGAGCTTCAAAGTCAAAGTGGGTTGGCCTGCTGGCTGAGTTGACAACAATTGGACACCTCACTTTTGCAGAGTAAAGAGCCCACCAATTGAAATGTTTCTGAAACTGAGTAACATCGGTCCTCTATAAAACAACTCAATCTGACTAAGCCCTAAACTCTGTTAGAATCGAACTAGGATGCCTACAAAAGAAGCCCAGTACTTTTTTTTCAAGAAAATTAAATTGATAAATAAATGGAAAAGGATTAGCAAGTTGTACAATTTACCGATACCACATTTGGATTTCAGATCTTGATTATCACCCTTCTGGACACTGGACAACCAAAATGTTTTTTTTTTGGTTTTTTTTTGGGGGGGGAGGAGGGTGTTAAACTGATTTATGGAAAAAAAATAAAGTCAAACATTCTTGGTTTATTTAGCCAAGGAATTGAGTGAATTGTCTAACATTCAATATTGAGCTGTCTCAAAAGTTATAGAGTAAAACTGTAATCTAATTATCATGGTACAAATTAATATTGCATTTTTGTTATCTTACCTTTACCAATTCGTACAAGTTTCCCCAAGCCTTGTGCATATCTCCTTACACGTGGTCGATGCCCATCAAGATTAAGCCTCCAGGTGTAAATAATTATATGGCGTAAGAGCTTGGCTTAACAAAGAACTGTAAATTGCAAATTGGAAAAGAAAAACTAGGTATCATCTCACAAAGAAGCTCCCATACTCGTTTTCATTCTGGGATCTATTCCAACTAACCCCTCTCGTCATCAGGTCATAATCAGCCTGTTATGAGAAATCAGGATAAAAGAATCAAATGAAATGTAGCAGAAATTATTAATTGTATCTTATCTTGATTTAAAGAGGGTGTTAAGGGTGATATTATTGGAAGGTTCTACACCCACCTCCACTCAAGATCTTTTGTGACTGCAAATATATAGGCATGCACATATTATTTGTAAGAATTTTATAGAAAAATGTCGCATCACTGCATACAAGTATACATATGTAGTCAATTGGTTTCACATAAATATGTATATAGGTTTCAGATTTGAATATAATTATTTATTTATTACATCTTGTAATTTAGACTAATATATTTATTTGGGACTTGTTGCAACACATGGACATGATGTGACAATTGGAAGAAGTCATACCTAAAACAAAAGGCCAGTGCTGTCTATAAATTTGAAACTCAATTTTCAAGTAAACATTTTTGTACAATGAATTATGATAATGGTTTTACAGCAGAAATAACAGATAGCCGGCGGAGATTTTATTAAGGACCTATCTGAGTAATGAATTATTGAAATCTCTATTCCCCGTGACAAAAACAAGTGCTAACACTCAGGGGCAGGTGCCAGTGCAAGAGTGGCACATGACTCAATGAGCTTATTTGTTAACACTTCAACATTTCCAAGATTTCATTCTTCCCTTGCCTCCCTCGTGCCAGCAATCATGTTTATTGGAAGCAAGCTCGATTTCAAGAGCAGCTGTTTAAAGTTTCTACTGCTGCAATGCCAATTTTCATGCATCCCTGTCATAATTCTTAAGTATTTCTGGTTATTGTACTGTGATGAGCCATTGTCTCAAGGATTTGAATACATGTTAAATTTTGGTGCATAAATAAATAACTTCAGTGGTATGCTATCACAACCTGAATGCCAACAACACAATTAGGAAAAAATAGAAATATTTTTTTTAAGATTTCTTTGAGCTGAACGCCATGAATACAGTATTTCCAGTTTGGCAGTTACAGGTAACTGAAGTTAGCCCACATTTTCATAAAGGGTGTAGAAGATGACCCCAAAAACACATAATCTACTTTACACCGACAATAACAGTTAGCATTTTATAGAATTATTAAATACCTGCTGTTTTGCCTGCTCAAATGCTTCAACCCATTTCCTAGCTTCACCGGGGTCCCCACATGCAATCTAGTAAAAGGAAAATAGTAGTAAACTTTTAATCATTATATAGGAGCATTGTTTACAAATATTCAAGAGCATAATGAGCTGTGCACCTCTCCTTTCTTTGTTTGATCCAACCGATTGTAAAACCGCAAGACATACAGTTCCTGGGTTTTGAAAAAAAAAACATATTTGGTTATTTATAAAGGCAATCACATGAGACATTTAGAACAAAACGTTTTAACAAAAAGACATGATTTATGCTGCACTAGAAAAATAGGGACATAATATGACAGTTAAATGTTAATCAAAGGACAGAATTGGACCATTACCCCATGGCTAGTAATCCGGCGACCAAGCTCCTCCACCATAAGAGTGTGACTTACAACACCCTTTCGGATAGGTTGCTAAGATAAAACAAGAAGAGGTAATAAGATTCCATATGCATGTAATGTCCAAAAAATCTCAAGAGAAAAAAATTCTGCAAATAAGGAATCACTTTGTGATGTTATGTCAAATGTAGATCTACACATCTACCCAATTGTCTTGCTACCTTGAGGCTATGTAGGGACAACAGCCATAAATCATTTTACGTATATATTCTAGCAAGATCAACATAACCGTTTCTTAAAAAAGGTTCATATTATCAAAACTACAACTCAAAATTCAAAACAACCCAAACGCTGACAAGGCACATGCACTGCATCCAGCCCAAGCATCGGTCCTAAAATTGCCAGCAACCTTCTTCATCCTTAAATTGCAGACAGTGTCAGTCGTCGGTCAGTAACTGAACAAATACAGAAAGCACACACAGCTTAGCAGTTTACTCTAAAACTCCCATTTTCTACTGGTTGGATTTCAGAATCATTGGTAAGCAGACAATATATAAGCGGGGTTATAAAGCAATACCAGCAGAACCAAAGAAAACCTGCAACCCAGAACAGCCCCAAATGCAGAAACGATCAGTTTCTTACTGTAAATGACACGGTTGTCATCATCCAAACCAATTGAAGCCGCATTTTCGATAGCAGTCGCATCTATCGATGCATCCCCTACATTACGCCAAATAAAATAAAAGGTTCGCCAAAACAAACCCAATTCAATTCTGACAAGGTCGAAGAGCCTCTGTGCAAAGCAACGGCGCAGTACAAAACCAAACCAAACCAAACCCAACAAAGAGTAAAGCAGCTCCATGCCTCCATCCATCCAACCCCCGCTCACCGCTGCAGCTCCGACGACAAGCTCTAAGCCGAAACCCTCGAGAAGCGAGAGCGATCACAAACACGCATAAGAAATCCAGAAACGAGACTAAGTGGGAGCAAGGAGGGAGGAGGAGAGAGAGAGAGAGAGTGGGGGGGGGGGGGGGAACCGACGATTCCGGGGTTCTTGCTCGGGTCGCGCTTGTACATGGCCACCGTCTTGCCGCGGATGACGAGGAACCGGAGGTGGCGGTACTCGTGGCCGATGGAGTTCACGCCGAGGTGGTACACCCACCCGGAGGACCCCGCCGTGCTCCGCCCGCTCCCACCGCTCCCGCTGCTCTGGCTGCCGACATCCGGCGATCCCGCCTCCGAGAGCTCCACCTCGGACACCTCCCCTCCCGCCGCCGCCGCCGTCGCCGGCGGCTTCAAGGTGATCGTGGCCATCGCCGACAGCGTGGGGCGCAATCCGATGGGGGAAAAAGTTGGAAGACTGGAACTCTGGAAGGGAAGGGGGGAGAAAAGGACGGGGAATTTTTTCAGTGACGCGCCTCGTTTCTGACGTTATTATACGGATACTCTTCGAAACCAGCTCACATGTTCCCAAAAATTTGATAAGTTGACCCTTTTTATAAACTTATTTTGAAACTGTGGCTGTGTTTAGTTCACGCTAAAATTAAAAATTTGGTTAAAATTAAAATGATGTGATGAAAAAGTTGAAAGTTTGTGTGTGTATGAAAGTTTTGATGCGATGGAAAAGTTGAAAGCTTGAAGAAAAATTTTAGAACTAAACAAGGCCTATAGACCATGAAAGAACTTCAACAAAAATAGTCCAAGTCTAAGGCTGAGTTCTTTCCCCAACTTCTCAAACTCACATGTTCATACTCCTATTTTAAAATCTTATTTTAAAACTAGTCCATAAAAAGTTCATACTCCCTCCATACAAAAATCTAAGCATATATTTTTATCACCAAAATCAAGAAGAATTTAACTTTATCCATCATGTAACAAAATCAAGGAATTGTATCCATGTAGGCAACCAATGAGTAGTAAGATAACTTCCTATGTTCCGATTAACAATTTAATGTGGTACATGGATACTATAAGAGCAAGTCCAATAGAGTATATAAACTAGCTACAAGCATATATGGAGGAGAGAGAAGAAAAGCGGGTTACACATATATAGCCAGCTACAGCACGAACTTTAAGATAATATGTGTATGCGAGGTGGTTCAAGTATTAACGGTGTAGAGACCGAGCGCTTGCTCAGGTGGCAAGCGTCGTCGGTGGGCACGCTGCCCATGAGCATTCGAACCCTAGGTTTGACGCTCGTGCTCGTCTGGGAGGATTTTTCCCCTCTTTCCCTGGGACTGACTTTGGTTGGTCCCGGCTAGATAATAGAGTACATACATGCGTGCGCGTTCAGTGGGACTGCACGTTTCCCGTGCACTGATGCCTAGTGCCTCCAATCTCATCCCTAGCGTGTGTTAGGGACGTGCACGTGTGTGTGTGCGTGTGTCGTGGTGTGAGTGTGGTGTGTAAGTGTGCGTTCTGAATTGTACCCTTCTAAAAAAAGTATTAATGGTGTAGTATATATTTATATAAAAGTTTTGTATGAGTAGGTTATTAGATTAGCAGTAGATGATGTAATTTTTAGAGTTAGCAGTTAGCTATATTATTAAACATGCTCTAAATATTACCATCTCATTCAGAAAAACCTGAAAATGAAATATAACTTAGGCTATGTTCGTTGGTGTGTGTTGAGAACACATTTCTAGCGCACGGAAAATGAGTAGTCCATTAACACGTGATTAATTTTGTATTAGCTATTTTTTTTCAAAAATAGATCATTATGATTTTTTAAGTAACTTTCGTATAGAATTTTTACGAAATTTTTTAAAAAATAATACACTGTTTAGCCGTTTAAAAAAGTGCACGTGGAACAGGTGAGTTGGGGGAAGTTGGGGAAAGAACTCAGCCTTAGACTTGGAGTATTTTTCATGGTCTATAGTTAATTTTTTCTTGATTTTGGTGATAAAAATATATGCTTAGATTTTTGTATGGAGGGAGTATGAACTTTTTTATGGACTAGTTTTAAAATAAGTTTTTAAAAAGGGCCAAATGATCAAATTTTGGGTCAGATCTTCTAGTCTCAGATAGGGATGAAAACGGAGCGGATACGGACGGATAATGCTCATACCATATTCGTTTTCATATTTTTTACCGGATACGAAAACGAATACGGATAGCTCGAATACGGAAACAAATACGGATTATCTCGAATACGAATAAGAATCGAATATCATCGGACACGAATACGGAAACAATTTTTTATCGGAACACGAAAACCAACTCAACTTCTAATAGAAACAAATATCAACATATATAATTAGCTCATTTTATATAAAATGAGGTATAATTTATAAATATTTTTTAAAATTTAAATAATATTAATAGTTTGGACTAGTGTTAAGAGATAAACTACAATTAAAATCTATAAAGGTATATTGAAGGTTATAGAGTTAGAAAGAAATGGGGTATGTCTTATGGGTCCTGCGGATATCCGAATAGCACTGTTCACCGGATATCCGAATTATTATCCGTATCTGACGGAAACCCTGATACCATATTCGTATTCGTATCTGGGAGAAAATATTCGTATTCGTATCCGAAATATCCGAGAATTATCCGATCCGAAAGGTATCCGTATCCGTTTTTGTCCGGAGCTAACGGAAACTATCCGCTCCGTTTTCATCCCTAACTCTCAGATACTGTCAGCTGTCCCCGCCACAGCGGAAGCTGTGCCGGAAGCGCGCAAAAAGTAGCCGTTAGCTTCGAGGTCGCTTCGTTATTCTGATTTAGTCCTCGGGTTTACGCTTTTAAAATTAAAACACGTAGTCACCTGGTGACGCCGGTCGCTTCCTAGTTTCTTTTTTTTAAGATGACAATACTTGAATTTTGACCGGGCTTTCAACTCCAATTATCAGAAATTTCAGTGTACAAAATGAGTTTAAACTTGTCTTTTAAGAGCAGTACTCCTATGTTTGAAGGGTTTTTTTTTTGTCTATTCCAATTTGTAGGAGAAGTTGTCGATTATCGTGAATTCGAACACATGATTTTTTTTCTTTAATAAAAAAATATAACAACATGATTTTCACACGAACAATTCAATTTCCACCTAATTCATAAAAAAATCATGCATTTCCACGGAGGCCTTAGCTTACAGGCAATCAAAGCGTAATATAACCTATTTGTGGAAGTTTATTTATAATTTGGGGATATGGAAGTAAGATTGGCACCAACTGATAACTAGTCAAAGTTTTAGTGGGCCATTTGTTGGACAATCGGACTATTTCTAGTCTTTGCCGATAGGTTATCTTGTCTTAATCCAGACCATCTTACCTACATCCATCCGAAAATTTAGATGCTTACTAATTTATTGGACGCGACTACATCGAGAGTGCTAACTGAATAGTGCTAAAGAGAGACATCCTTCTTCCAAAAAAAAATCTACTAGTACATTCAATATCTATGTATTTTTTTCCTTCTTAGATAAGTTTCTCTTAAATTACTTATCCGATTTATAATCCGATTGTGCCGTTATGTTCGTTGCAATTAAATCTTTACAACAAGATCTCACATGATTATATTTTGATGAAAAATCACAAATTACTTTTATGATATGTCTAAATTAGTTTTAGATTTCACTAAGTTACTTCTTAAACTATAAAAGTAAATTCAGTAAGTCTTAAAGTAATTTATATACATTATAGAAGTAACTTACAACAAAACGAAGGTAACTTTGGCATGTCATTTGAAGTAAATCCGTTGTAGAGATAAAAATATGACTCTATCTAGAAATTAAATTAAGGGTTTGCTGGAACCATGCCACCCTATATTTGCAAAATTTGAGATATGCCACCCGTATCTCAATGACATGTAGGACCCACATGAGTAAATGACATGTGGGTCAGGGTGGCATATCACAAATTTTGCAAAATTTGTGTGGCATGGTTCAAATTGTCCCTTAAATTAATCAGCACAAATTATGGAATTAACTAAAAAGTCATATTTTATCCATACAACGAATTTACTTCTAATGTCGTGACAAAGTTACTTCCGTTTTATTTTAAGTTACTTTTAGAATATATGTAAATTACTTTTAGACTTTATTGAATTTACTTTTATATGTCTAAGTTTTATAGCCATCACTCTTTGTCTGACCTGGATGACCTATTTAGTATCCATTGCCGAAATGCTGGTCCATCCAAAGTAAGGACAGTGACGAGCTAACTGATGTACACCAACCATGTTCGACGCAAGTAGTATGATGAATGATTTGAAGAGGAGCCCAAAGTAGGATATACATGTAATCCCCCGTCCTAAAATGTAAACATTCCTAATGGATCTATACTCATATATTAAAAATTTAGATAAAAATAATTAGAAACATGTTGTATTTTTTTTAAAAAAATTAGAGAACAATATTTTTTACCCGGCCTCTATATCCAACCGGATTATATTGGTTTAAATAAGAAAGTATGTGAAGAAATTAAATAGAGAATTATTGTGTTTTTGTTGAGATGAGGGGATGAGTGGAGAATAGTTTTATTCTAAAACAAATCTTATAAGTGATAGAAATAATATCATTCTGAAACGGAGGGAGTACGTTGCATCTTTAAATATTTGTAAAGGACACAAATTGAAAATTTGGAGTAGCTTACCTAAGAAAACCAAACTTGGGAAATTGTCACCGAGCGAATAGTAATAGGGTCATAGTGTACAGATGGAACAAGATCCTCTGCAGTCGGAACAAATGACTTTTGTCTACAGTCGATGGATATCTGGCCGTTCGCTTCCATCCAACGGTAACCAAGACTGCTTGCGCTGCCCCCACTTGGCTCGTGGGCCGGCCCAACGTCAGCAGACGCACGTATACAACGTATAGAGCTGCGGCTGCAGTAATTTCTGGCGCGAATCCTCTCTGTTTTGGCGCCGGGTTCACCTTTTTGGCGCGGTGAAGGTTCTGCGCCGGCGATCGGACTTATGCTGCCTCCATCGACAGACTGGTGCCAAATCTCTGCACTCATGTCGTCTATTGCTGTGCACTTAAACTTGTGTTGTTCTAATTTGATTTTTTTCTGTCCTCCCGTATTGTTGTGTACCCCAACTTGTGTTTTGTTGCTGGAATTGATGGATTGAAGGAAAACTGAAATGGAAGATTGAAGAAAAATCAACTTAGCTTGCATCAGATTAAAATTTGCGTATTTAAGATGGAAGAAAATAGGTGCGTAATGTCATGGTTGTTTCTTTTTATCCATAGGGGGCGGCAGGGGAGGCGGCCACGAAGCCGGGGCGTCGCGGTGGCAGAGAGGGAAGCGCCGGTGAGGTGAGGAACGCCGTCGTCACAACCTGGGGCGGGCGTCTGCAGTGAGCTCGATGGCTTGAGCACGGTGGCAGGGGACGGAAGGTCGACTGCTGAGGTGAGAACTCTGCTGTCGTGGCACGCCGACGGATCAGGGAGGGGAGGGGAGGGGAGGGGAGCGCTGGCGAGGACCTCCGAGCGTAGCGGTGGCGTGGAGTCAAACGATGCGCCGACGAGGACCTCCGAGCGTAGCGGCGCCGCGGAATCGAACGATGCGATGCGCTGCGGCGGAGTCGAACGAGCCGTCCAAGGGTCCCTTAGCTATTGGGCTGATATGGGCCTGGTACAAAGGCCTGTGTTTCCACAGTTTTCTTTTATCACGGTTGGATAGGAATTGGATGGCTCTGATCAGCGACTGGAGAGACGAGTCGTTCTGCCTGATTTTAGAGGATCTGATTCTATCTGTATGATGGTCACCGAGTGAATAGTAATATGATTTCAAGTAGGAATATTTGATTTCCCCCCTCCATTCAACGTGGGTACAGCCCTACACAATTATTTTCCTTGTATAATGTCTCCTCTAGTCCTTTTTGAATGGAAGGAGTATGACTTTAGAGGGATTTTACAGAAGTCGAACTAATTCATTTGGATCTCTATAAAATTTTGGCATTACAAAGAAGTCCTAAGTATGGAGCACAAGGGTTACTCACTAATTTTACAAGAAACGACACGCACAAAGACTAATCAATCGGTTGAATTGTATCTCGTATACATGATTCTGCTACTAGCTTCTTCCACTCTGTTCATCACACACCCTTGCTGGACCCATTCAACTGGACAACTGCAACACCGGCCACCCAACCGTGCACCGACAAGTGACAGACGACACCATCAGCGAGTAATTCAACCAGTTCCCACGTGCCGGTGCCCGTGCCACTCTGCCACTTCCGGCTGCCAATAATTTGCCCTTTAGCCTCTATGCTAGCGTGGCAAATGTTAGCGCCATATTATCTGGCGTTGGGACGTTCGATCTTAGCGCCAGCGTGATTGGCGCTGAGCCCACGACCTATTTTTGTTAAATTTTTTGGCAAGGTTTAATTACGAAATAAGTTTTCTAAAAGGACCAAGTTATAAAAAAAAGCGGAAAATTCCACTATCTACGAACCGAGTAGACGTGTATTCGTATCAACATATGAGTTTTGTGTACTTGTGTGCTAGAATTGTACTCCCTTCGTTCCCTTCGTTTCAAATTATAAGTTGTTTCAGCTCTGATGAAAGTAAAACTACTTTAAGTTTAACTAAGTTTATAAACAAATATAGTAATATTTACAACACTAAATTAGTTTCTTTAATCAATAATTGAATATATTTTTATAATATATTCGTCTTGGGTTGAAAATATTTTTTTTAAATTTTGGTAAAACTTGAAACTGTTTGATTTTGACTAAAGTCAAAACTATTTATAACCTGAAACGAAGAGAGTACTTTAAAAAAGAAAATCATACACTTCTTACGTATAAACTTGCTATATTTTAAGACAGACTACTGTCAGGGTTACGGATAAGGCATACCCTCTATCCTATGACTTATGAAACCGATAAGATATACCTTCATGTATACGGATCGTTTCCGTATACGCTGTTAGGAACTTGTCTTAAATTATGAAAAATATTTCTATGAGTTAAGAAATTGCCGAAGTCCAACTTGGAAGGGGTAAAATCTTTGGTGTATCGTGTCGGTTTACATATCCCTAAGTTTTACTTGGGGGTCAAGGTATTACACGGTATAAAAGGGACCCTAGGGGGAGGTGAAGGGCATCGCATCTCATTGTCCACACACCCACCAAGGTTTACGAAGCCGGAGTGCACGGAGCCAAGTCGCCGGGAGATCTCGTCGTATCCCTCGACTACGATCTCATCGGTACCATCTGTTTCGACAACTCTCTTTGTAATCTGTTCTTATCGTTATCAATCTCACATAAACTGGACTAGGGCTATTACCTGATAAGGGGCCTGAACCAGTATAATTCTTGTCTTCTATTTGCTTGATGTCATACTACGTAGACCCTCGTTCCAACGTACCCCAATACTTAACTCATCCGGTCCGCGAGTATCCCTCGTCGACAACTATAACTAGAGACTATTGACTCGGAAGTCGCTGATGGGTGACCAGTTCCCCTCCTCTAGTCTCCTTAGAGCAGGTACAATAGCATACTATTAGCCATCTATAAACATATTTTAATGAGATAAAAGATGAGAGAGAAGAACAGTGGGCTATAGATCTGTAGCCAGCTGCAATACGCAATGTGTGTATGACAGGTGGGATCATATACTAATAGTATAGTAAGTAACTATTGTATGAATTGGCTATTAGATTGGCTATAGACAAATTGAAGCTAGTAGTGGACTATACTATTAAACTTGTTCTTAGTATATACTTTACATACAAACGTATAAAGCTCAGAAGTTGTATAGCTATAATCCCTTCCCATTTGGGGCACAAATTTTTTTTTTTGCTCGGCCCAACCCAATCCAAAAGGCATCACCGGTGAGGTCAACGAACCCCAACGGCATCGCCGTCGCATCGCATCTCCAGATATCCAGCAGCATGTGCTGTTCCCCGGCATCTCTCTGCCCACCCGGCCCCACCACTACTCCCCCCCTCCGCCGGCCGCCGCGAGCACGCTGCGTAGAAGGGAGAGGAGCAGCGAGCGAATACCACAGCGCGGCCACAACCAGGAGCCTCTGCTCCACGCCATTTCCCCACCGGAGTCCCGTGCTCCGGCCTCGCCGCCGCATTCCCGCTTCGCGCTCGTGGTACGTTGCTCACTTGATCTCTCTCTCTCTCTCCTCAGATTCGCGCGCGAGTCGTGGCCGTGGCTGCGCTCGATCGGCTGCCTATACGCGCCGCGGCGGCGCGTGGTGGAGCCGCTGCTCCGGCTCCGGAGAACCGGGAGCCCGTTTGGACGGTAGCAAGCGCTGGAGCTGTACGCATTACTGCAAATGGCGGTCGCTACCTGCCGGATTCGCCTCGCCCAATCGCCTGCTTCGTTCGACAAGCGGATGGGGCTGTGCGATTCCGTTCACTGTAGATGCGGCACTGTAGCGGTAGAGCTCGCTCATCAGCTCGCCGATTGGGTGGCTCCAGTCCAGCAGCGCCACCTCACAGGGCAAATCGCTGTGAATCCCTGACTTTAATGGGCTAAAGATGGAGAATCCGCTTCCGTATTGGCTGCATGTGCACGGGATAATAAAAAAGTCTCCTGCTCTGATGGGCATGTTAGTTTTTGTCTCTACACTCGGTGTGTGCGATTGTAAATAGTGGACGCATGGGCACCGCACTGCTGGACTGGTATTTGTCCGCCATGATTTGGAGTTTTGTTGGATTGTGTAGACGAATTTGGGTTAGGTTTTTATATTATATGATTCCATCTCACGCGGTAATTAGTACTGGTGCGTGGTCATGCAGTGTTGTCAGGTTATGATGTGCTCTGGCTAGTTTTTATTTACACTTCATCAGACTTCAGTAAGTAAAGGTTCATGGCCTTAGTTATCTTAGGGAATTTTGATTATAGTGTTGTAATCTGGAATCCCAAGTTGTGTGATAACCGTTTTGTTTATTTTCAGTGTTTTTTATTATCCTGTATCGGAGGGTGGTGAACTACTGCTTCTAAGAATGTAATTTAGTTTAGTCAGTGAGCACAGGAGCCTTAGTTTTCTCAACTAATTGGCATTGCTTGTTAGGAGTTCGCCAAAAGTTGATTTAGGACATAAGGGGTTTTCCCACTTTCCCAGAGCTTGATTCACTGCTAAACTGCACTCTCCTGAGTTTCTTTGTAGCTTCTTAGCCATCATCTAGAGCTGGTTATTGCCTTTTAGTTTCTTAAAGTTGATTTTTACTCAATTTCTTAAAGTCTGTTGATGGTATAAACTATGAAAAGGTAAATGCACAATTTGCTGAATATCTTTTCCAGACTGTTGGACGATAACCACTTTGAGCTGGTGCACATCCTTATCAAGATGGCTGTTTCTTTAAAATCAAGTGGCAGTTTTTGTAGCACACCGCCTCAGTGGCTGCATTCAACAAGGGATCGAATTTTATACGGTTATTCTCATTCAAATGCCAAAGAGTGCACTTGCAAGAAAACAAAAAGGCCTGCTCCACTGTGTGTTAAAGCTACTTCCACGAAAGTGGAATTAGATTTCAATGATCCATCTTGGAAGCAGAAGTTTCAGGAAGACTGGGATAAACGTTTTAATTTGCCACGTATTACAGACATATATGATTTGAAACCAAGGCCAACCACATTCTCACTCAAGAAAAACAGGTTTTTTTTTGTGTCTTTAACTGAATTGGCTAGCTTTCCCTTAAGCTGCTAAAGATGTGAACAATACTTTCTTATGCAACACTGTCTGCTATTACTCGGGCAGAAGTCCTGCAGGTGATGAAAATGGTACACCTATGGATAAATGGAATGGTTATGTGAACAGCGATGATCGAGCACTTTTGAAGGTCAGTAAGCAGGCAAAATTAGCAGGCAGTGTTAGATTTTAATTTTCTTGTGTTTAATTTAAGTAGGATTTGTATCTAAGTCATCAAAGTTCAAAATGTTTGATTGCACAGATTTTGAAATTTCTATTAGGTTATGGAGGGAGTTATATTTTGTTTTACAGTGTACTCCACTGTATCTGCACTTACTTTTCTCCAACTAACATTTGGTATTTAAAGCAGGATGCAGTTCATAAAAGAACACCTTTACTTTTGTTCATTGCTGTGTATGCTTTGCACTTAACGTAATGTGCTTGCTTTTAGGTGATAAAGTATTCCTCGCCTAACTCTGCTGGAGCAGAGTGCATTGATCCTGACTGTAGCTGGGTGGAACAATGGTATATTTCTCATCACTTATGAGTTAGTAGCTCTTTCGATTCTGCTAATATACATTGTTTCTTCAAATATTTGATTACGTATTACATCATATCAGTTTCCACCTTCAGCGTTTAGCAGTTGTTAATTGTTTATTAGACTTAATTCGTTATATTCTTAAATGGTAAGGCGTTGATAAATAGTTTTATGTAGGGTACATCGTGCAGGCCCTCGTAAGGAGATATACTATGAACCAGAGGAAGTAAAAGCTGCCATAGTTACTTGTGGAGGGCTCTGCCCTGGTTTGAACGATGTCATCAGACAGGTCATTGTCTTTTAGCATTGTTCAAACATCTTTGAATTGCTCATACTGCTACCTCAAACATTTGATATGAATTCTGGTAGCTACATCCATTTTGGGATTAGGGTTATGAAGCATGCATATGAATTATCAGCAATAGTCAATACCCTCTAATTGCTTCACTTTTTCTTGGCAATGTCTAATTGCTGCACTTAGCTGCAAAGAAAATCAAAACACCAAATAATTAATTGCACTTCATGTACAGGTGGTTACACATCAAACATTGGTTTTTTAAAAATGCAGATTGTGAAGATAAAAGTGGGTAAAAATGCACCACTTTATGATACTGTATTTCTGTGTGTCCCTTGACCTTGAATCAGAAATATGAACATTCCTTTCATTCGAAATCCCCATGCTGTTTTTAGAACTATGCTCTGTAGTCTATTATGTACTTTGATTTCAACTGGTATTTTTTACTTATGCCTAGAATATGTGCTGATTCCTTCTGCAATTTTTAGCAAGAAATAATGTTGCATGTATGACTTACAAATCGTTTTTTCCGCGTTTGCAGATAGTATTCACTCTAGAGACCTATGGGGTTAAGAATATTGTTGGGATTCCATTTGGTTATCGTGGATTTTTTGAAAAGGGCCTAAAAGAAATGCCAGTAAGATACTTTTCTATATTCATAATTGTCAAAAACTCACTACTCCCCAATTTTTTTTCAAATTTCATTTGATAGCATCATCCAGCTTTCACGTCATCTGGTGGAGAACATAAATCTTGCTGGTGGAAGTTTTCTAGGAGTCTCTCGTGGAGGAGCTAAAACTAGTGAGATTGTAGATAGTATACAGGTAAGCACTCTGCACTGCAAGGTTTGATGCTGTATTTGTTATTCCTCTCTTTGAGGGAGGCTGAACTGTTTTCAAAATTATTATCTGATTATTGTAGGCCAGAAGAATTGATATGCTTTTCGTGCTTGGAGGAAATGGTACCCATGCAGGAGCAAATGCTATCCATGAAGAGGTTTTATGTCTTTAATTTTCATTCACTTCATCATTCAATTTTTATTTCCCAGTAAATCTTTCAGGACTCATTAGGCCTTCTTTTACGTGCAAACTAAAACAGAGGCCAATGTACCTATGTACAGAAGAATTTGCATAACATATTCCGTGTTCATCCTTCTTTGTTATAAAAAAAAATTATATTCATTTTTCTCCACAATTGCAGTGCCGGAAGAGAAAGCTAAAAGTTTCAGTTGTAGCAGTTCCAAAGACCATCGACAATGATATACTTTTGATGGACAAAACATTTGGTTTCGATACGGCTGTTGAAGAAGCTCAGCGGGCCATTAATTCTGCATATATAGAGGTAAGTTAAATTACTGATATTAATTGTGTGTTAAGCTTTTCAAATCAGTTGTAGAGATGAAAGTTCAAGGGAATAAATCACTACTATAATTAGGCACGAAGCGCATACCATGGCATTGGTTTGGTCAAATTAATGGGAAGAAGCAGTGGCTTCATTGCAATGCATGCTTCCCTTTCAAGTGGGCAGGTTGATGTCTGTTTAATACCAGAGGTGTGTAAACATTACACTGTATTATGTTTGAGACTACCAATTCTCTTATGTACGATCTACCGATAAAAGCTTACTAATATGAATGAAGGTTCCTTTCACGCTTGATGGAGAATATGGTGTTCTACGACACCTTGAGCATTTGTTAAAGACCAAAGGATTCTGTGTTGTTTGTGTTGCTGAAGCTGCAGGACAAGTAAGCTAAACTTCAGAGTGATTTCTTCATGACTTTTTGGCTACTTTTGTTCCAGATACAGCTGGAAGCACGTGAGTCGAGAGCCTATGATTTAGTTATTCTACGTTCATTACAGGAGTTTACAAAAATCAGGTGCAACAGATGCATCTGGAAATGTGATACTTAGTGACATCGGTGTTCATATGCAACAGAAGGTGTGTATGCGATAACCCTCTTTTACTTTGTGCTCTGATGCTGTAGTTTTAGAAGCGCATGGTTGTGCCACATTTTGTTGTTAAAATAGGTTTGCCTTACCGTCTCATTTGCTTTTTCTGTACATTCGTAGTAGTTCAGTTCTATTTAGATAGTTGAACCCAAGGCTTCCCTGCTTTTGTCTTCCCACGTTTCTTTTCTGTATTGTCAATCATACCATCATAATAGATAACATCAGTTACAATTTTCAGATTAAGATGCATTTCAAGGACATTGGTGTTCCTGCTGATGTAAAATACATTGATCCGACATATATGGTTCGGGCATGTCGTGCCAATGCATCTGATGCAATTTTGTGCACTGTACTTGGACAAAATGCTGTAAGTCGCTTCAGGCATGCAGGCCTCTGACATCTATCTTTCGAAGTGTGGAGGACTAGAGGTAGCATTGCTGCCCATGTCATATGGTTGGTTAAATGAAAACTGCATGATGGTGCCTGCAGGTCCATGGAGCATTTGCTGGGTTCAGTGGCATCACTTCTTGCATCTGCAACACGCACTACGTCTACCTCCCCATCACAGAAGTCATAACAGTACCGAAGCGCGTGAACCCTAATAGCAGGATGTGGCACCGTTGCCTAACGTCCACTGGCCAGCCTGATTTCCATTGATCAATTCTTTGAAGGTTCCAGCTCGAGATGATTTGCTATTCTTTCGGTGATGTGCTTCACACAATCACACTACAGCACGAACTAGCCTAGAAGATAGTCAACACAATAGTGATGCTGTTATAACACTTGTTTGCAAGAAAAATTTCATGGATCAATGTGATTATTCAAACTCCAAAGCCATAACTACGGTGTACATCAGATTCTCAGTTCTCACTCTGGAGTCTAGCCACGGTTCTTGTAGTAGCAGTGTTCTCTGAACTGTTTCTGAAGAAGAAACTCTGAATTTTGATTTGGTTTTGCTGTTTCTGCTTCTGCTATCTCTAATGCAAAATTCAGGCCGGTTTGGCAAGCCGGAAGAGATAGCCGGTCTGGTGAAGTTCCTGGCCGTCCATCCTGCTGCAAGCTACTACTCCATTCAAAAAAAGACAAACCCTAGCTACGAACCTAGACACGCATATGTCCAGGTTTGTAATTAGGATTGGTTTTTTTTTTTTTTTGACGGAGGGGGTACATCACTGGGCAGGCAAGCACAACTGCAGAGATGTTCTTCAGATGTGCGATCAAATGAACATGTTTTGAGAGATTAAGTTGCCTAATTGTGGTGTCTTAGATACAACAGATCAAGGATGCAACTAAAATTGTACACGAGCCCAAAATGACGTTTCTCTTTCGTGTCTTCACTGAAAACTAGTCGACGACTCGGGTTTATATCCTCTACCATAATGTCGCTATTATTATAGACACTGACATGTGGGATAATAGCAGAGTGGAACCCACGTACCAGTGATGGTGGTGGTAGTAACATTATAGTAGATGATCCTAACCCATGACGACTCCCTTCAAGAATCAATTATCCATCTACATTCATTTGGTTTCCTGGTTGCAAAGTTGTCTACGTTGATTTATCAGCTTCATTTGGCATTCGGTTGAGTTGGTTTATTGAGCACCGTCCAGGCGAGTAGGCGATCCACCCCAACTTCGCCGGCGATCATCGCCTGCACGAAACGGTGAACTCGCGCACGAATTTCCCTTCAACAAATTCGGCCACCTTAATTCATGTCGACAAATTCAGTCCACAATCGAATTCGGCCCACTAATTTCTCATCAATAAATTTGGCCCACCAAAAACCATGACTGAATTCAGCCCATGAAATTCCCTTAAAAAATTCGGTTAACCACGGCCACAAATAAAATCGGCCCATATTTCCCGTCAATGAAGTCAGCCCAAAAGTAAATTGGCCCAAAAATATTAATGGACGAACTTCGCCCACAATCTAATCTTCACACCTCAACGAAGTTAGCCCACGAATTTGGACCACTTAATTCTCCCAACAAATTCAACCCAAGGGCAAATTTGACCCCACTGAATTCATGTCAACGAATTCGATCCCAAGAGTATATTTACCCCACGTAATTTCCATCAACGAATTCGGCGCAGCTACGAATTTGGACCACCTAATTATCGCTGACAAATTCGGCCCACCATCGAATTTAACCCTCCTTTTTTCTGTCGGAAAAAGTACACCGAAGGTCCCTCAACTTGTCATGGAGTTACAAAATCGTCCCCCAAACATAAAACCAGATACTGTGAGACCCTCAACTAACAAAAACCGTTCATTTGAGATCCTTTAGTGGGTTTGACTCCGGTTTTATCCGACATGGCGGCTAAGTCGGATGCCAAATCAGCCTCCTCTTTCTTTTGCTCTCTTCTCTCCCTTCCTCATCTCTCTCTCTCCATTCTCTGTGGTGATGGCGGCTACGGGCAACGCGGGGCTGAGTGGTGGCCAGCGGAGGTGGCGTGCGAGCGCGCGGCGGCGGCGACGACGCTCGCATCCTGTCTTTCCCCTTTCTTTTTTCTCTTTTTTTTTCTTCTCTTTGCCGCGGGGAGTAGCAGCGGGCGGCAGCGGCAGCCGGCGGAGGCAGCGTGCGAGCGCGCGGCGGCCGGCGGAGCAGAGCGGCAGCGGGCGAGTGCATGGCGGAGGGTGCCGCCGCCGCCGCCGCGCCGTCACGAAGCGACCGGGAGACGCCGACGCGGTTGCCGACATGCCCAGAAGGAGGCCGGGGGAGGCGGTAGCGGTGCACTGGCTGCGCCACGCCATGTTCGACGCGGCCGGGGACGACGGCGCCGCCGGCGGCGGCCACGGGCGCTTCATGGACAGGTTCGTCTCCGCGCTACACCACTACTCGTGGGCGCGTCGTCGCAGCCGCGTTGCCTTGCCTTGCCGTTCTCCAGGGCTTGCTCCTGCTGCTGCTCCTGCGAACTTTAATCTGAATCAGTGAACTTGCATTTGCATTTGCGCAGGCAGAAAAAAATCAGTTACTTGTCTAAAACTCCGAAGTTACTAACATGCATAGCATTCACTCCCTCCGTTTTATAATGTAAGTCATTCTATCATTTTTCATATTTATATTGATGTAAATGAATCTAGAGAGATATATCTAGATTCATTGACATCAATATGAATGTGGAAAATGCTAAAATAAATTACATTATAAAACGGAGGAAGTACGTGTTTAAAACGTTGTGTATTTGGGTTGTTTTGTTATAGACTGTTTTGGAATTGCACAACTGAAACTAAGGTAATGATAAATTTTCCACATCTTCTTGTTTCAAATGGATGAATTGAACAAAATTTATTGTGCTTGCATTTGCAGAAACAAGAAATTCAGTTTCTTGTCAGAAATTATGTTGTTACAGTATGAATTGACTTGCTTAACTAGATTGAATTTTGACGACGAACGGATCAACAGTGAAGAGGCGTCTACATTCATGGTTCGTTCCCATGAAGATGTACAGGTGCAAAATCTGCCGTCCGTTCGTCTTCATCGACCTCCTACGCCCCGTCCCAGTGCAGGCGTCGGTGGGAGAGTGCGGCTGTGGAGAGGCGGCGGCGACAGGTGAGCGCGGCTGCGGATGGGGAGCGGCAGCGCCGACGACTCCGCGCCGCTCGGGCTCATCGTCGTCGGTGGCTTCGTGCGCGGGCGGAGCAGAGGTGGGGGAAGCGAAGCAAAGGGGCGGGGGGCGTGGCGGGCGAGCGGCTCCGAGCAGCGGCTGGGATAGGGCCAACGGGAGGAACCCGAGTCGTCGTCGTGCTCCGTGTCGCGGACTGCCGCCCGTCGCACCAGCCCTCCTCTCAGCCGCGCTCCTCCCTCGCCGGCTACCGCCCGCTGCCCGTCGCACCGGCCTCCTCCCCGCCACCGAAGGCTGCGCCGGCCCTCTTCCCTGACCGGCCACCGGACGCGCCTGCCGCGCCGGCACTCCTCCCGTGCTGGCCGTGCTCCTCGAGGGGAGAAGAGTATGAGAGAGAGAGAGGAGGGAGAGGAGGGGAAAGAGGGAGGGTGCTGATGTGGCGATGTGGCACCATGACATGTGGGGCTTACGCTGACTCAGCCGCCACGTCAGATAAAACTAGGGTCAGAACCATCTGAAGGATAACTCGATGACAAGTTGAAGGACCTTCAGTGTACTTTTTCCTTTTCTGTCACTAAATTCGGCCCACAAATAAATGTGGCACATTTAGTTCCCATCAACGAATTTCAGGCCTCGAACGAATTCTGACGGGCCAAACATTAATACGAGATAATCCGGGGCTTTTCTGAGAAACTACCTCCAATGGACAACTGCTGCCTCGCTGACCGGTGGGACCGCTTGCTCCGGTGAAGCGCCGGCCAGGGGAGAGGCGCCGGCGTCCGCGGCCGCGGCCGCGGCCGCGAAGAGCTTCCTCGGGAAGCACACGCCGCCGAACTTGCGCTTCCTCCTCCTCGTCCGTCGCGACGGCGATGCGGACGGGACAGGCGCTCGGCGTCGGCGTGGCGGCGGAATGCGTCAGCGTGGGCAACGGGGATCGCGGGGGAGGGCGGCGGATGGAACTCCTGGCCGTGGCGGTGGAGGCGGAGGTCTAGGAGTGCGCGGACGACGAAGAGAAGGAGGTGGTGGCGGCTGAGAGGAACGCGCTAGCTGGGTCTACTCCGGCGGCGGAGGCAAACCGCCGCGCGCGAGCCGCGAGTTTGTGCGGCGGCAACGGAGGAGGAGGACGACGCCGCCGCCGACTGATTGCGGTTGTCCCATTGGAGATTGAGGTAATCACTGATGATGATTTTCTAATTTAGCCTATGATGATCTGAATGCGCCCTGATACCTTTTAGAACTGATCCAATCCGATCAGTTTGGATCTTAGTGCTTTGCAGAAGAAATGCCACTGTATCATTGATAATAATGCTCTATTTGGTAATCAGTAAAGCATCAACATTGTGCTTGTCATCATAATTCGTCACTAGCAGGCTTGCATCATAAATTATTTCAGAGAAAGCCTAGATTCGATTGCTGATAAAATCCTCCAATATTGAACTTATTGCATCAGGCAACTGCTGCTCACGTTGTGCAAAATATTAAAAGAGAAAATCCATGAAATGCCATTGACAAGCACACTAATCCAAGAAATGCCATCGACGAACGCAACTTCCAGGAAATGCCATCGTACGAGCCATTTTGTCCCAGAAATGCCATCACCGTCACTTTTACTCTGTTAGATACCGTTAATTTTGTCAAAATGACCAGATTGCCCTTCTCAACCTAGGACAAATCCCCTTCACCGCCGGCCACTCCTCTTCCTCCCCTCCACTTCAACCACTCCTCTTCCACCTCTTCTCCCATCGTCGGCGGCTATCAGGAGGATCGACACCGTTGCCGCACCCCCGCGCACGTCCTCACTCGGAGCACCCCGGTCGTCCTCGCCCTCGAGCTTCCGCCGCCGCCACCGCTGCCGTCCCCGAGCTCCCGCCCCCGGCGACTTCTCCCCTTCCACCACCGTGAGGGGGCCCTCTCTCCTCTCTCTCTCTCTCCCCGACGACGACCTTGAATGACGAAGTGAGACTGTGGAAGTTGAGGCGGACTCGGTGGCTGTGCGCAAGTGGATCTGGACGTCGTTGAGGATCGACGCCGGTGACGTGCGCAAGTGGATCTGGGCGTCACGGCCACCGGCGGGAGGTCGCCAGAGCTCCTCCGCACCTCCCCTGGCCGCCGCCGAGCCGTCCTCGCCCTACCCTGGCCGCGCCGCACGTCGCCACTCACGCTGTTGCAGCCGGCTAGAGGAAGAAGACGATGGGGAAAGGAGAGCAAGCAGCCGGGCCCACCTGTCATTAGCCTATCAAAATTTTTCCATAGAAAAATAAATCAGCAGAAATGTAAATCAAAGCCTTGGCCCACTTGTCAGCCACTGTAGACTGAGGATATGTGTCGGATTAAAAAAATACATTATGAACAGTGCTGTTTCATTTGGTGAATTTTTGAGATTTTTCTCATGTATAGTTTTTCCTATGAAAATTCCAAAATCTTAATTTGCATATACATTATACATCAAGGGCAAAATAGTCTTTACACATCATCTAACGGAGTACAAATGACAGAGTAGTGACGGCGATGGCATTTCTGGGACAAAATGACTCGTACAATGGCATTTCCTGGAAGTTGCATTCGTCGATGGCATTTCTTGGATTAGGATGCTTGTCAATGGCATTTCATGGATTTTCTCATATTAAAAAGCAAGTTCAGAGAACGAAAGCTCTGTTGTAAGCCTTGTAGCAACAAAAGTATTAGATAATAAACGAACAATTTGTCTCTTATTAATACATATTTCGTCAACACTGGTAGCATTATCCTCCTGATAAAATATCAGCTCATCAGCAGAGAGAGAGAGAAAGCAGCCTCACGGCCTCACCCAATGGATGGCTGCTCTTCCTTTTTGTTCTCTGCTTTATTTACTCTTCAGTGCAAAGTTAAAGAACAAAGCCCCTCGAGCTGGAATTGCTTGGTTAGGACCCTGTGCATTCCACCAAGCAGCACCATGCGAACTCACTTCTTTTCTTGTTTAAAGTAAAGAGAATTAGAGCTTTAGTAGTGCCCCAAGCAGCATGCTATCATGTGTGTGGGCGATATAATATTATAATGTGCAAAGAGGCAGCTTAAACTTGAATGAAGAAAAGAAGATTGGACGTTGCAATGGGTGATCTTTTCTGTTTGCTGTTCTTTGAAACTTCGGTTTGAGGGTAAAAATCCATGGATCAACAAGATTTAAAAAAAGGGGGCATCATTTAGGACAACTACTTAAGAGAAAGGATCATTTAGCACAATGAACTAAGTATCGATGTTTTCTCTGTTCCTTGTTAGTTTGCATGGGGTTGGGAGCTTCTTGATTCAAAGGGGAATTTCTAAAGCATAAAGCAATAGTTCTTGAGCTTGTTAAATGCCCTATCCCAACACTTCTCTTCTTTACAAGGGTTGCTTGGTGTGCAGGACAGGGACTAGGGGAGGAGACCAGGGAACCGGTGTAAAGATTCTTAGCTTCCCAAGGTTTATGTCACCATCTCTTTATTCATGCCTGTCAGAACCTTCTAAAACAGCCTTGAATTACCCTCAAGCGGCATGCATATGATTGTGACAGAATCTAAATTGCCTGCTGCTATTTCTTTGGACCCTCTCAGCTCATATATAGGAGCAGCAATTGCTGCTGGCTTCCCTACAAAAACAGGGAAAGCATTGGAGGGGAAAGGGAAATGGCATTGTCTGCCAATAGGCTGCTAACTGTTCTTCTATGCTTGTTGCTGTTATCTCATCAGCAGAAGGTGTATGGCTTGAAAGGCATTAGTCTTGCCTTCGGAAGGGAAGAGGATGAAGTGCCCGAGAAGAAGCCGCGGGTGCTTGCTCAAAGTAATGCTGCCAATCTCAACAACAAGGGCGGGTACTCAGCAAGTCCTTCATCAGCTGATCCCAACAGAATGAGTGAAAGAAGGGTTCGGAGGGGTTCAGATCCAATACACAACAGGTATTGATGCTTCATCATGTAGGGAGGATCAGAGACAACAAGAACATCATCCAAGATATGATGGATCAGTTGATGCGAGGCGCTAAAGGTTTTTTGGTGCTTTCTACTTGTTTTTAAACTTGTCTGTTTGATGCTTCTTTTCTATTTCATTTGTGTTTCTTAATTATTTCGTAATGGATATATCTGTAAAAAGTTTTTAGTGGTAAAGAATGACGACGTACTGCAGTAATCAAGTGTGGTTTTGAATGAAAAAGTGTATGCGAAATCTCCATATGTTCATGTTTTAGCTTAGCTTCCCAAAATATATTGCTGTCACCAACATGTATCCTGCGTTTGCTTCTTTTCCGTTGGCTGGTTCACAATAAGGTTAACATCAAAAGCGATCGGTGCAATTTGAACATTTATAACCTTATCACATCTTATTATCGCCATGTTTGTTTGAATCATGTAGATTACTGTATTTCCTCAAATCATTATTTCTTTCTTTGGGGATAAAAGAACTAATAAGAATAATATAATTTATAACTAACTGTCTAATAATTACCTCTTGGACAAAGACTGGCTGCACATAGTCCTTGCAACTTAGATTGCAAAATGACCATAGAACTTTACCAGCCACATGAAAATTATTGATCAAAAACTGCAACCTATAGCTCTGAATCTCCTCCATGCTTTGCTACCCTAACCTTTTATGATTCAGAAAATGTCCTCTGATATCTACCACGCTTGTGAAGTTGCAGCTTCACCAAATGCATCTTCCGAGCTACAGCTCCCCAGATCATCTGAACAGCGTCACCAGGCTGCGAAGGGTACTGGTACTCGAAGTGGTGTGCAACCTCCTTCAGCCTCCTCCACATTGCCGTCCATTCTTCCTGGGAGATCCCCCTGAGGAGATGCAGCAGGAAGCCCCTCTTGACGGCGTCGGAGGCGCGGACGAACACGCAGAAGGCGGAGTAGTCGAGGACGTCCTCGAAGGGGAGCTCGATGTCGTCGCTGATGATCACGGGGACGCAGTGGCTGACGATGGCGTCGAAGAGGCGGTTGGAGGAGGGGGTGTCGCCGGCGATGTTGAGGCAGAACTTGGAGGAGGCCATCCCCTTGGTGGCGCGCCTGATGCCGTTCTGACGGACGCTGCCGTAGGTGAAGTGGACGTCCTTCTCGTCCTTGATCAGCTGGTACAGCCTCTGACGAACCCTTCCACCCTGAAAAAAACATTACAGTTTGGCTGAAAAGTTCAGTGCAAGTGTGCAACTCACTTAGACAGTGGCAACTCAGTGTTTTATACCACCTATATTTGACCATAGTCCTTTAGAAGAACTTGCAATGGTTGAGCCCTAGACTCTGGTAGAAAATAGAGTTTATAAATTAAAGTTTGAAGTGGCTTAATCCTCTTATTTTGGTTTAAAATTAAAATATGAACAAAATGTCTCACACTACTAACCATAATCTACCAGTAGCTCCAACTCCAATTTACTTTTGGAGCTAGAAAAAACCCAACTCCAGAAATCTTTTGGAGTTGAAACTGTAGCAATCAGGGGCATAGATTTTAAATCAACTCCAAATCATGAATAAGTATTCCAGAACGATATGTTTTCATGTCCAGAGGAAATGGTGCTTCAAGTCGAAGACAAACTTACATCTTTCCTATGATTTAATTTTTAAATTTTGTGTGAGCAAAAATCATTTTCCAAAAGTCAATAGCGTCGTGTATTTAAAAACGGAGGAAATACTACTTTGATTTGGTGGAGGAAGTAGTAGTTTGATTTGGTGGCGAACTTACATCTTTCCAAAAGACACGAATATTAGGAAAATGACCTAATATCAAATAATTAGAAAGGGTGAGACTTCGAACCCAGGTCATCTAGCGCACCACCTTATGGAGCTAGCTAGAAGACCCCTGGGTGTTTCTCGAACTTACATTTTTCCTATGAATGGCGCCCTGGAAGTAAGCGAGGACGGGGCGCTGCTCGAACCCCGGCGAGTCGCCGTCGCCGAGGGAGGGGACGACGTGCTTGTACGGCGCGATCACGTCCTTCCTCAGGTTGGCGACGTCCGGCGGGTACCTGCCGAAGTCGGAGAGGACGAACATGGCGGCGCTGAGCCGCCGCCGGGCGTCCATCATGCTGTTCGGGTGGTGCGGCACGACGAGGTGGTCCGCGCCGCCCCACCGCCGCCACTCCTCCCGCCTCGCCAGGTACCTCACCAGCTCGCCCTGCAGCTGCCTGTCGCTCCGGCCGCCACTCCCATGGCCGCCGTGCGGCGACTTCGACTGCCGGTTGTAGCTCAGCGACGCGAAGAACGGCACCAGGAACACGTCGGCAAGGCTCGCGTTCGTCACCCTCACGGCGGTGCACGGACGGCGGCGGCGGTGGTCGCCGGAGGTGGTGGAGGAGAGGATGTCCAGGGTGAGCCAGTACTCGACGCTGTGCTGCAGGTTCAGGCCGCCCGGGTAGCGCGGCACGGCGCGCGGGTCGCCGGCCACGTCCGGCCACGCCGCGCCGGCCGCCTTGCCGTCCCACCCCAGCATGCCGAAGTGGAACTCCGGCGGGAGGTCGTAGAGGTACACCCTCAGCAGCGCGCTCTCCGCGTCGCACGTCGCCGCCAACGCCGCCGTCGTCGTCGTCTCTCCCGACGACGGCTGCCGGGTGATCATCGCCGCCGGAGTACCCACACCCACCTCGACGGCGCCGCGCGACGTCGCGTTCCCGCCTCTCGCTGGCATCTCCGCTTGGGTGCTGCTTCTAACAATAATGCCATCGTGGTCGTCATGCTCGCCGCCGGCGGTCGCCGCGAGGACGGCGCCGTCGATCCGCGAGCTGACGAGAGCCCAGCAGGAGAAGGCGAGGAGGGAGACCGCGAGGAACACCACGTAGCGCAGCAGCGCCCGCCTCCGGTGCTCCGCCGCCGGCGGCGCCGCCGGCGATGGCTGCATCTTCCTCTCCGCCACCATCCACGACACCAGCGCGCGCGAGCAGCGCAAGAATCCAGCCAAACTCACCGCTGGAATGAAATTCGCCCAAAACAAAAATAATAAATTCAAACCCCGAATTACTTACTGCCAAAGATCAAATCAAAGAAACGAGCTGCTGCTCCATTTCAACAACACCCCTGCTCCCTCCCTGCAGATCGATCGATTGAGCCGCGGTCGTCAGTTAATTCGTCATCCAAGAACGGATTAACTCGATCATGGCAGGGATCAGAGGAACTAAATATATATATATTCTCTAACCAACACAACAACATTAATAATTATAATTAAATTTATACCTTCATGGAGCACTGGTTTCTTCTTGTGCGTGGTGGAGAATTTGCCGGCGTTGAAAAGGCGGCGTCTTGACGAGAGATCGATGAGGAGGCGCCTCGTCAGGGCCATCGTCTTCTTGACCGGCCTATGCTGCGATGCATGCCGCTGTCTTCGTTCTGTTTTTTTTTTTTGTTCTTTTTTTCATTTTCTTTTCCCTGATGACATCTACTACTAGTTCGCTGTTTCTGTTGAAAGATTTCTGCAGGGCTCGACGGGAAAATCGGATGGGAATATGGGGATCGCAACGGACTTTGTCAAGATAAAATCAGTCAGATACTCGCGGCACAACTGTGAGCCCGTGTACTCTCCTAGTAGTCGTCAACCGAGTTGGAATTCGCACATCTAAAAAACAAGCAAAGTGTACTTAGGATATCGAGACTTCGAGATCATTTTGATAGAGTACATGTTAAGGATCAGTGTTTTGATATTAGACGTCAGTTCAAAACTCTAGTATTCCGGGAACACGGCTTCATGAAGATTTATTTGGTTAGTGCTTCTCAATTAATTAAGTTTGGCTCACCCAACTAATGTTGGCTTTGACATTTCTAATAACGAACTAGTACCGAATATTTTGAGAATTCTCTTCTTTGTTTTGGTCAGGAATTGAGTTTCGTTGTGGCATGTGATTTGATGGCGATGAGTTTCTGTTCACTATAAATTTGTTTTAACAAACACATGCTCACATACTAAACACCACACTCATATTCATACACGCACGCGTGCATCTCCTAACACGGCTCAAAGAAACATAGACCAACCACATGCATCTGTGGGGTTTTAAATTTATCATGTGGTTTTGATTTAGAAAAAAAAGTCTACTACCTCCGTCACAAAATAAGTGCAGTTTTACAATATTTATATCTAACGTTTGACCGTTCATCTTATTTAAAATGTTTTTATGATTAGTACTTTTATTGTTATTAGATGATAAAACATGAATAGTACTTTGTGTGACTAATTTTTTCATAAATTTTTCAAATAAAACGGACGGTCAAACGTTGGATACGGATTCCCATGGCTGCACTTATTTTGGGACGGAAGTAGTATTTTACTTTTCCGAACAATTTCACCGAAACTTAGTATATTTGTCTCTTCCCCTCAACCCATCCCTATCCTTCTCACCAATCACCTCCACTATACTTATTGGCATAATAATGACCTGTTTGGTAGAGCTGTAACTCCTAAATTTAGCTACAATAGTTGTGTCTGAAGTGGAGTTGTAAAATAGCTTAAACCCAGCTACATCTCTCTAGTTCATTTTGTGAGAGCGCTTCACCAAGCTCCGCTCCGATGTTAGGTGGAGTGAAACTATTTGGCTGGGCTCCAGCTCTAGGAGAGAGAGAGAGCTGGAGCTGTACCAAACAGGTCCTAAACCGTCAACATTTCCTTTCGACGTGCTAACACTTATACTATGTCCAAAGAGGTGATGTTTGTGCGAAAAAAAAACTCATCCGTCCCATTTTAAAGTGCAGTTGTGGGTTTTCGTGTCCAATGTTTGTTTGTCTTATTTAAAAACTATAAAAAAAATTAAAAAATAAGTCACATATAAATTACTATCCATGTTTTATTATCTAATAACAATAAAAATATCATAAAAATTCTAAATAAGACGGACAGTCTTGTACATAAAAAAATCCATAGTTTAAAATAGAACGGACAGAGTATTTAAGTCTGTCAAGTCCATCTTTGACGTAGGCATCAGCATCACTATCCACGTGAACTGGCACAATCATGTACACTATGGAAAAAACCAAATCTATCGTGATTTGCAAGAGATTAACAAAAGCTAGAGCATGTGGTACAAAGAAATTACATGAGATATTTTATGGTCTCGAGAGATACCAAAATTTTTAATATAAATTTTAAGAAATAGTAAATCTTACATAAAAAATATGATACCTACTTTTTCAATGACTGTAATTCACTCAAGAAACAAATTAAACAAACTAGACAATCACAGAGTAACTGGTCATAGTGTTTTGGAAGATAGTACTAGGACCGAAGGAGACACATGCTGTCCGGATTCGTAGGATTACAACGCGTCATATTATGTATTAGGTTTATTTTTTAATGAGACGAAGGAAGTAAGGTGCTAAGAGCACCCGTAATGGTAAAGTAAGGTGCTATCTATAAAACATTTACATCTCAGCAATAGACTAGATTAATAGTAAACCACTTCAATGGTATGTCTACATGGATATCTATAGCTCTCTAATGCATTGCCTCGTTTTTCTCTATAGACTATCTCCAGGTTAGTAGATAGCTTTACTCTCTCTCTTCATTTAATCTCTTCCAAGTAGGAAAATATGCTGACATGTATCTCTTGTAGAGAGCCTATAGATAACCATTGTGGGTGCCCTAATAAAATGTTCATTTGGTACTTTGACTTGACCGATAGCTTCTTCCTCCTTCCTCTTCCTCTTGACCTATGCAAGTTGGGGAGAATGGCGTTAATGCCTCACCGCCCTCGTAGCTGACGACGTCGGCCTTCCCGCTGCTTCCTTGTTTGGCATGAGTAGGCCGGCGAGGTCCCATGCCATGCCCTCGTCGATGAAAGTGGCGGCAACATTAGGCTTCCTCGTCGACGCGTCTGAAGAGAGGAGAAACAGAAGTGAGGAGAGGGAAGGGAGGGAGGTGAGGTGGAGGGATGAAGGTTGTCACTTACACGTGGGTTCTAGTGTAATTTTTCTTTGTTTTTGTTGCTGACTGTGAGCGCCACGTTCGTCTTCTTTTTCCCTGCTGATTGGATTGCTATGTACTCCCTTCATATTAAAATATGTATGACGCCGTTGACTTTTTGATAAACATTTGACATTTCGTATTATTCAAGAAAATTATGTAATTATAATTTATTTTATTGTGACTTGATTTATCATCAAATATTCTTTAAGCATGACCTAAGTATTTTTATATTTACATAAAAATTTTGAATAAAACGAGTAGTCAAACGTTAGTTATAAAGTCAACGACGTCATACATTAAAATACGGAGGGAGTGCATGGAACCGCTGTTGAAACCCGTTCAGGGAGATAATATGAGGCGGATTGTCGAGGGAGTAAATATGGATGTCTTTTTTTCCTTTGCCATTTGAGCCAGTGTACACAAAAGTTGAAAACGGCCCAACACGGCCCAGTAAAAGGAACGGGTGCCGTGGGCAATGGGCCGAATATCGTTGGGCTTGTAGTAAAACGTTGCAGCAGACGAGAAGCGAAAGAAAAAGAATCGCCCGCGCAGATGAGCACGCCGCCCAGGGTTTGCAAAACCGTCGGTAAGCGCGCGGTTACAGTGAAAAAAAACCACGGTCACTTGCTTAAATTCGAATAAATTTAAAAATAATTTAAAATTTTGATAAATTTTACACGGTTTCGTACAATTTGTCACGGTTGGGCCGCTTGGAGTAGTGGAGTAGTAGCAGAGATGAAAAAACACGGCGCGTTTTCATAGGGGAAGGAAGCAAGACGTGCTTAGCTTCGATTTGTTTGTAATTGTACGCCGAGGCTCGTCACAGCCTCACAGGTCGCGGTTGCGGAGTGGACCGAGTACCCGATCTGAGGACAGTAGTAGTCGTCTCGTCACTGCAAGGAAGTGATGAACCGTGTGCAACAAGTGCAGCGTGCTGCTTCCCCCCCTTTCCGTTCCACTGGGACCAAACCAAACCAAACCAAACCACAACACGTCCGTCCGTCCCGTAGTCCGGCCCACTCGTGTTGTTGTGTCTCCTCCGCGTCAACCACTACACCTGACCAGGCAAAGCCGTACGTAACGTACCATCGCATCGCATCACATGCGGCGCGATCTGTTCGAATTTTCGCCGCGTCCCCCCCCCCCCCCCCCCCCTGCTGCATTAGCACTGGTCAGACTTCCTCCGCCCATTTTAAACACAACCTCAAGTTTTTTTTAACTTTAATTGTTTATCTTATTTAGATTATCTTTTTTAAAAACAATAAACTTAAGTTACGTATAAAGTATTTTTAGTGTTTACCATTTCATAACAATAAAAATATTTATCATAAAAAAATTAAATAAGATAGATAATTAAAGTTAGACAAGAAAAAGGAGAGGGGGAAGGAGTATTACTATTCATCTCGGATTCTCGGAGGCAAGAGCAACGCACGCAGATGCAGCCGTCCGTCTCTCATCTCCTCTCCTCCCTCCCTCCTGTGAGCGTCATCATCCTGACCAGCCAACATCACCGTAGCAGCAGTAATGATCAAACGAGCATCTCGCGCACCCAATTTATTACTCCTCCTCCTCTCTCTCACACTTGTGCCTTGCAGTAAAAGCCAAAGCCTCTTCTGACCCCCTATTCCCCCCTACCTATTCTCAGACTCATCAGTGCCTCCCAGCTCAAAACGTGGCCTGCTACACTGTACACTTGTACCCTCTCCCCCTCTCGCCTTGTCACGTCTCGCTGCTTCCGTTTTTTTTCTCTTTCTTTCTTTCGTTCAGGTTTACTGTTCCCGTTTGAATACAGTGAAGATGAAGATAAATTTACAATCCACAAAGAAAAATCATTAGCACGTAATTAATTACTTTTAATTATTATAAATTTTAAAAAATAAATTTATTTGATATTTTAACTTATATATACAAATTTTTTATGAAATATATCGTTTAACAGTTAAACATAAATCAAGGAAAAGTCTAATTCCTTCATCCCATTTTAAGTGTATTTATCGTTTTCGTGTTCAACGTTTAATTGTCCGTTTTATTTTAAATTATTTTATTAGTACTATTTTTATTGTTATTAAAAATTTATAATTTTTAAATAAAATAGACGATAGAAACCATAAATAATGGGGGCGAAGTATAATGTTAAGGGCCCCTTTGATTCGCAGGATAGGAAAAACATATGAATAGGAAAAATGCAGGAATTAAAGTACTCTCTCCGTCCCAAAATATAGCTATTTCTAGTAGTGTCTTGTCCCAAAATGAAGCTATTTCTTCACCTACCTCCTCCTCTCAACCAATCACAACCATTCTTCTTCACTTACTTTCTCTTTTCAACTAATCACACACTTCCTCCAATCATTCTCATATACTTTCTTAATACCGTGCCAACCTTAAAAATGGTTTCATTTTAGGACGGAGGAAGTAGTAGGTTTCTCAAATACTACATGAATCAGCAAACACAGGAAAGACAATAGAAGTCCTTTGATAGTGCCATGGGAAATACAAAGGAAAGTTCACAAGGAGGTCACGTCTCTTGCTATTTTTCCTAATACGAAGCATAGGAATACAATCCTATAGAAAGTTTCCCTTAATTCCTATGAATCAAAGGGACATATAGAAAAGAATCCATAGGAATTTAAATCCTATGAAAATCATTTGCTAATCCTATGAATCAAAGGGGCCTAAAAGATGGTACAGCTATCTTAACATTGGGCTTGTTTGGATGCTTCGGGCTATTAAATATCCCTTCGAAATCTTGCTATTTAGGAGTATTAAACGTAGATTACTAACAAAACCAATTCCATAACCCCTAGGCTATTTTGCGAGACAAATCTAACGAGGTATATTAATCCATAATTAGCAGATGATTACTATAGCATCACTGTAGCAAATCATAGATTAATATATCTCGTTAGATTCGTCTCACAAAATAGCCTAGGGGTTATAAAATGGATTTTGTCAGTAATAAACGTTTAATACTTCTAAATAATAAGATTCCGGAGGGCTATTAAATAGCCCTCCGGATCCAAACAGGCCCATTATTTATCTCACTCTCTTTCTAGCTCGGTTTATTCTTATCTCCTCGCCTCCACCTCCTCACCTGTAGTTTTCCTCTCCTCCTCCTTCTCCTTGTCCTTCTCCCATGGATGATAAAACCCGCGCGGTGAGCTGAGTTGATCTCTCTCTCAAGAACCGAGCGTGCTCTGGCGATGGAGGCCGTCGTCGGCGTCAAGTACAGGCCGGTGGTGTTCCCCAACGGCGGCGCGGCGGCGGCTGCGGCGGGGAAGAGCAAGGCGACGCCGGCGTCGGCGACGGCGGCGGTGTACAGGGAGTGCTTGAAGAATCACGCGGCGAGCTTGGGCGGGCACGCGGTGGATGGGTGCGGGGAGTTCATGCCGTCGCCGGCGGCGGATGCCGCTGATCCGGCGTCGCTCAAGTGCGCCGCGTGTGGGTGCCACCGCAACTTCCACCGCCGGCTCCCCGAGGCGCCGCCCTCCCCGCCTCTCCTCGCGCTGCCTCCGCCGCCGCCGCCACCGCCACCGCCACCGCCGCCGCCGCAGCCTCAGCAGCATCTGCCGCGGACCGCGGCGGTGGCGGTGGCGCCGCAGCTGCTGCTGCATGGGAGCCACCAGCGTCGCGAGCAGTCGCCGGAGACCGACCGCGTGCGCGGGCCCGGGCACCACCACGACGACGACGCCGCCGCCGACGATGATGATTCCGAGGACTCCGAGATGTCCGACTACGACGACGACCGCTCCGCCTCGCCGCTGCAGGCGCCGCCACCGGTGCTCTCTCCGGGGTACCTCCCCTCCGCGACGCACATGCTGCTGTCGCTTGGCTCCGCGTCCGCCCCGGCCGTGGCGGCGTCGAGGCCCCACGCCGCCGCCGCCGCCATGGGGCCCCCGCCTCCGCCGGGCGCCGCGACGTCGGCGTCGAGGAAGCGGTTCCGGACCAAGTTCAGCCCGGAGCAGAAGCAGCGGATGCAGGCGCTGTCGGAGCGGCTCGGGTGGCGCCTCCAGAAGCGCGACGAGGCCGTCGTCGACGAGTGCTGCCGCGAGATCGGCGTCGGCAAGGGCGTCTTCAAGGTCTGGATGCACAACAACAAGCACAACTTCCTCGGCGGCCACAGCGCCCGCCGCTCCGCCGCCGCCGCCGCCGCCGCGCCACTCGCCCCACCACCAGTGCTCACTGACTTCAGCATCAACGGCTCATCCACGCATGCCGCCGCCGCCGACCACGCCGCGGCAACGGCGAGTGGCGGCGGCGGCGGCTCGCCGCAGTCGACTTAATCAAGACTAGTAGCACAGTCGAATCAAGGTTGTCTCTTTCTTTTCTTTTCTTTTTTTTTTCCTCTTTTTTTGTAGCCTTTTTCCTGTCTAATTAACCAACCCTAATGGCTAATGAAATGACTCATCAGTCAACCTAGCAAGTAGTAGTAGTAGCAGCAGCAAATTAGCTTTTGCTCTAATGGTGAGGCCCAAGCAAAGATTAGATTCATAAACAAAAATGTGGCCTTTTTTTTTGGATCTGATGAAGAGATGTCAATGGATGATGCAGGGACAATTAGTACTACCACTAAGTACAGTGATTACTAGCTTTGTTCTTGAGCTAATCTGGGTGTGCATGGATAATGATGATGATGATGTGCTAATCGGAGTCCTAGGTGGGGTAGTGTTCTAGTAGGATCTTATGCTGTCCTTGAGTGAATATAATTTTTTTTGACGGTTTCTTGCTCTGTGTCTGCCTTAATCCCTGTTTGGTTCTGTCCTGTTCTTATCTGTGTGTAATGACTGATTGGTGGTGGGGGATGAATCCCCTTTTTTGATGTTGCAGGTCAAATTCAATTGTTTCATTAGATCTCGTAGTGTTGTCATAGTCAATGAGACATGCTTTTTGACCACTAATTGCATAACGGAAACCATAAAAAATGTAACGTTGCCAAAGATATTTGTTGTCACAAATGGCTACGCAGTACTTCATCCGTTCTATAGAAAATCAACACCAATTTCTAACTACGAACTTTAACACATTTAAGTCCATCTTCAGTCACCACCAAATGCCACAAATTGTTGGAATTTGGACTGGAAAGCAAGTAGTAAATTGGATGGTTAACGCGTGGATAATGGAGGGGTAGTACATGAAGGTTGTGTTGTTGAATAACGAGTGATTTGTGATAATTATTGAGTAAAGTACATCACCGGTCCCTAAACTTGTACCGCTGTGTCATCCCGGTCTCTAAACTCGTAAATTGACCGTTCAGGTACTCAAACTTGTTCGACTACGTCATCCCGGTCCATAAACTTGCAGATCACTCGTTTAGGTCCTCTAACTTGTTCAGTTGTGTCACCCCGGTCCCTAAATAGGACGGTCTAAAAACTTTATATCAAAAAAAATTCATAACTTTTTCATGTAAACTCTAATGAAGACAAACTTTATATCAAAATTGTAGCCCTCGACTCAACCTACAACTTTGTAGTTGAAAAGTTTTTTAATTAAAACTGTTTAGGGTCCCAAAATATTATTACATGTTTATAGATTTTGAAATTTTAATTTTAAAATTACATTTTGGGATAAAAAATGACTTGAAATAAAAAAAATTCAACTACAAAGTTGTAGACCGCGTCGAGGGCTACAAATTTGATATAAAATTTGTCTTCATTAGAGTTCACATGAAAAAGTTATGAATTATTTTTAAATATAAAGTCTTTAGACCGTCCTATTTGACCCAGATGATATTCAAATCCAAGTTTAGGGACCGGGGTGACACAACTGAACAAGTTGGAGGACCTACACAAGTGATCTGCAAGTTTAGGGATCGAGATGACACAGTCGAACAAGTTTAAGGACCTGAACTGTCGATTTGCGAGTTTAGGGACCGAGATGACACAGCGGTATAAGTTTAGGGACCGGTGATGTACTTTACTCACAATTATTTAATGGTGCAGACGATCAGATTAATTAGGGGTACTATTACAAAGTTGGAAAAATTGATTGGAAACTCATACATAAAGAGTTAATGAAAAAACACACGGTTTATAAGCACAAAAATTATATGCGTTAATCCATTGTTCCATTCCTTAGAAAATAAACAGTGCCAGAAATAAAATAGTAAAATAATAACGTTGGAATAAGATTTTTCATGTTGGCTTACAAGAATAAGACATTTATATTTATATTTTTAGCTTAAAAGAAAATAAAAAAAAGAAAACTAAGAAAAAGCCTTAAATTAGTTCTATTTAAGATGTAAAAGTCAAAATAGATTGTGTTTTATATGCCATGAATGCTCGAAACAAATAATCCGTGGTAATAATCTATCTTTTTTTAAAAAAATAAAATTTTCCAACTTGTTTTGAATTTTAAATTATTTGATTTTTCTCCCAAACACTTGATTGTCTGAAAATGTATTTATTGGAATGCAAATTTTGCTATAGGACACTTTGACTTCGTGGTTTTAGCCGTAGGATATTGCCTGACGTACTCCATAAACGTGATAATTTATCAATGGAAACCGCGCCGATTAAAATAATAATTTACGGTTGAAGAGGAGAGAGAAATCGTGTGAAATGTCAAACAACTACCCTTGGACCCACATGTCAGCTCTTCTATGTCTCTTCCCTTCTCTCTCTAGTTGGCAATAAGACAACACTTCGTTCTACTCTTAATCAGGAATAGTAGAAAATATAGTAGAATTTTAGTTTTATCAAATGGTAACACAATTATTTTCTACTAACTTAAATTGTTCTTTAATTTTACACTCTTAATTAGGATTTAAAAAACTGTATGGTTAACATGTGTGATAACCTTCTCAAATTTTAAAACCACAGTATACCCTGGCGGTAACCACGCGTTTACCATAATAACCCTCGAACAGTAAAAGATAGCGGTAAACAGTAAGTAGTAAGTACTCACAATATAGGTAAACGGTGAGTAGTTATAGTAGTTATAGATTTTAACTATTACAGCATTCACAATATAGGTAGCAAGTAGTAGGAGAATAAGAGAGGAAATATAGACAAATGACATTTTATTATATATGGGCAACCCATATGTTTATTGATGACTTTTGCTATTTCTTCTATGAACTACTTTTAACATGTGATTCTGAATGTATTATTTTATGGGTTAATCAACTACGAACTGGTTTTGAAGTACATTGTAGATACCCTAGATGACTCCAATACAATAACAACTCTCATGACACCAATACAATAACAACTCCTAGCTGCAGTAGGCAGAAGTACTGCACGACTACTCCAGGAGAGGACTAGTGCATGATGGGACGGGGTAATGAGTCCCTCGGACGCTTTTGAAGTTTTTGTCTCGCTGTGTTGGTGGAAAGCGCGCATTGACGCCGGAAAGGGAGCCGCTGTGCTGCACTACAGCAGCTATCGGGTCAGATCATGGCACTGCTCCCAGTATAACCCTGCTGTGTGCCTGTGTGGTTGATGCTTGATGGAACTGAAGGTGCACGCACGATTCTGTCCAAAGTTCCGGTTTTATGATCAACAGCTTGAATTATTATGATGTCCATGGTTACGGCCCATGCACCATGAGTATAAATTTTGAATGCATGAATTTTACTCTATATGTTTCTATAAATTTGGTTTTAAGTCTGGTTAAAGCGACCGGTTTTTGTAAAATCGTTGACTGTCGGCTTGTAAGGATTACTCGGTTTTAGCTAGAATGTGTACGGAGTTGACTGAAAGTCATCCTTTTTAGTAAAGGCTGTGTTTAGGTCCACATTAAAATTGAAAGTTTAAAGAAATTAAAACGATGTGACGGAAAAATTAGAAATTTGTGTGTAGAAAAGTTTGATGTGATGGAAAATTTAAAAGTTTAAAGAAAAATATTAGAATCTAGGCCAAAATCGATCAGGAGCGATTTTCACCTAAAAAACGAGAATGTAATCCCTGCTTTTAACCTCGTCTCTTGAAACAAATGTCATAGAGGCTCATTAGTGGCTACATGGTGCACATTTGTTTTTTCTTCCAAAAAAATAATAATGTAATAAAGGATTATATTCTTGATGCACACTAGTCACGTGCCAGTGCATTGCAAATATAGGATTTGGTGAATGTGGTTTTTTTTTCTCTTCTCACGTATTTTCTCTAGATTGGGCAATTTGTTTGGTACACCCAGCAGTTTTTTAATACATGGGATTACATATTTTTCTCTTGGTTGGTTGATTTTTTGGGTAGACATTGGAGGAGGGAAGGGAGGGATAACGATCTTTTTTTAAAAGAGAAAATCCAAAAATGCCAATGATAAAAACTCGATTTCAAGAAATATCATTGTTGAGTACGAGTTTCATAAAATACCATTGTACAAGCACTTTTGTCTTAGAAATATCATCGTCGTTAGGGTTCCAAACAACATTTCGTTAAGTGCTATAGGATGAACAGTGCACTTAATGGTACATAATGGACAAAATCCTAATAGTGATGATATTTTTGAGACAAGATCGTTTGTACAGTGGTATTTTATGAAACTTGCTATTTCTTAAATTTAGGTGTTTGTCAATCATATTTCTTGAAATATTTTGTCTTGTTTTGAGGTAGTGTAGATACGCAGCGCAGTGGTGTGTCTTTTGTGTAATTGCAAAGAAGAAAAATTAAAGTTGGACTCCTTTTGGCTACTGGGTTGGACTATTGAAAGTTCAGATTGGTGTTTAAGCTTATTATAACTAAGCTTAGATGCATGCATGATCTTGCTTTAATTTAACAACTGCCCTTGATAGGTCTGCAATTCCCCACAAGATTTGGTTGCTTGGTTGGTAGGGTTCATGGGATCCTAAGCCCCTAACAAATAATAGCATTGTCCACTGTCATGGCATGATGGCAATATTATACTCCCTCCGTTTCGAAATATTTGTCACCATTGACTTTTTAGCACATGTTTGACCGTTCGTCTTATTAAAAAAATTATAAAATATATAAAACTATATGTGTACATGAAAGTATATTTAACAATAAATCAAATGATATGAAAAAAATAAATAATTACTTAAATTTTTTGAATAAGACGAATGGTCAAACAAGTACTAAAAAGTTAACGGTGTCAAATATTTTGAAACGGAGGGAGTACAAACCAACTCAGATATCAGTTCCTCCTCATCTCTACTCTTGTAGTTTCTCCACCTTTACCACATTGTATATATTTTAACACCTACCGTAAGCATGATGCTAAGATTCCTCCTTTCCCGATTTGATCACTTAAGCATGAATCATTGAGTAATCACAACGGTTTCCACCACAAGTAGTAGTAGTAGTATAATTGTTTAGCGTTGCAAGAGACAACATGCATCTGCTCTAAGTACTCCAGCTTTTACTAACCTCTTATCTAATCTTTGGGCTAGTTTGGTTAGTTGTTTTTGACTTTACAAATGCTGCCTTCTTGTGAGCAACTCTAAACTGTAAACTTCCTTATTTTTTATTTGGCAAAATTTGCTACAAGACAATGAAAGATTTTGGCATTTGCTGTGAGACACTCGAAGATTGTGAATCTTTTCATGGACACTGTAAAAAGTGATAATTAGCCGCCGGACACTTCTCCCATTATTTTATTATTTCCGACCAAAACGGAGAAAGAAAGAGTGGTGTAAGTACCAAAATGCCCCTGGACACTATTTCTCTTTTCCTTCCAGCCGAGTAACAGAGGAGAGGGAGAGAGTAGGGCGTCAATGCTCCGGTGGCCAGGGATCGGCGACGTTGGTGGCGGATAATGTTCCCGGGCGACGCGCATCCGGGGAGGGTGGTGTCAAGCAAAGGGGGAGAAGGAGATGGCCGGAACGGCAACACAAAGAGCTCAGCTCCGGCCGGCTATGGTGGTGGCGCTGGTGGCCTGACTCAGAGGTGGAGGGAAAGGGGAAAGGGGAAAAATGAACTCTCCTCGGTGAGGCAAAGCCTATGGTGAAAGGGAATAAGAAGGGGAGAAACGGAGGAGGAGATCGGCCGACGGTAGATGGTGGCTAGTCATGGCAAGGAGAGAGAAATTTGGCCGACGGCGACGAGCACCAGGTCGGCACCCTTGACCAGCCGGCCGGAGACGCCGAGCACCAGGTTGGCGCCCTTGGGCAACCTGAGGTCCTCCCGGAACGCGCGGCCCAACGCCGCGTCCGGCTCGAACTGTGCCTCGTCGACACCGTTGAGGATGACGTGCACGCGGCGGTTGGGGATCTGGTACACGTCGCGCAGCATCTCCCCCGTGGTGTCGCTGATGGCCACGTGGTGCACGTAGCTCCGGAAGAAGTGCACCTCGGACAGCACCCGGTACACCGACTGGGCCAGGCTGTGGTTGGACGCCGGCGACATGCGCTCGTCCTCGCCGCGGGTGAGGTCCTGGTATATCCTCGAGTGCAGCGCCTCGAGGGATATGCCGTGCCACGACACAACCAGGTTGGGCACGTCGCGCGCCCAGCAGTGGAACATGGCCACGCTCTCCGAGTGTATGACGTCGAACGGGTCATTCTCGGCCTCAGCCTCTGTACAGCTTCCACGCCTCGTTGCAGCGCCACACCCCGGGGGTGCAGGAGGAAGAAGATGAACAGAGAAAGAGAGAAAGAGGGATTGACAAGTGGGGCCCATGGGTAAACTTGTCTTTAACCAATGTTTCTCTCTCCGTTTTGGCCGGAAATAATACAATAATGTGAGGAGTGTCCAGCAGCTAATTACTACTTTTTTACAGTGTCCACGAAAAGATTAACGATCTTCGGGTGTCTTACAGCAAAAGCCGTAATCTTTCAGTGTCCTGTAGCAAATTTTGTCTTTTTATTATAATATTTTTTGAACTGCAAAACAATGTTTTTTTTAGAGAAATTGATATATACCAAAGTTCTTTATAAAAATCAAATAAATTCAATTTTCAAGTTTATAATTGATATTCAATTAATTATACCCTAATATCTTGTCTAGTTTTACCTACCAACAAAAAAAACTCAAGCAAGATGAACATATGAACGCAGCCTAAGCCTAATTGACATGTAAGCTTTCTTTAGTTATGATAAGCCCAATCGGTTGGCCTAATAAGCTGAAATAAAAGTTAAAATTTAAATTTTCAAACTTAATTTTAAGGTTGATTATAAGATATTTTTAACGTAATTTTTTTACACTGGCTTTTTAAGTCACTATGAACAAATATATAAAATTTTTACCTATAAATTAACTTTTATTCTCTAATAAACCGTTTTGTCTTAGTAGGGAATATAGGCAACCAATAAGGCTCGATGCCATAAAGTTATATATAACTCTATTTTGGGAAACCAAAGATTCTAAGAAACATCTTATGAGTAACTATCTAGTGAAAAACTAGGTAATCTCACCTTCAAGATTCTAAGGCATTGCTTTTTTTTTTTTCTGATTATGGATTTAGGATTTTTCACTTGCATACCTCCAAATTCTTAAATGGCGTAATTCGTGCAAACTTTTCTTAAAATACTTTTTTTCTAGAATAACTTTTCAACTTTGTATGAATTCTATGTCTATTTATATTATATAAAAGTTAGTGTATTTTGAGATGAAGGTGTATCATTTATCATAGTTGAATCTCTTAGAAGTACTGAATATGGCTTACTAAGATTTAGGATCCGTACTAAAGAACAATTTGACATAGCTTTTTATCACACTTAAAATAAGAAATATCATTAGTAGGTGCCTAATTAAATATTAACTACTCCCTCCGTCCCCCGGATACGTTCCATCCACCCTAAAATTGTTAAATTTTAGAACAGAGGGAGTAATAAAAAAATAGAAAATCATATTTATTTATTTATTTTTAGAAAAGACTTTTATAGAATTATTTTAAGAAAGTAGGTGTATGACCTTTTCTTTTCGCTTATACTTATACTTATCAGCTAAATTTTCAATTTTTACTCTTAAATTTAGAGCCGATTTCGAGGTTTTTTTAATCGTAGTTTATTTTTTAACATTTGCTTTTAGATCGTTAAAAATACATACATAAAAGTTTTGAAAACAAATTATTTTTTGTTTGTAGATATATCATTTGGTTTATTTCTGGAATGTCCCAAAGGACCCAAACGATAGGCTGTTAGGTGGTGTTTGGGAAGGTTTAGTCCCTTTGACAAAAATTTTAGTCCCTACAGGAGGGACTTATGCTTTTGTGAGCCCTCCTTCCCAAATACCACCTTAGAAAGCTTTCAAACCGAGGCTTTTTCTTCGGTTTATGAATTATTATGACTGACCAGGGTTTACGATTACGACGAAATCTAGTTGGATTTTGCGAAATTTTAATGTTTCGACGAGGCTCGAAAGTAGAAACCGCCTGAGATTTCGAGAAGTTTCATGCAAATTCAAATTTGAATTGATAAAAAAAGAAAAAAAATCAAAAAAAAATCTTATAAATACTATGATATTCATAGAACCTATTGTGATATAAATTTTTGAAAAAAATGATGTATTATGTGTATTTACTCAAACTTACATCAGGAAAAAAATTTCAGCAAATTACCTCTATTACAAATTACTGATTGAAATTTTTCGATCGGAATTTCGCCAAAACCGATCGGTTTTCGAGAACTTGTCGGCAAACTTAGGGAATTTGTATTCAAATTTTGGTTTATGAAATTTATTCATAATTTATCGGTTTTTCACCGGATTTCATGAAATCCCGAATTCTGTCCGTGCCCGAAATAGAAGGGGCTCTCGGCTATCAAAAGACAAATTCGTTTTTTCTTGCCTACTGCTAACATCGTTGGCAATTTGGAAGCGGGTAGTACTGCCAAGGATGCAGTACTGTACAGGATTTGGGTGACCTGCAGAAGCAACGCGTCTTCTCAGCCGCAGCGTGGCAGAGAGTGAGTGACCAGTGTCACAGTGTGTGATGGCCTCTAGTTTGTTGGCTTCTGGGATTTGGTTTCGAGCTGGCTGTCAGCTGGATGCTGACCTCCGATAATTATAATCACCAAACCCCGGGCCACGCGATTAAAAGTAGATTCCCTTAGGCACAAATAAAGCCCAACCACTTTTCAGCCATCAGCCCTCTTTGACATGGCAAAATTTCCCTTCTCAAATCTTCCTCAAATAAAATCATCTCATATTTGGCTACAATATTGTAAGTATTGGGACAAATTTATTGTAAAGGTTCTTGGTTCATGAACTTGTGCTTTCAAAGGGTATTTGGAGATATGCCGTACTATTTGTAGAGCTTATTTATGTGTTAAAATTCAACGTACATGGATAGATTTTGTAGAACTACGAGATTCTTTTGGTCAATATATCTCTACTATTATAAAAATTAAAGATGTTTTTGCCGGTATTTTGATACGTCATTTGTGTTTGAGTCGGTTTTTAAGGTCGTTCGCTTTTGGAAATACAGATCCGTGTTTAAGTCGGTTTTTAAGTTCGTTCATTTTTAGAAATACATATTCATGTTTGAGTTTAATTTTAAGCATGTTCGCTTTTAAAAATACAAAAGGAATCGTATAAGAAATCTCTTAATTTAAAAAAAAAACTTTGCATGCTAAGTTGAGATGAAAGTCAGACTCCTAATTGCAACTCATGATTTTCTAAAAAAAATATATTCAAGCGAATTCCCACAGAATTTTACCCTAACTAAACCGTATAACAATAATAAAATTAAAATAGCATTCACCTGTTGTAACGCACGGGCATTTTCTAGTTTAGTATAAAATTGGATTTGAGTACATCATATATATCGTACTATGATAAATACGTTATTGATATTAGAGTCTGTTGATGCTATGTTAAATTACATCATAATTTTTGTTGTAGATTTGTGTTCATTTGGAAATGTGGTGAACAACGAGTATCTTTATCTCGATATTTTACGTGCAATACCTAATTTTTTTTATTTTGGACTAAATTTTATGGCACTTTTTTGAGTTATTATTCAATTGTCTCGTTGCTATGTGTGAAACCACTATGCAAAGCATTACTTTATGGTCCCTGAGGAACACAAATAATTACATTTTTTTAATACTGTGTTCGCATGTGGGAGGCAGAAAACCTGGTACTATCGCTGCCCATGGACCATCCAAAAACCCAGTGTCCAAATAGTTTTAATTCTCCAATGGAGTTTGTTGTCCCCATTGATTGTCATCACCCATTTGCAAGCCAGATGAGATGAAACTCCATGGAAACTGTCATATGCCCGTTTGGACTGACTGAGGCTACTCTGGTGCCTCAAACGTGGCATGTCTTGAGAGGTAGGGGTCGCTAGGAATAATTACCATATTATCACGCTCATGTGCCATTCGATTAAGAAACCAACGTCAATGATGTCTGAAATAATGGTATGATTGTTAGAGCAGATACAATAGCGGACTATTAGCCAGCTATAAACATATCTAAGAGCAAGTTCAATAGTAGAGTTAACTGCCGGCTCCAAAATTCACCACATCATTTAAGAGATAACTAAACAACGGTAGATACAGCAATTGGCTACACACATGCTTTAACCAAGGCATTCTGTCAGGTGTTGGTAACTTCTGCATGTTCAAGTTCTAATTTTCGATTGGTTGTCCCGAGCTGCAGGGGGTAGGCCCCCGGTGTTAATTTTGGTAATTAATGACAAGCGCTAATTGTGGACTAACCGTTGTCTTTGAGCTATACATTTTAAGTTAGGGCCACGTCGAATGTGCGCATGGATGATTATCGATGGATTAAAATTGACGGCGCAAAGCAAAGGGAAAGAAGACGGTAAAACTAGCGCTTTAATTTAGAATTGATCGAGGTGTAGGGCGATCAAATTTGCTAGTTTATTTTTAGTTTCGCCGTACTATTAAGAGGAGTAATGACCTAGCAAAGAGATGATTTTAATTGCCACATTAGGTCATTATGCATTTAGACTTGTGCTCACATTTCACACACACACTTCACTGGGTTCGGCCTGACCAGGGGCGGTCAGACCGGCCACATAGTGGCGGTCTGACCGGCCGCAAGAAGGCGGTCTGACCGGCGCATAAGGCCGGTCTGACCGGAGGCACATGCGCGGTCAGACCGGCCCCCTGGAGGCCGGGATGGTGCTGCTCGGGATGGCCGATACAGAGTCAACGGAGCCGTATTCGGTCAGACCGAGCCGATAGCGGTCTGACCGAGCCGAGGCCGGTCTGACCGGCCACCCCATGTCGGTCTGACCGGCTAGGCCGATGGGGCCCTCTGACAGGGCTACAACGACTAGTTTTCTAGCCGTTGCAGAGTAGCACGGTCTGACCGGCTGCATACCTCCGGTCAGACTGGCAGAGCACAGAGTTGGGGGATTTCGTCCCCAACGGCTAGTTTTGGTGAGTGGGAGTATAAATACTCCCCTACTAGCAGCAAGGGGACTCTCTTGGCACCCTATTCAATTGCATACACCCCTTGCACCTCTCTCACACTCACTTGAGCTTTGTGTTCATCCATCTAGTGTGTTAGAGGGTTGATTAGCCAAGAGTCAAGTGCATTTGCTTCCATTGTAGAGCTAGTGTGGCACTTGATCATCTCCACGCCGGGTTATTGCTTGTTACTCTTGGAGGTTGCCGCCTCCTAGACGGCTTGTGGAGGAGTTGCCCGGTGACTTCTCCGAGAAGATTGTGGAGGAGGCCCGGAGCCGGTTTGTGAGTGGTTTGGAGTTCACCACCTTCGGAGTGAAGGAAGAACTACCCCGAGTGATCGAGGCTTGGGTAGTCCTCTCCGTGGGCCGGCTCCCGTCTTGTCCATCCCTTGACGAAGGGGGCGTGCGGTGGCTTCGTGGTTGAGCGATGGAGTTGGGCTCGCCTCAACGGGGAGTAGGAAACCGACGAGTTTCTGAACCTCGGTGAAAAATCTCTTGTCGCATTGTCTCATTTGATTGTCGCATTTACTTTTGTGCAATTTACATTTCTAGAGACATACTTGAGATCATATCACCCTAGGATTGCTAAACATTAACATAGGAGTGTGATTTACTTTCCTAGAGATATGATTGAGCCACTATCACCCTAGGTTTGCAAAACATAACTTAGTTGCTTAGTTAGAGTTGACCCTCACCAATCCTAGCAACTTAGGTTAGTTTTGATTAGGTGTCATTTAATTTTAAATCGCCTATTCACCCCCCCTCTAGTCGACATCTCGATCCTACAGGGGGCCAGAGCGCCTAGGCGCTCGTGCTTGAGCCGGCGACTGGATTGTCGTCCGCTTTGCTCTCTCTGCTTTCCCTCTCTCTCATATATGTTAAAATATTAGGTAAGCAGGCTATTAGTCTGCTATTGTACCTGCTCTAATGAGATAAAAGATAAGAGAGAAGAGCAGCATGCTATAGATCTGTAGCCAGCTGCAGTACGGACTTTAAGACGTAATGTGTGTATGACAGGTGGGACCATATATTAATAGTATAGTAAATAGCTATTGTATGAATTAGCTATTAGATTGGCTATAGATGAATTGGAGCTAGTAGTGAGCTATACTATTAAACTTGCTCTTAGTACTACTCTACTTGCTCCATTAGTCTCAAAATAAACCAACTTCTAAATTTTAAAATTTGTCTTAAAATAAACCAACTCTTACATTCTTACTACTACCCACTATCAATCAACAAATCGAGAAATTTTATTACTTCAATACCCCTCATCTACCCATTAACCAATACCCCTCATCTACCCACGGTACAACAATCCAGTGCAAGAACTTGAAAATTGAACATCCGAGTACAACAACTTGACAAGTGGGTGTGTTCTAGTACAAGAACACGAGAAATGAGCGTTCTAGTGCAACAACTTGGCAAGAAGGTGTAACTTAGTATAGGAACTTTATGAGTGATCATATAAATGCAACAACTTGCAATGTAGGTACGATTTTGATACAGTTAGTTAAGAAGTTATTGTTAACAGTGAAATTTGGTAAGCTCGGAGTAGTCATCGGCTTAGAGTCAGCATCGGCTTCGAAGTCCTGAGATTCGCCGACGAGAGTTGTCAAGTCGTCAGTTGTCGGATTCTTGCTATATTCGGTTAAGGAAATTGATCTACTAAATGAAGCTTATACATAAGAGACCGAGTTCAAAGAGAATACGACATGGCAAGTTATCTATTAATTAGGAATAGTTTGTTAGTTTCCTTTTATCTTTAGGAAAGTGTGTTTAGTGTCCTATAAGGACTTTATCTTTTCCTTTTATCTTTAGTAAACTTTCTTTCTTATCCGACAAGGACTTGTATCAGCCCATGGGTATAAATATGTACACCCGGGGTCTATGTAATCTATCTTCACGATCAATACAATTCGGCGCATCGCCACCCTTTTTTACTTCTACTTTTGTTTTTACGTTCCGGCGGAACTTGGCACCCGACGCGGGGCTGCATCGTCTTCGATCTCCGGCGAAGGGATAAGTCCAATGTTCCGCCGGTCCAGGCAATTGTATCGTCTACGTCGGCGTTGTTCAAGGCTGCATCAGTACATTCGACCTCTTAGATTGCTCTGGTTTGGATGATATATTTGCCTACCTATTTATCATGTCTCTGTTAATCTAGTCTTAGCATATCAATTTAGCTCTATCGGCTGCTTCTCGTTTTAGGGTTTCTGCCGGTATCGGCTAAATCGCGTTGCTAGATTAGATTAGCTTAGACATCTACCACCCTGAAAACTTAGTCAACGGCTTGATTGTCTAGATATTATGTTTCTTTTCATACTTAGTGTTGCATCAGTTAAGTTTGATCTACTAAGTCGTGCTTAGAACCATAATCTCTAGCCTGCTTCTTGATTGCCAATAAGGGTTTCATCGGGGTTTCAGCCGGTGAGTTATCTGGATGTTGCATCGGCTCATAAGGATTGCATATACATATAAGTTGGATTTAGCCGATGACAACAAAGGTTTCACTGTTTAATCTAATCTTGTGGATTTCATGACATCGGACCTCCAGCCGATGTGTGCTTTAACCTTCGGATTGATGCTTATTTATTATATCTTGTTTCTAGCCAATTGGTTTCTACTCGACTATATTGTTATTACATCATCAACAGCCGATTGCCTTTATATCATTATCTACATTGGATATATAGCCGATTGCTTACACTCTATCGCTATCGGCTGGTATCGGCATCGGCTATTATTGGCTATCGGCTGGAACTACTCCATCGGCTGTCAGCCGATCGACTGTTTTGATCTACTATTTACATATCTTGTCAGTTGCAGGATCAAACCGACTGGCACGCCCGCATATCAACAACCTTTGGACCTGCACTGGAGCTAAGCAGATCTCCCAGGCCGGTGTGTTCGATTTTTTAGTCAACAGTTATACAACAACTTAATTACTTGGAGCATATTTTATACAAATTCATTTTTAAGTACTTATTTTGACAATATACTAGCATGGTTTTGTATAAGCATATTTATATTTTTATTCTATTAACTAATAACTGAAAGTCAATATAATTGGATGTAGAAATAGTTATATTTCGGTTGATATTTGAGAAGGTAAAGAAAAAAAATTCTTAAAGGTAATTGGATGTGCAATATAATTCTTAAAGATTAAATTTAATATTATAAGTTAATATCCATAGGATTGCTATATAATGGCATACTGACATCGTGAGAAAAAAAACTTACTTAGCATATGCTTAGCTAAGTTGATACACCAAAATACTAAATTGTCAAGTTCTTGTAATATAACGCACCCACTTGTCAAGTTGTTGCACTCAAACGTTCAATTCTCACGTTCTTGCACTGGCTCGCATCCATCTGTCAAGTTGTTGTACCGTGGGTGCAATTTACTCTAAATACATTATGGCCTTCTGTTTCTCTTCTTAAAATCTCCTTGGGATGCTAGGGTTTGAGGGTTTTTTTTAATAGAGGGAGCAACCCTGGAATATGACATAAATCTGAACATAGTTTATATCTAGATTCACGTGTAAAATTTGATTTATTTTGAAGTAGACGGAATAGTGTATTATTAAATCTAGATAACTGTTGTTCACTTGTTTGTATAAATAATATAACCATACAAATTATATAATATCTTGTTGTTTGGCATATGCTTATGGGATAACCATTGCAATTTCAGATTCCAGCATGCTAGTGATGTCAAACATCCCCAAATGATGTTTGAGCCTTTTGGAGCCTTTTGAAGCATCTACTGATGTTGATGCATATCAAGTTAAACTACTCTGGTAAGGCAGTATCACCATTGTAGGCTTGTAGTAGCTGCTTTTTTTTTCCACTGGTAAGCTTGGAAATAAAAGCTTATCCTGGCCAATCAATGTGGGCTACTTGCTACTAACTTGCTATCATTATTTGCTTTCTCATGAAGTATTAGTACTTTGGTTGTTTGGTGTCATCAGCTACTCCATTCAGCTTCTTCAATACCTAACCCTGATGAGTGGTATAGAATTCTAGGAGCTGAATTACTCCATCATTCCTAAAATATAAAGGTTTTTAAGTGAATAAGACACATCCTAACAATACAAATTTGAACAATCATAGTAGTATGAATCTGGGCAAGAGTCTATCCAGATTCATAGTATTAAGATGTGTCCTATCTACCCAGAAACTCTTATTTTTTAGGACCGAGGGAGTATGCTTTAGGCCCATTTGAACAATTATTTTTCTCTATCTTGTAGGATTTGAACTACTGTTTTCATGTTGTTGTTTAAAACATGTTCTACTAATTTCCAAAAAATAATGTCTCTTTCATAGTATGATGTACAGTACTCTATTATCTTTCTTCCTTTTCTGCCAAAGGATGCTGTACATGAGCTCATCTGCCTACAGGATACTGTCAGGATGTGACATGCTGATAACCCTTTTTTTCCTTTTGTATTTTCATGGTCTACTTTTCCCTCTTGCTCAAAACATCAAATACGGCACCTTCCGTCCAAAATCATCTTTGGCACACCACTGCTGATGGTAACCTATAAACAAAGCAAACACCAAATTATACTACGGGGTGTTTAGATACTGGGGTATAAAGTTTTGATGTGTCACATCGGATATTATATAGGGTGTCGTATAGGGTGTTCGGGCACTAATAAAAAAACTAAGTACAATATCCGTCAGTAAACCGCAAGATGAATTTATTAAGCCTAATTAATCCGTCACTAGCATATATTTATTGTAGCACCATATTGTTAAATCATGGAGCGATTAAACTTAAAAGATTCGTCTCTCAAAGTAGTTGTACTCTGTGCAATTAGTTATGATTTAGCATATATTTAATACTTTATGTAGGTGTTCAAACATTTGATATGATATGGTGTAAAATTTTAGGGTGGGATCTAAATAGACCCTATATGACCTTGGGTCCGTTTGAGAGCTTAATATTTTGAGAAGCATTTGGTTGGTAGCTATCTTCTAAGAATCTAGAATAGCTAGGTTTCCCAGATTCTGGCTGCCAGTTTATTTTCTGGATTCTACATCTATAACTTCGTAGAATATGTACCAAAAGCTGATCTGTTGAATAAGCTTTTGATTCTGAGAGAAGTAGCAACAACTTTAAGCTCCCCAAACAGACCTATTGGTTGGTTAAAAATAAACTAACCAACGTAAAGAAAAAAAAAACTGAGAGGGTACTGCACTACTAAAACTATGTATAGTAGAATCAACATAGTAGTGTTACATTATACATGTAAAATTCCTATGAAATTTTCATGGGTCAAACGAAGTGTAAGTGTTGAGAACTGCCAGTGTACATTTCAATTGGTCTTATTTTCTCTCAGGCAACTTAATTGAACACAACCAAATTGGCAATCACGGATACATATTTTTTTTTTAAGAAAAACATATAAGATACACAGATCATTATGCACACACATACATGGAAGTACAACTATGAACACACATGTTTCAAATAACCAGAGGTTCACGATAAATTCCTGCAGATCCCATTAAATCCAAAATTATATATGAACACATGTTCAAATAGCTAGAGACTAACGGTAAATTCTTGATCTCATTGAACCCTGTTGATTCCTATTAAAAGTACAGCAATATTTGTATACACTAGGATTTAGACATCAATAAATGAAGGGTGTGTTTAGTTCCACGCTAAAATTGGAAGTTTGACTAAAATTAGAAGTTTGAAGAAAAAAAATTAGAAGTTACAGGGTGTGTTTAGTTTACGTTAAAATTGGAAGTTTGATTGAAATTGAAACGATGTGACGGAAAAGTTGGAAGTTTGTGTGTAGAAAAGTTTTGATGTGATGGAAAAGTTGAAAATTTAAAGAAAAAGTTGGGAACTAAACCAGGCCTGCGTAGAAAAGTTTTAATGTGATGGAAAAGTTAAAAATTTGAAGAAAAATTTGTGAACTAGACAAGGCCGAAGTCATGCACATACAATGTCACCGCTATACCTCCCGTGCTTTCACCATAACAACTGGGAGTATCACTTTGGTTGTGTTCTTACCAAGGTTTCCCAACTCATTTCCCTCGTTTTTCGCAGGCACGCTTTTCAAACTGTTAAACGATATGTTTTTTTTGCAAAAAGTTTCTCTACGAAAGTTGCTTAAAAAATCATATTGATCCATTTTTGAAAAAAAAAATAGCTAATACTTTATTAATCGCGTGCTAATAGACTGTTCCGTTTTCCGTGCGCACTGTTCCAGTTGGGAACATATGCTCCACTTAACACAATGGCATGTTACTAGGGACAACACTAGTGGTTGGCCCATTCGAGTTCAAACACATGAATTAAAGTTCACCTTAGAGCTATAAAATTAAAATTTAGTTTATTTAATCGAATTAGAACAGACCAACTTATGCCTATCCCTAGATGGGGGAAGTATCTGGTGCAATCACCTAATTCGGTGTAATAATGCAACTCTCATCCTACACCGTTGGATTAAGAAATGGACGTCCGAGATTTATCCACGTCATCATGAGTTAAAATTTAACTCGCAGATTCACTCATAAGTTAAAATTTACTGGGAGTTAAATTTTAACTCATGGTGATGTGGACGAATCTCGGACGTCCATTTCTCGATCCAACGGTGTAGGATGAAAGTTGTATTATTGCACCGAATTAGATGATTGCACCGGATACTTTCCCCCTAGATGGTGCTTGTCACCGTATATGAAAATATCCAAGTTGGCAAAGCAAGATCAAATAGAGTTTATATTTCTCTAGGATACGAAAAATTGACAATAGGTTGTCTTCGGGAATAATTGCACATGTTGGAAAGGTGTGCCATACCAAAAAGGGAAAAAAAATGTCAACAGACTAAAGTCTGGACTTAGAAAGTCAAAAGTTTCATGCGTATAAACTGTGTCTTAATGAGCAGAAATACTGTTCTTTTATGCAGCCATTCGCAAATGATATTCTTCCTGTGGGAACTCCATGCTTGACCGCGTAGTTTAACATAAACATTTTAAAGTTCCGCTATTTTGATAATCCTTGTCATAATTCGACTTTTGAAAAAGAAAATCTGAATCATAATTCAAAATACCAGGTTCGTGCGCTAGCTAGGAGCCAGACGCATAAAGCAAGCGAATCCTCATATCTCCTCAATAACCGTAAAATCACTTTCGAAGAATATATCAAACACAATGATATGGTCAAGTACATTTGCTTAGCAATCATTTAGATTAGTCTACAGAGGGATCCAAGATTGATAGTACAAGAATCTGTTTAATGCAAGATTGATATTACAAGAATCTGCTTAGCAATCATTTAGAATATATATATAGTCTGTTTGGCACAGCTCCAGCTCCAGCTTCACCTCTCGTGGAACTGGAGCTCAGCCAAACAGTTTCAGTTTCACCAAAAATAGGAGTGGAGCTAGGTAAAGCTCTCTCACAAAATGAACTAGAGTTGTGTAACTGGGTTTAGGCAGTTCCACAACTCCACTCCAGACTTAATTCCTGAAGCTAAATTTAAGAGTTGGAGCTGTACCAAATAGGCCCTGTCTTACAGTGACCGAACGCATAATCAGCATCCACATTCGACTGATTTTACTGGGGAAAGAAAAAAAAATGCTCTGATGAGATATGGCTGGCATCGGCACAAAATCAGAAGCATGATTTCCACTCAATTGTGTGTGCACCTGACATTGCCATCGAGTAAAAAAAAAAAGCAATAATCTTTCGATGAAAGTTGGAGCCGAGGGAGAAAATCCATATGCCTCTTGTGCAGACAATTATGTGCAAACAAACTTCCAAACAGTCCACATTCCCGGGCACCAAGTGGAGCACAAACATCATTGATACTTGTGTGTGTGCGTGTGTGCGCAATTGACAGCATGGGTGGCACTCAATATCTCCTCTCTTTAGCAATAATAGCTTTAATGCCATGTCCTCCACAAAGATTCCCTGTGGATAATTGAAAAGCTGATCGCCTAATTCTGACAGTGATTCTCATGGCTTTTGTAGACCATGTCCATTTGTTAAACCTTGTGATCCAGAGAGGATGTTGCATATATTGATCCCTGTTCACTTTGCCGAACTTGCATAATCTTTTATGGTATTTCTTGTTGAACCATAGTTAAGCTTAAATAGCAGGGTACACACAGGTAGCAACATGTCTCCTTCAGTGGGGCGTGGCTAGCTTAAGCTTTAGGTTGCGTTCTTTCTCATGGGTTGGGAACCCAACCCTCCGCAATCTGAATTTTTTAAGCAACTTTTGTATAGAAACTTTTTGCAAAAATCGCACCGTTTAGCAGTTTGAAAAGCGTATGCGTGGAAAACGAGGAAGATAGGTTGGGAACCTTGAGTATAGAACACAGCCTTAGTAGTGCTAGTATCATAAAAAAGAACTAGATATAAGGGAGAAAATATCACGAAAACATTGCACTAAAGATCGAGAAAAGGCATCTGATAGCCGGCTCATACCCATATGAGGACCCGTAACCCAAACGCCGGTTCTTAACTCACATTTTTTATAACACATACCTACTAAGGAGCTTTTATTTTTAAGCCAGAGTTCGAGTCTTGGCCGGTAGCCTCACAACCCAATACTTCACTATCATACTTCACTATCGCTATTATCATCTTTTCTGAAACCATGCGCACGCTTACACTCCTAGTAGCCTGGGAATATAGAATGAAAGGAACCGTAGAACATTTCAGCAAAAGAAGCTCTCGACAGGAAACCTTTTGGCTAAAATCAAGGAGGAGGCCAAGTCGTCAATACTACTTCCTCTATTTCATAATGAAAGATTTTCTAGCATTGCTCATATTTATATAGATGTTAATAAATTTAGGCACATACATATGTATGCAGGTAATGCTACATTGTAAAACGGAGGGAGTAGTATCTTAACCTGAAGTGTTTTTGGATTTTTAAAGTTTGACTTCTTAGATCTTTTATCCATCGTCTTAGCAACCATGAAAAGAGACTTGGGCATCGAAAGTGACGAATAAAACCAATTATTTCTAACCTCAAATTCTAAAATGCAAAATTATAATCCAAAGCATTGTCAACCAAGTCTTAAAAAGTGCCTCCTCAAGGAAAATTGGCAAAGTAGCTGTTATGCCCATCTTGTATTCCGGATAATCTTGATACATACACCGGGTCCATGGTAGACCAAAGATGATGCATCTCATAATCGAGAAAGGTATAATGTGTGAGCGAAACATTAGGTGATGGCCATTGAGATGAGGATCTTATCTCTGAAAACCCAATCAAAGATAGCCGAAAGTGTCATCAGGTTGTAACTTTTCCATCATTTTCTCTCTTTATTCCGAGATATGATAACTAAACCATTATTAACAAGTTGGTAATAGACCGGTCAAGAAATAGTAGCAGTGGTGGGCAAAAGAAATGACAGGTTGCGTTGGCATACGTTACTCTCAATTAATTATCTTTGGTCTTTGCATATTGGTCAGTGGGGGTTGGCATTTCCAATTTAGATTTTTGTGGACATGGATTAGTGACACAGATCGATCGGTTTGCTTGGCTTATCAACAGCTAACTAATCATGCATGCTGCTGTTTGCAAGTCATCCAAGAGTGGCATTACTGATTGGGATCACAAAGATTAGATTAGAGACTATGGCTCTATCTGCATTGACATTTCTTTAGAGAACATGTACATTGGCCTAATTGGTGTAAACTATTTCGGATAACTTCGAATAGTTTGGCCTAAGCGTGAATAACCCTTTAGCTCATGTTTCATGTTTTATTTTTCAATTTTATTGTAGTAAAACCATTTCTCCATCCATTTCATATTATAATCCATTTAATAAGTTTGAGTAAGTTTGTAAAAAAAATATTAGTACTTTTAATATAAAACAAGCATGTTATTAAAATATATTCAATGCTAAATTTAATAAAACTAATTTGGTATTGTGAATGTTGCTAATTTATTCTATAAACTTGATCAAATATAAAAAAATAATTATAAAAAAAGTCAAACAACTTATAATATAAAACGAGAATGTTCGGTGCCGGTCGCCCGACGCTCCACCAAATTATCGGACGCACTCCCCCAGACGCGCGCGCATGTGCTCCTGGGCCCCAGCGCATGTCTCTGCCTCCACTTACTACGTATCTCTACCACATACTCCGTTGCAATAAATCACCCACATATTTTGGAAACCCTCTATTAAGGGAATTCGTTTCATTTTTTGTTCCACCAAAAAATGTTTCACCTAGTGTACTCATAATGTTTCACTATGTTTAGATCCAATGTTGCAGTGAACTGAAATATTCTTTTGCAACAAATCACCCATATATTTTGGAAACCCTTTATTAAGGGAATTCATTTTATTTTTTGTTCTATTAAAAATGTTTCATCTAATGTACTCACAATGTTTCACTATATATAGATCTAATGTTGCAGTGAACTGAAACATTCTTTCGCTATTTGCTGAAATATTATTTTTATATAAGGTGAAACAACGCCCAATTTAAATGTTTGAAACATTTTTGATCTACTTAGTGAAACAATTCCGATATACTTGGTGGAACATCGTTCACATTTAAAAATAATTCGATAATAAGCTAAAAAAATTTCATCGGAATATATCCATGTGTGGTCTTGTTTTGAAATTTTAAATGCAACGAATTTAATGGTACAATCAGATCATAATTTGGATAAACAATTTAAGAGAAAAATTAGTTTAAAGTGGTTTTCCACGCATACGTGGCGCTGACATCATGCTGACATCAGCGCCCGATTTTCGGACGCCAAGATCGGGCGCCCGATTCTAAGTCTCAATATAAAACAGAGAAAAATATTGCATTACATAGAAGCGTTGCTCACGCGCACGTAGATACAACACTATACACGCATACCATGCTAAAAAAAGATGAAGATCAGCGATAATACCTGACTTCATAAACAAAAGAGAGAATCCATTATATGCCACTCCAAATTAACTGGTTCTCTTATATGCCACTTCAAATTGACTTCTCCTTTCTATGCCACCGGTTCAAGTTTGTCCTCCCTTTTATGCCATTACCATCGCTCCACCGCCAGTTGACTGTTAACTTCATAGTAAGAAGACACATTTGCCCTTGAGATTTAGTACACAATCAATGATAGGTATTTTAGTACTAATATAGCTACTGGATACAACATATGAAAATTGATTTTTTTTTCATCACATGCAATTTTAGCCATCACCATCACAAATAATTTTTCAATATAAGCACGAAACATGCAGTTTTCCAACAATATTTTTAATACAAAGAGCATTTTTCACTGGTTCTGACAAAATTTTGTTCACTCAAAAAGAATTTAAAATAAATTAGTTTTGATTTTTTTGAAATTTACCCATTTTTAGTTGAGAGGGCATATTGGTCATTTACAAAAAAAAAAAAGTAACATTTGACTAACAGTCAACTAACGCTATAGTGCTAGGAGTGGCATAAAAGGGTGGAAAAACTTGAACCAATGACATATAAGGGAGAAGCCAATTTTAAGTGGCATATAAGAGAACTGGCCAATTTCTGGTGGCATATAGGGATTCTCTCTAAACAAAATTATATGAACCAAGATTTAAACTCAGTTCACATCATCGGATCAAGTAGGCCTAGGCCTGCTTAAACAACAGGCTGGGCTAGACCCAGAAAACCCAACCAAAAAGCTGCGGCCTAACCGCCAAAGCCTCGCGCTAAGACAAAAGGAGAAGCCCAAGCCATCCAAACCTCGGCCTAGTGTTGGGCCAGCATTGGGCCAGGCCTGGGTCCGGTGGCCCATGAACAGGTCTACACAGGTTTGTCCGAGCAGGCCCACGGTTGGTGCTAGTTCGGCCCATCGAAACAGGCCCACGGTTTGGTCTGTTGGAAAAAGTACACCGAAGGTCCCTCAACTTGTCATCGAGTTATGAATTCGTCCCCAAACCGCAAAACCGGATATATATAACATCTCTCAACTTACAAAACCGTTCACTTTAGGTCATTTGGTGGTTTTGACCTCGGTTTTATCTGACGTGGCGGCTGAGTCAGTGTAGGACCAACGTAGGCCCCACATGTCAGGCTGCCACATCACACCCCCCTCTCTCTCTTTCCCCTCTTCTCCCTTCCTCCCCTCTCTCTCAATTTTCTCCTAAATGGGCAGCCGGCTGACGGGTGGGGAGAGGGTCGTCGGGTTGAGGCGGGAGAGGAGGTCCGGTGGTGGGCGATGAGGCGACGGAGGTGGGGCTGGGCGACGCGACGGACGCTGCGGCGGTGGGCGACGAGGTGGCGGAGGCAGGGCCGGGCGACGTGACGGTGGGCGTCGACGGGCGCCGTGGTGGGCGCAGAGGCAAAGGCGGGGCGGGGCGTGGCGGCGGTAGGTGCGGAGGCGGGCACCGCGGCGGTTGGCACGGAGGCGGGCGTCGCGGCGGTGGATGCGGAGGCGGGCGTCGCGGCGGTGGATGTTGAGGTTGGCGTCGCGGCGTCGCAGCGATGGGTGTGGAGGTGGAGCGGGCACTGTGGAGGCGGCATGGCTACGGGGACGATGGCTTCTCCGTTTTCTTCATCGAGACCAAGTGCATGTTGACGCCGACGTGGTCCTAGCACTCCTCGGTGGGTTCCTCTTCGCCGCTGCACCGACGGGCTTCGCTTCGACCCTTCGCTCCTCCACCACTCTCGACCGCCGCGTCCCCGACCTTGGTGGCTCACGGCGTGGCCGGTGGCCGGCAAGGGAGAAGAACGGCAGCGGCGCTCGGTGGTGAAGACAGGCTGAGGTCGGGGAGACAAGAGGTCACTGCCGCCGCCGTGCTCCCCCTGTCCTCTTCGATCTCCCCCCGTGCTCCCGCCGCCGCTGCTTTCCCCTTCTCCCGCGTCGTCGGCCGCCGGACATCCTCTCCATCCTTGCCCAGCGACCGTCTCCCCACCCGTCGGCTGGCTGCCCATTGAAGTGAAAAGTGAGAGAGGAAGGAGGACGAAGGGAGAGGAGGGGAGAGAGAGAGGGGGTGTGTGGCATCCTGACATGCGGGTCCCACGCTGACTTAGCCGCCACGTTAGATAAAACCGGAGCCAAAACCACCGAAGGACCTAAAGTGAACGGTTTTATAAGTTGAGGGACGTGATATATCTGGTTTTATGGTTTGGGGACGATTTCGTAGCTCGATGACAAGTTGAGGGACCTTCGGTGTACTTTTTCCTTGGTCTGTTCGTGAAGTTTCAAAACAGGCCTGTCTCCTTGTTATTGAGTGCACATCACGGCCCACTAGGCCTCTACGGCCCATACCGATGTGCATTGCCGAGATTGTCCTCAGGGCTATTGTTTGGCTAACCGGCGACCGACGACGACGCGGCGGCCGCCAGCGCGATGACCCGAGCAAGGAGGGCAAGCTCGCGAATACGTTGAAAACCGCCTGAAACTCGTGGTTGAGCCGGCTTGAAACCGGTAGGATTCGGTTGAAATCGATAAAACTAGGGCAAAAACACCGATTTCGAGCCGTTTTCGGTGATTCGATGGGGGAGGGGGGGGGGGGGCGCAAACCACAAATGGTGGACTTATTTTATATGGGCTGAATTTGAGGGCTTGTTTGGTTTAGTGCCCTACCAAAGTATTGGTAGTGCCAAAACTTAAGCATATTTTGGTAGGGTAGCATTTTAGGTGAATGGATTTAGATTGATACCAATTGAAAGCCAAAATTTATATTATACTTAAGAAAGTTATAGAATTATGTCGAATTAATCATGGGCATTAACCATTCACTTGGCTTCAAACCAAGCCATTACATTCACTATTCAAACTACCAAACAGATTGGTAGGGCTCATTTTGGCATCAATTTAAAATGGCCCTGAATTCCTCTCTCTCTCGGCCTCGATCTGTCGCTGTTGCAGACTAATTAAACGACCAACAGATCAAGAATGCCAATCAGAATATAGTGGCAACGAAGATTTATTAACCATTTAATCGCAATAACGCGCACGGCGATTTCTCTGGGAATTAATGTTATTATTGTTGTTGCCGTGCTATTCTTTTATGCTCCTGTCGAGGTGAGTACGTACTACGTATTGATCCATCAGAGGTCCAAGGACACATATGCATGCAATGTACATGTACACACACACGCCTATCTATCTATCTATCTATCTATCTAGCTATCTATCTATCTAACTAACTTTTCCTACCACATAAATGTCAAAATAAAAATGTGGTTCGTGTCCACGAACAGCGCCATGAATTGCATGCACACATCCCACTATTTATTGGCGCCAAAAACTTTACTAGCACTGAATGAAATGCTGCTTGCAGGCACTAGCTACAGTAGTTATAGTGCAACAGGGTCCTAGTAGTAGTACACGGCCCGTTCCATGTTAGTACAAGTTAGTATTTTCGTTTATCCTAAGTTAAACTTTGGTAAGTTTAATTAACCACATTTGTAGAAAAATGTATGTATGAGCATCTCCAACAAAAAATAAATGTTCTATGCTGTATATAAAAGTATATTTAGTGATAGATTTAATAAAACTAATTTGGTGTTGTATAGCATGTCACTACATTTTTCTATAAATTTAATCAAATTTAAGAATGTTTAACTTAATTAGTACAAACTTATAATATGAGATAGGGGGAACAGCAGTAGTACGTGGCGAGGGATTAAATCTGAACAGAACAGTGTAAGGTCGCGGCTGTTCTAGCTAGTAATTCAGTGTACTCCATGCCCATTCATGGATATATGCGCTAAAGCTGTTCATCAGCATGAAAACATGCATGCATATTCTTTGCATATTAAATGTGTGTTTCGATGTTTATGCACCAAAGCAATATCTGCCCAATTTGGAATTAATGTAGTACAAGTTCCAGTTTCCCGCGGAACTAAAACTTGCCATGTGGTATGAAATAGAATTTCCCTCATCTATGTCAATTTTGAGAATTTGGAGTGCATGCATCAATTGACAGAAAAATTCAGGCAGGCAGCAGAAATATTAGAGACCACAGTAGCCAGACAGTCTGTTAACCAAATCTTCCATGAAAAATAAAATGTGTTCTAAACATAGCCTCATTATACCACACTAGCTAGATTAATTAGTAGTAGATTGCCAGTAGAACTCTACCGGCATATAACTAAAATAAAAATCAACGACAAAATGAAGTCTAATACAATACTATCTCTTTGGAGATATGTCCGTACTCGTGTCGTGAAGTAAGTCGTTTAGGATAATGTTTAAGTTAAATCTTGAGAATATAAATCATCACTAATTCTTAAATTGTTGAATTGTTGAGTTTGAAAATATAAAAATTATAAGAATAGATTTATCTTAAAAAATACTTTAACAAAAGTATAAATATATCACTTTGCAATAAATATTTCCATAAAAGTACGTTGTAGTGCTTCGGCTGACTATTCAAATTGTTGACCTTCCCTTAAATTTGGGAATTTGGAGTGTGTGCATCAGTTGACTGAGAATTTAATTAACCAAGGGTCCATCTAATACGTTAACACGCAAAGCTTTTGAGTTTGAAAGAACAAAATTCAACCATATGGGTAGCAGAAATTAAGATCCAACAAAAAAATAAACATACAGATCAACACAGAGCGAGAGAGATGACTTGATAATAGGGAGTAGTTACGTACAATTAAATCAATATAACCAGTAGCAGTAGACTAAATTATGAGAAACAATAATAATAAGTAAGGATGTAATCATACGCTCATCACTCACTAGCTAGCCCAGTCAGAGAAGAACACAAGAGGCGGCAGTAACAAATTCAGCGTGCAAAAGGAGATCGACGATCGAGGAGACAACAAGTTTCATGGATGGATATGAATATGATGCAGTCGAACACCTGGTGATGATCGAGAGATCTCGCCATGGACGAAGCGTGACATGCTGGTCGCCGCCGCCGCCGCCGCCGCGCCGCACGAATTGATCTCTTTCTTGCTAGCTGGCCGTGGTGCTGGACGCCGAGGAGGACGACTCCGGCGAGCAGTCCCGCCACTCCCATCCCCCGGCTGCCGCCGCCGCCGCCGCGGTGTCGCAGGCGCAGCATTGCTGCACCACCACCACCCGGCGGTGGAAGCTGCGGTGGCATCCGCACGCGGCGCACCGGAGCGCGCCGCCGGTGCCCTCCTCCCCCTCGGCGAGGAACTCGCGGCACCCGTCCACCGCGTGGCCGCCCATCCTCGCCGCGTGGTTCCGCCTGCACTCGCCGTACCTCACCCTCCCGCAGCAACCTCCCATCGCCGCCACCACCGCCGCCGCAGGCTGCGGCGGCGGCGGCTCGCACCGCCTCAAGATTACCATCCTCTTCATCATCTCCCGAACAACTAACAACCAAAGAAATTTTCGTGGCAAGATCAATCAGTTTAGCTCGAACTATCTATCTATCGATCGAGCTGGAGGAGAAGACGATGAGATCATGCACACACACAGTGTGCAGGGAGATCGAGATTTATAGCCGGGATAGACGATAATTATAGCTCATTCGACGTTGGCGCGACTACACCAACGTACCTAATAGCAATGGCAATGGCGAGGTTTGATGGCGTGTGTGCATGGATGGATGGATGCATAAAGCTCTCACATGGCAAGAGCCTTTCATACATTCACGCCCTGTGGATTGGGAGATCGACCGATGGAAGACCTAAGAGGGGCTAGCTAATGTTCTGGCTGGCCGAATTGATGGTCCAGCCAATTCCACCTCACTGTTGCAACACAGCCAAACATGCACCACTACTATACCCACTGTACACTTCGTTCCTCTCCTCTTGCACTATACACATGTTCCTTTCTTTAATTCTTGGGCCATATATGCAATTACCACACATTATATTGGGTTTTATGACACATACAGACACACCTATTACATACTACTACTCCACTAGTTATTATTATTGAATTTACTCTACATTTATGTATATATCATCTCTACTCCTCCTATAGGTAGCTATCTCATATCTGCAACTAGCTAGATTTTGGTATAGTACTCTAGCATGCATGCACCCATTTGGTATTTTCTTTGGGAGCGATACTCCGGTGCTCTCTACTGGTGGTATATTAAGGGTAAATCAGTAATTTACTAATACAATGATTAGGGTAACAGTGTTATATATGTTTTTTTTGGCTAGATCAATGTGTGGTCATGGTATTGTTCATATTCCATAAAAAAACAAAAAAGAAGAAATAATAGTTTAGTCACTACTAAATAATGATTATACTTCTCCGCATATATTTTTTTTGGATAATAATGGCCTCCACGTTTGTAATAACTAGGGTGGTAGTATAAAAATATCTGAACCCTTCAATCAAATGAGATTAATGGTTCAAATTAATTTCTACTACCAATAGATATCACCGTAGTGAGGCTCTTTCTTTGATTGATTTCTTGGTGTGAGAAAAATGAAATAATGGACCAACCAAAGCTAGGGTTCATGAGGTGAAACTTAGCTAGCTAACAAGAGAAGGTAGGTAGGTCAAAAGGCTAAGCTAAGCCTATGAGTACATGTGGGGGCAGGAGCTGGTGATTGGGAATGAAGGAGAGGAGAGAGTACGGGAGCGCCAGGCTAGCGAGATACTGAAGGTTGGCAGCTGGGTTGCATTGCATTTTGCATGCTTAGCTCTTGGCCCTTGCTCCATTATCTTGGCTAGGTTAGCTTGCTTGACCAGTTCCCGATCGATCTGCGACGACGATGGCCGGCACCGGCACGTAGTAGCTACCAAACCGGGCCCTCACTGTGCACGTGTTCTAGCCTAACTATAGGCCGTGTTCTATACTACTCCCAGGTTGGATGAAATATATTTTAGTAGTATGGGCAGAGCATATCCAGATTCGTAATGTTAGGATATATATCAACAAACCAAAACTCATTATATTTTGGGATAGTGCAAGTATTTTTTTCAACTTATCCTCTCTTGTTTTTCCGCGCTCATACTCATCAAATTATTAAATGGTGTGTTTTTTTTCTCAAAAAGCTTTGCTTTTTAAAATCTTATTAATTTATTTAGCTAATACTTAATTAATCATGTGTTATTCCCTTGTTCTGTTTTGCGTGTTTAGAAGGAAAGGTTTCCAACCTTCCCCAAAGAACATAGCCTTCTCACTGTCTACGTCTGTTTGTTGGCTTATGAGCCACAATCAAAACTTAAATTTTGGACCATAATTTCAGAGTTGATCAGTTTGGGGTTTTTTCATTGCATGTAGTATATTCTTGATCCAGATTTGATTTTAAACCGCTAATAATACAAATATAAAAGCTTTACTTATAAATTATTTTGTTTGCTTTTCAATCATTTATATTATCTTACTCGTAGCTCAATCAATCATAGCCTTAATTAGCTAGCGGTGCAATTGCATTGCCGGCTCCACTGTTGCATAGGTTTCACCCTACTGTTGCAGCATGTGCAGGGTTAGAGGTGAGGAGGGAGTACGCAGCGATGCACCTGGTTGCAAAAATTGGTGTGTATACAGTCGCAACGTACCGCATTGATGGAGCCAGAACGCCCAGATTCCTGGACAAACGTTGTTGTGTGTTTTCTCTTTTATTAGTTTTTGTTCGTGTTATTATTAATTAGTTTCCTGCTGCTTAATTTGCTTCAGTGTATATATAGTATGCTGTCATGGAAGAACAGGGTCGCGAGCATGACAGGATGGAGCCAGCTTGATGAATACTAGTAATCAACTGTGTAGGTCTGTAGCTAGCTAGCTGAGATATGAGCAGTTTGTGCTGTTTCTGTGCAATGCAATGTGGCTGCTTGTCTCGCTTCCATCCATGTGTGTACTGTTTTGTGGTCCGGTCTGCGCTTTGGATGTGCGGTGGTATATATGTATCTTCGGTGCAAGCTAGGGATATGTGTTAATTTACTGATGTTATATACTCTCTCCGTATTTTAATGTATGACGCTGTTAATTTTTTGACAAACGTTTGACCTATCGTATTATTAGTTTTTATGTAATTGTCATTTATTTTATTGTGACTTGATTTATCATCAAATGTTCTTTAAGCATGATATATATAAGTATTTTTATACTTATATAAAAAATTTGAATAAGACGAATGGTCAAATGTTGGTTAAAAAATCAATAGCGTCGTACATTAAAATCCGGAGAGAGTACTTGTTAGTTGGAACTAGTTTAGTTCTCTCAACTCTCAAGCAGAATGCTAAACTAAGGGGAAAAAAAGCACTGCATAGACCGCTCATCACCGATGGGTCAAGATTAAATTGTACGAGATATAATGGTTTGCCGAATATGTGATACCATTGTATGTAATGCATGGTTTTGATCCATTACGAATATATCCTCATTCGTAGTGGCTCGGTTGCACAGGTTGTTACTCACGTTAAAATTTGGCAAAAAAAAAAAAAAATCCAGCCCCAGCCCATTTCCGTAGTGGTGTTGTCGTCAAGGCTAGATCCAGCACCCGTCATTGTTGTTGAGGCCTGCACTGTCATCGTGGTTGGATATCGTCCTCTCCATTGTCGCCATGGCTGGATCCATTACCCGCCATTTTCACCATTGTCGAATCCATTGTCGCTGATAAAGCTCGAGCATCTGAGTTGTCATCATCGAGGCCATGGGAGCACGACAAAGGAATAAGAGCTGCTCACCGCCTCTTCCAAGGTCAGATCCACTATGGACTATCATCGTCGTTGAGGCCGAATCTAGAGGTGGAGACGGTGAAAACCGTCCCGAGCTCCAAGATGGGCAGTCAAGGAGGCCACTCGCTATGACATTGGTGCTTCGCGGGATGAGCCACCTCTGGATCTTGAGGCAGAGTGGATCCCTAGCGCAACAATAGTAGGAGTGGAGCATGAGGGCATGACAACGTCTACTCTGGATGGGGAAGTGAAGGCGACGATTGATGCTGGGGTCATAAAGGAAGCAACATTGGCCAGCGCTGGGGATGAGGAGGGAACGCGGTGGCTACGATTGTGTTGGCATCATGGAGTCCAGGTCCGACATAGTGAAGAGGAGTAGTCCATCGCACTCCTCGTTATCTTAGAGAGGAGACGTGTCGACGTTGGATGTCGCAACTACGGTATTTGGACAGTATGAGGATCGTTGGTGCTAGGATATACGTGAGACTAAGGTAAAAGAGATGGGGACGAAGATTTTTATACAGGTTCGGGCCCCTGAGTGGTCAGGTAATAGCCCTACATCCTGTTGGCCGGAGCCGATGTTGCTTTTTATTCACCATAATCTCACCAGTACAATATGTAGGGTAGCCTATCTAACTGTTGTCGACATGATGGTTTGAAGGTCTGACTTGTAGTCGACAACAGGGTAGTCTTCCTCCTCGAATCCGTGCCCGGCGAGATCAGAGATAGCGCTTTCATATCTCCTGACGGTATCCGGAGACACCGTAGGAGAATAGCCATGCCTATCCCTGAAGTCGATATTCGACGGCGTGTCTTGGCGTATGTAGGCTTCTATGTTGATTGTGTTGGGTGTTGATCATGTCGGGTGTTGATCGTGTCGATCTTCTGTCGATTGTCTTGTGTCATGGTGGGTGTGTCCTCTTGTCCTCCTAGGGGGGCTTGTATTTATACCCATAGGTGTCCCCTTGTCCAAGTAGAACTAGGGAAACCAATATGGATACAATCCGAGTAGTCCTTGTCGTTTCCATGTAGAACTCTGGTTGTCTTTCCTTATCCGGAACTCCCTCGAGGTCAGTTTCCATATAAGACATGGTATGTGGTGGATCCTGCCGAGATTTAGTCAACTACTATTAGGTATGTGGTATCCATAACCATGACAGTAGCCCCCGACTTCAATGCAAATGAACGAGTTCATATTCTCAGCCGCGCGCAGACATTGGAGTAACTGTTATCGAGCTCATGCGACCGTTCTCGGTGAGTTTAGAGAAAACGTTGGACTTCCTTTGTCGGCCTCGTGCGGGCACCGAAAGGGTTTGTCTAAGTCAATCTCTGATGTCGACCGAGAAAGTACAGAGCGTACAACTAAGTCTCACGTCTTGTTGTAATCGAGAATTTGGATTGAAGTCAAGAAATTTTATCTCGGCGGGTACACCATCTTTTCATTCCGTATTCCTTGTCGAGATCCACCAACCGTTCTCGAGTGATCGAGAAGGCGTAGAGTCTGCGACGGAGCCTTGTCGACATTGGTCGTACTCGCCTTAGTTGATCTTGGTGTAGAACCATAGAGACATAGAGCCCTCGTCAATGTCGAATAGAATTTTCCTGAAATCAATACTCAGAAAAGAATATTAGATAGAAATAGCCCCCAAGCGAATGCTCAAAGGGTGACATGTTATAATATGTATGGTAAACTGAAAATGAATCAAATTTACCCACCAATGTTTTGTGTAAGAGTGTCTTCTCAGTTCACGACTTTGGTCAGTCGTTTGAGTTGTACACTCTCCCTAGCCCCCAGCCTTGTCGTCGGAGAATCGTTCTCGGAGGAGAAGGCTCTTGGACCCTTGACCTGTCTTGGTTGAATAAGCACTGATCCTAGCCCCCAGCCGTGAAGTTGGAAAGCTCAGTTTCTGATTACACGGCTTGGTTAATACGCACGGCGAGAACTCTTACACGACCAGATCTTACCTGGTCTTTCGTCTCTGAAGGATCCGACAAGGCCTTATCGGCTCTGGGCGTCCCCAGACGAAGATCCCTTAGGTTCCTTGGAGGCCTTGTCAGGACGGCGTAAAGGGACAACAGGATAGGTTTCAACGCTAGGTGTCGTCGTGGTAAGGGATCTCTGGGTAAAACACTTGGCGATATTGTGTACCTGCTATCAACTTTGTTGAAATAGAGGTAGTGAGAGAGACGCTACGTCGCTGGTCGACGACCAGGCAGTAGTCGTAACTTGACCACTTGGAGTGGAAATAGTGGGAGAGACGCTACGTCGCTGGTCGAGGACCAGGCAGTAGTCGTAACTCGACCACTAGAAGTGGAAATAGTGGAAGAAACGCTACATCGCTGGTCGAGGACCAGGCAGTAGTCGTAACTCGACCACTTGAAGTGGAAATAGTGGGAGAAACGCTACATCGCTGGTCGAGGACCAGGCAGTAGTCGTAACTCGACCACTTGAAGTGGAAAGTGGGAGAAACGCTACATCGCTGGTCAAGGACCAGGCAGTAGTCATAACTTGACCACTTAAAGTGGAAAGTGGGAGAAACGCTACATCGCTGGTCGAGGACCAGACAGTAGTCGTAATTCGACCACTTAAAGTGGAAAGTGGGAGAAACGCTACATCGCTGGTCGAGGACCAGACAGTAGTCGTAACTCGACCACTTAAAATGGAAATAGTGGGAGAAACGCCACATCGCTGGTCGAGGACCAGGCAGTAGTCGTAACTTGACCACTAAAAGTGGTAATAGTGGGAGAAACACCACATCGCTGGTCGAGGACTAGGCAGTAGTCGTAACTCGACCACTAGAAGTGGAAATAGTGGGAGAAACGCTACATCGCTGGTCGAGGACCAGGCAGTAGTCGTAACTCGACCACTTAAAATGGAAAGTGGGAGAAACACTACATCACTGGTCGAGGACCAGGCAATAGTCGTAACTCGACCACTTAAAGTTAAGGTGCGAGAGATTGCTACATACTGGTGCGAGAACCAGTGAACGAGCAGAATTATCTCTCGAACACCAATGGAAGTTGCGGTGTGAGAGATTGCTGCGTACTGGTGCGAGAACCAATGAGCGAGCGGAATTATCTCTCGAACACCAATGGACGCTGCGGTGTGAGAGATTGCTGCGTACTGGTGCGAGAACGAGTGAGCGAGCAGAATTATTTCTCGAACACCAATGGAAGTTGCGGTGTGAGTGATTGCTGCGTACTGGTGCGAGAACCAGTGAGCGAGCGGAATTATCTCTCGAACACCAATGGAAGTGCTAGAGTTGGTCTATTGCAAGTATATCTCATGTGGCCAGCATGACTCACGTACCCAACTTATAGCATATCCGGATGTCCGTTCGCAATCATGTCGGGTGATCAAGCCGACGACGTTCGCGAGGAATTATCCGTTAACAACCTTTTCTCGAGTAGTCCAGCCATGGCCGGTGCTATGAGATAAGTCGTCGGTCTTCGTTGGCAGGTTGGGTGCGATAACTCCGCATTTGTGGAGAATGTTCTCGATAATGGAGTGTACTCGACCATAACCTACTCGAGTGCTCAGTTGTTCCTGAAAAATATTTTCTAGAAGGCAAGATATATAGCAGAGAATATCGAATATGTATTCAAAAAACTGCATGGATCTTCTAGTATTATCAGGATATAACGAGCAGATGTAAATATCATGCATTATGTAAACCGTAAACAAGCATGATTTATACAGAAGAGAACGGAGCGAGCCCCAGCGTTGGACCGTAGTTGGCCTAACATCGGGGATGCTTGCACAACGTATATTGTATAAGAAACATGCTCTAGGTAAACATAATAAATTATAGATCTGACAATGCTGTATGATCTGAATAGGTACGATAAATTGCATATAAAATATTACGTACCTTTGTAGATACATGCCGGATGTATCTACGAAATTAGTAGATCAATTTGAAAAACCAAATTACCTTATTGCGTACTCGTTCGACATCATATGATCTGACATCTTTTGGTACGCCGCGTATCTTGAGGCTTGGATGATCTCGATAGACCAAGTTGTCGATGACGATGATGGTTCCGATCTGGTCGGAAGATGTATTTCAGTTAGGTTAGATCTCCTCACATCCGAAGTCACCGAGTAGCTTGTTATCGGAGAGTCCATCTCTTAAACCCATCTCGTCGAAATCCTAGAGCACCAAAATCCCCCTACCTGGTGCGCCACTGTCGACGTTGGATGTCGCAACTACGGTATTTGGACAGTATGGGGATCGTTGGTGCTAGGATATACGCGAGACTGAGGTAAAAGAGATGGGGACGAAGATTTTTATACAGGTTCAGGCCCCTGAGTGGTCAGGTAATAGCCCTATATCCTGTTGGCCGGAGCCGATGTTGCTTTTTATTCACCATAATCACACCAGTACAATATGTAGGGTAGCCTATCTAACTGTTGTCGACATGACGGTCTGAAGGTCTGACTTGTAGTCGACAACAGGGTAGTCTTCCTCCTCGAATCCGTGCCCGGCGAGATCAGAGATAGCGCTTTCGTATCTCATGACGGTATCCAGAGACACCGTAGGAGAATAGCCATGCTTATCCCTGAAGTCGATATCCGGCGGCGTGTCTTGGCGTATGTAGGCTTCTATGTTGATTGTGTTGGGTGTTGATTGTGTTGGGTGTTGATCATGTCGGGTGTTGATCGTGTCGATCTTCTGTCGATTGTCTTGTGTCATGGTGGGTGTGTGTCCCCCTGTCCTCCTAGGGGGGCTTGTATTTATACCCATAGGTGTCCCCTTGTCCAAGTAGAACTAGGGAAACCAATATAGATACAATCCGAGTAATCCTTGTCGTTTCCATGTAGAACTCTGGTTGTCTTTCCTTATCCGGAACTCCCTCGAGGTCAGTTTCCGTATAAGACATGGTATGTGGTGCATCCTGCCGAGATTTAGTCAACTACTATTAGGTATGTGGTATCTATAACCATGACAAGACGGTCCAAACAGCAGCGGTGCAGGTTAGGAGAAGGTAGAGAAGATAGTCAAGGAGGAGATCTGGATGGCCGGCCCGATTTGGTGTCTGGTGCCCGGTCTAGACGTAGAGAGATAAGGATCGTACTAGATGGATACTACTATCTATAATTGTTGCAGAAAAAATAACCCATTATAGATTACTTATGTTTTCTTTAACAGGTTTTAAATAAGTAACCATAGCAAATAATTTGACATATGTAAAAACTGCATATTAAGAGTGGTTGTATATGACCAACACCACATCTATATAACTGCTCCTTTTTTTAGACCATTAATTATAGATACGTAGTCATTATCGATGGTACGTGATGGTCCCTATATATATAGATCTTTAACGGTTTATTTAAACAATTGTATGGGTATAATAATTTGTGATAGGTCTCTTTAGCCGTCATATATGAACCGTCAGAGTGAAAGAATACTTACATGGCACGTAATATGTTACTACCTCTTTTGATTCACTTATCAGCACATACCTTAATTGTCGAAAAATTAATATTCTCCTGTCCCAAAATATAACAACTTTTAGCTCTCAGGATTTGTCTCGAAATATAACAACTTCTCCAACAACATTCTCTTCTTAACCATTCATAACCCTCCACCATTCACTTTTTCCACCTACTTTCACTATTCATCCAATCACAACTCTTCACCATTCACTTTTATATATTTTTTTAATAACCGCGTCTAACGATAAAACTACTTACAACCCTTCTTATATTATGGGAGGAGACGTAGTAACAACCTTCTCACCTCGATGTGAGGCGAATATGAAGTTCGCTCCATCGTGTGCATTAATTGAAAGGACTACCTGCCTGTCACCTCTGCACAAACCGTGTACGCAGAACTAGAATCCTCCAGTAATGAGACATCTTCAGTTAATTGCCATGATTTGATCGAGCAAGGACAATTGCTGAAATATCCAGAATAGTAGCAGAAGTAGAGAATCCATACAACATGCAATGCTTTCAATTCGATCGTCCAAAAAAAAAAAAGCATTGTAGTGCAGTACTGCACAAAGTAAATACCACACCACTGCTACAAGCATTGCATGCAGAGGCAGGCAGGCAGGCTATAGCTTGCAAGAACGGATCGATCTGATGAGCGATCTACTACACTTATGCCCTGTATAGTTTCCAAACAACAACTTTTTACCTTATCATATCAAATATTTGGACACATGCATCATAGAGTATTAAATATAGACATAGAAAGAACTATTTATACATATTACATGTAAATTATGAGATAAATCTCTAAACCTAATTACGCCATGATTTATTTGACAAAGTAATCATTTGCTAATAAAGTATTGATTAGGCTTAATAAATTCATCTCGCAGTTTACAAGCGGAATCTATAATTTGTTTTGTTATTAGACTATATTTAATATTTTAAATATATATTTGTATATCCGATGTGACACGGAAAACCTTTTCACCTCTGGACTAGAGAGGGTCTTAGACCCTGTTTAGATCAGACATTTAAGTTCCTATCACATCGGATGTTTGGACACTAATTATAAATATTAAACGTAGACTATTAATAAAACTCATCCATAATCTTGGACTAATTCGCGAGACGAATCTACTGAGCCTAATTAATCCATGATTAGCCTATGTGATGTTACAGTAAACATTCTCTAATTATGGATTAATTAGGCTTAAAAAAATTATCTCGCGAATTAGTTTTCATTTATATAATTAGCTTTGTAAGTAGTCTATATTTAATACTCTAAATTAAAATTAGTGTCTAAATACAGAACTAAAGTTAAGTCACTGAATCCAAACACCAACTTAAGCTACCTAGCTGAAACCTAATTACGACAACGATATGTACATCCATCCGTTCATCCCCTGATCGATCTGGTCCCGTTCCAGCACTGTACCAGGCGTAACGAAACTTGGCTGGTTTCTGCACCCAGCCACGTACACATCGCATTCTGTGATTTGCCTGTCTCTCTGCAGTGCATCACTGTGCCCACGCGTCGCTCGCGCGCGCAACGTACTCCTGCTCTCGCTGCTCACCGCTGATATTTTAAAAAAAATCTAATATTATTTATTCTGACTATATAAGGTTTAATCGTTTTGGATTGGATTCCTAAAACTTAATTTCTATTAGTGTCATTCGGTTTGTAGAATTGAAGTATATATAGGAAAATCAAAGGGAAATTCTCTTTCCTACAAGTTGTATAGAGAAAACATAGAAATTTTTCCATCCACTTATAAAACCTCTTGAAAAAATTCCTATGGATTGATGTGTGCAAACATTGTTATTTCTTTACATTTCCTATTCCTATGCATCAAATTCATCCAAATCAAATAAGCCCTAAAAGTAACAGTATGAAAGAATCTAAGAGTTTATAAGATCGAGAAAAAAATCACTCTTTAATAAACTTTATGTCTCGTGCAGAATACAATACGATTTCATCTTTCGTTTCATCAGAAAAAATGGCTATTCATTACATATCATAGTCCGAGATGGATGTATAAAGAGAAAGGGCCACATTATTTCCCTACAACGTATATAATAATACCAAAATTTGAATCTTAAAACTTAATTTTAGAGTTAATTTTAAAGTTTTTTTCATCATAGTTTATTTTTAAACGTTGGCATTTAAGTCATTAAGAATACGTAGGTAAAAGTTTAATCATAAATTATTTTTTATCGCTAATACCGTTTAACTATTATCCGTAATTGGCCAACAAATGGCAGTCAAAACTAATTGGAGCATTTATTTTGACACCAGAGTACTATAATGATATCAATAAGTTTTGATCATTTTTTAACAAAGTTTTAAAATATCTGAAATAATTTTGTATTACTCCCTCCGTCCCACTCGCTAAGACGTGGTCAAATTTGGTACAGTCTTAAAATCATAATCATATAAAAGTAAATTTAAATGATAATACAATGATATCATTTCATAAAATAAATTTTAATATATAGTAAAATATTTATTGATCAAATATTTAAAGAGCTAAATTTTAAAATACGTGCGCATCTTAGTGAGTGGGACGGAGAGAGTATCAAAGTTTTTTTCATCTTTCCTCTCTCCTTCCATCCGTTTGCAAATATTAGTCACCGGAGTACCGTTCATCTGTACGTTTTGATCACTCATTTTTCTCCCAGAAGTTTTAAAATATAAAAATTGATGACATATTATATATTAAACTTTGTTGTATCCAAAGCATGAAAGTTTCATCTATCATGGTTTAACCATTTAAAAGTTACTGATGGTTAATACTGAAACAGTAGAAAGCCCGTTTCGGAAAAGGAGTAGAAAGTTAAAATTTGATAAGTAAATGTAAAACGGAGGTAGTATAGTGTATCTGAATTTTCTGCATGCATGCAGTTCTGGCTTTGCTAGCTATATATAGCTGATCGATGCTGGTCCAGGCCGGCTTATCAATTGTATCTCATTTCCTCCGGCATTAATTACTGCCGTGCTGCTTACCACCAGTACACTAACACTGTAAGTCTGTAATATACCACTGTATATACTTCTTCTGTCCGTGTATGTACGTAGCCATGATTCACGTGTATACACTCCCTCCATTTTTTAATATATGACGCGTTGACCTTTTAATATATATTTAATTATTCGTCTTATTAAAAAAAATATAATTATTATTTATTTTATTGTGACTTGATTTATTGTTAAATGTTATTTAAGTGTGAATTAAATATTTTTAAACTTACACAAAAAATTTGAATAAGATGAATGATTAAACTTTTATCAAAAAAAGTCAACGATATTGCATATTAAAAATGGAAGAAAGTAAGTTTTACTCTGTAAAGACTGCGAAATATTGGGATAGATAGGGATGAATTAAGCTGCCTGCAAGCAAGCAAGGGTACGGGAGGGGGATGAGCGACGATTCAACTGAAACAGTCGCCGCTGCAGGGAAACGGCCGCGACATGGTGGGAGCGAGACGCCGTGCGTTTCGCTGAATTCTGCGTGCCCCCGGCCTGATCGACGTGGAAAACACTGGAAAAAGACGCGAACCGCACGAGAGCAGCTTAGCTTTTAGCCTCTCGCGCCGGCCGCCGGCCGGACGTCGAGCGAGGCGAAAGCGACGACGGAATCTCAGCGCACGGCCGCCAAATAGGGAGAACATCCGTATCCCCATGTAGGACGTCGGGGCGCGCGCGTGTCGGCAACGGAAGAGGAATCCTCTCTGACGGAATTACCTATCGTGACGTAGTCGCTGACATGTGAGACCCATTATTTTTCCCGAGTCCATATGTCAAGCGATCATGTTTCTTTTGAGTTTTGTTACGATGCGGTTTTCTTTTTCAGTTTTGTGTTAGATATTAACAGTTTAATTAAAACAAATGCATATAACATCATGATAAGTATTTTTTCCTCCAAGGGAAAAAGATCGAGAGAGAAGTTAATTGCATAATTTAAAGCTACCTAAAACTGAAGAGAACATGAAGGTGGAAAATGGATATATACATAGCAAAGGCCTAGTTTCTAAGTTTGTGGTAACTCTAGCAGATTCATGAAGCCAAACACAATCACGTGATTCACACCACCTCAGCAGCCAGACCAGACGTCCGATCGACCAGCCGACGAGAAAAGATATCTCAATAGTTCCCTGCAGATCTGCAACTGCTAACTTGCCGTACTATACTTTCAGATGAAATATATATACTTATACCGTGTTTAGTTCCGAACTTTTTTTTTCAAACTTCCAATTTTTTCATCACATCAAAACTTTCTTATACGCATAAACTTCTAACTTTTCCGTCAAATGATTTTAATTTTAACTAAACTTCTAATTTTGGTATGAAGCACTGACAGGATAGCATTGACAGGATAAGCTGATACTGGTATCAGATAAAAGATCACAAGAAGGAGAGCCTTTTGCCTTTGCTGGATTTGATTCACTCGTCGACACTGGATTTTGACAAAGATAGTCGCATCTAGGGATGGCAATCGGGCGCGACGGACACGGGTAGTACCTACCCATACCCATGTCCGTAAGATTATTTGTGCCCGTGGGTATACCCATTACTACATGACGGGTAAGGATGGTTGCCCATGCCCATTGCCCGCGGGTGTCTTATGCCCGGGGGCGTGCCCGTTTACCCGCCACAACAAAAGCAGTGGAACAAAAAGTCTACAAGCTACTAAGTTCGAATCGAACTTAAAACATCAAATATTCTCCGCCTCGGTGTCGTGTCTCTCCTCTGGTGGCGATAGAGTAAGAGGAGAGAAATAATAAGGGAAATAAAAGGGAAACCGTAGAAAACAAAGAACGTGGCTTATGTATTCTAGTGGATTTTGCTCCTAGCCTACATGTAAGTTAGATTTCGCGGGTAAACGGGCAAAGCGGGCATGGGTAGTGATTACCCATACCCATGCCCATTTACCCATCGGGCATAGCTTTTGACCCAATAAGATACCCATGGGTATAAAATGGAGAACAAACCCAACCCTAATAGGGTTTTTACCCGCGGGTAAACGGGCAAACGGGCACAATTACCATCCCTAGTCGCATCCTCGCTCTGTCCAATTTCCTCACGATAACGCCACCAGACCACCAAGCCCGTATCCAAAGGCCCACCAATCCACGAAATTGAAGCCCATATAATGGCCCACGCGTAGGAAAGGAATCGGCCCATCGCGGACTCGCGGCCCACAGCGGGATTATCTGGTTGCGTTTTCCACCCTCCCGCGCGCGCTGCCGGTGACGAAATACGATGATGGAAATTCCCGATCGACTGACCATCGTTCATATAAAAATGATATCGTTTCAGACCGATGGACGATTGTTTCTGTAGAAATGATATCGTTTTCGACCGTTTTCATGTGTGATGGCTGGCGGATTCGCCGGCCGCCGCGTGATAACGTACACGGCCCTCAGCTCGTGCGTGCGAGAGGACGCGTGCATGGGCGCTCATCAATGGAGACCGGTCGGTGATCGATATCGCCATCATCTCATCGATATATCGCCACAGCCAAGGCGTTCAACGTTTAATCGTTGCGAACGCGCGTGCGCGCACGCGTGCTTCGACCGCATATGTATGCACCACGCGCATGTGGCTTATGCGCCGCATGCATACGGCAGATGATCTCGTGTAGTCCCCATATACGGGAGTAATTTGCATTGTCATTTACTCCCTTCGTCCATAAACATTGGACGCCGTTGATTTTTTTAAACATTTTTGACCGTTCGTCTTATAAAAAAATCAAGTAATTATTAATTGTTTTTCTATCATTTGATTCATTGTTGAACATATTTTTAGGTGTACATATAGTTTTACATATTTCACAAAAGTTTTTTAAAAAAGATAAACGGTCAAACATATTTAAAAATGCCAATGACGACAAATATTTAGGGATGGGGGAGTACAAGTTTAGTCTTACGCATCATATATATCTTATTTTGGGATGGAAGTAGTAGCTATAGCTACCGTACATATTGCCTCTTTTTTCTGTTGGGCTAGCTATCTCTCGATCTCGATCACATCATAGTTAGAATGATTTTAGAATTCTTGAGAAGATATTGAAAGGTACTATATAAGTTTAGTACCAGCTCTTGGACCTTCGATACTGTAAAATATCAAATTTGTATTAAAAATTTTAATATCTCTTAAGACAGAACATCTCAAAGATGCTATGGTAACTAGGGGTGGATAGGAAGCTTGTGACTAGTTAGCTCGCTCGGCACGTGACAAGCTCGGCTCGGCTCGTTGATTTTCCTAACGAGCCGAGCTGACATTTTATAGCTCGTTAGAGATAACAAGCCAGCTCGAGCTGGCTCGCAAGCCTTAACGAGCTAGCTCAACAGGCCACAGGCCACACCACCACAGGTCCACAGACCATAGCCCACCACATGGAAGGCCCACTGGCCCAATAGAGTGCATCACAAAACCCTAACCGCTCGTCTGTTGATCCGTGCACACCTGCATCTAACCGCCGCATCGGCGCCGCTCCCATCGCCATCGCCCATCAGCGCCGCTCCCCGCCGCCGCCACCAACCCGCATCGCTGCCGCTGCGGGAACGCGACCGCGCCAAGCCGCCACCGCCGCCAATCCCCATCGCCATCGCCCATCGGCGCCGCTCCCCACCGCCGCCGCCGCCGCCAACCCTCATCGCCATTGGCTCCGCCGCCGCGATAACGCGACCGCGCCAAGCCGCTGCCACCGCCCGCCACTGCCGCAGGAATGCGATCGCGCCAAGCCGCCTACCCGTCAATCTCCGCCACCGCCGCCCCCCATTCTCCGCGCGGCCACCACCCGCCATCTCTCCCCTCAGCGGCTAGTTCGCCAGTCGCCACTCTCCGCCGCCGCCGCCCACCACTAGCTCTCTGCCACACTCGTCCCATCCATTGTGACTCTGTGAGCTTCTCCTGTGGTCGCCGGCAAGCCTCATCCCCATGGTCACCGGCAAGCTCCTCTCCGTGGTCGCGGTGCCGGTGAGGTTGAGCTCCTCCCTATGGTCGCCGAATGCCAAGTAAATGAATTCCTTTCTCTCTTGTCCCCAAAGCTCGCGAGCTAAACGAGCTGGCTCGAGCTTGCAGACGAGCCGAGCCGAGCCGAGCCAGGTTTCTAGCTTGTTAGGATAACGAGTCGAGCCGAGCTGGCTCGTTATCTTAACGAGTCAGACCGAGCCGAGCCGAGCCGACATCCACCTCTAATGGAAACTAAACAGATACAGATATAGAATCTATCGACTCTAGAGACGAAGTCATGGAGAGTAAAAGGCCAATCAAGCACTATATGATACTTTCCGGAAATGTGGTTATATATTCTGGTACATTTTTACTGTATATGATACGCCCAACAAATTAAGTGGGATTCCGTAACGGGATAAATCGTCAATAATTAATTCAGCTGGGGGAGACAAACGTATCGATCTCCCCAAATGTACATAAGCGAAATAACTTCAGTACCGTATAGTGCATGCTTTATGAGTTATTCTCACGTACGTACTCCCTCTATTTCAAATTGATCTACATATTTTACAGGTACACCAAGACCAAGAAAAGCTAATAACTTTCTCATACTATATTTACTCTAGCAACAAACTCAATGCATGCACCATCCCCACTATTTCCTAACCAATAGCAAATCAAGATTTTGCATGTGAGTTATAAATACTTGTGATGCATGCATCAATGTTCATTTACTCCAATGCACAAATAACGAATAAAGACTTAATAAATGAACACAAATATTTAGATCATTTAAGAATAACCAAAAAAAACTATATGTAGATCAATTTAAAATGGAGGGAGTATTACGTAGTATATATATCCTATCGATGATCGGCATGCACGCTTGCCGCAACATGCTCGCTCGCCAATGTACGTACGCGATCGTGTTTGAGATCTTCTACAAGTACGGTGTTATATATGTGCGGTGTCATATCCTGGTACTTCTCGTACCCCTACTACTACCACTACCGGATCATTCAATATATATATACACACACACATACACACATATACACACATATACATACATATATACATATATACATATACATATATACATATATATATATACATATATACATATATACATATACATATACATATACATATACATATACATATACATATACATATACATGTATATATGTATATGTATATGTATATGTATATGTATATGTATATGTATATGTATATATATGTATATGTATGTATATATATATATATATATATATATATATATATATATATATATATGTATATATATATATATGTATATATATGTATGTATATGTATATCTATATGTATGTATATGTATATGTATCTATATGTATGTATATATACATACATATACATATACATATGTATATGTATATATATATACATATACATATACATATATATATATACATACATATACATATACATACATACATATATATATATACATACATATATATATATATACATACATATATATATATACATACATATATATATATATATATACATACATATATATATATATATACATATATATATATACATATACATACATATACATATACATATACGTACATGTATATATATATATATATACATATTGGGCGTGGAAGAAGAATAAACGAAGATTTCAGAAGACTACTCAAGAAGGAATCCAGAAGGACACCCTATAAAGCATAAAGGAACAATATAGGGTGCGGTGAATGACAGCGGTGAATGACATATCCCTGTGAAGAATAAAACTTTCGGCAGGAAAGGCCTCAACTTTAGCCTGCTCTCGTGAATCCACAGTAGCGAAGAGATAAGTAGGAGGCACAGGCGACGCCACCCCTGACCTCTATAAAAGGAGGGGCCTGCCCAGCTGAGGAGAACACAACAACAAAAAAAGACACCATTCAGAGCAAAGCTTCCAAGCGCGCTCTCACCCTCCATTCCACCGTTCTTAGTAGTAGTGACTTTAGCCTATCTTGCATAGTATATTGAAGCAAGAAGTTGTGTTATAACGCTGTGTAAGGTAAGAACAGCTTGCTTGTACCTACCTTCGGGTTTCCCGAAAGGGAAAACCGTATGTAAGCTTATCTGTTTAATATGAAGTAATTTTCCTTAAGTATTCCTGCACGTTTGTTTTAGACAAGTGTTTATGCTAAGGACCCTATAGGAGAAACCTCTTCGGTTTGTTCTCGTTTTTAGCCTGCATCTTGCATAGGCGTCTGGAGAATCGGTATCCGTAGAGAAGTGTTCCCTTCGGGTGGAACTGCCTGGGGAGACGATAAACTCTTAGCTAGAACAAGTGTGACTTGGAATATCTTTTTAAGTTGCTTCTAAAAAGACAGATAGGTGAGGCATACGGTGAGTACCGAGTAGAACTTTACATCATCTGAAACAAGCTTCTGAGGCTGTCTAAGTAGGATTCGCCACCCTGCAAAGATCCTAAAGTTAAAATATCTCTCGAAGTGAACAGTATTGAACAGTAAACTGAATAGTAATCAGCCGAATAAACAGTAAACTGAATAGTAGATTCTTGAAATATTGTATATTGTCTGAAGTATAGGTGGTATGAGAGCCAGTCATCATAGAGAAATCAAATTCAGAAGCTAATATTGGAAAGGTAATTACTACCAAAGATAATCTGAATATAAGGTGTAGACTAAATCACATTGAAGACCATAGTTGGCACTCTAACAATAGTCAATTAAATTTAATTGTTGATCTGATATATAATTTTTATATAAATTGGGATAAAAAGCAGGAAGATTTAGAGCGAAGGATTGAAGATTTGTTTAAAGAACGAAAGCAATCTAAAGAACAATATTTGCTTGTAAGTAAAAAATTATATTCTGTGCTAAAAGAGCTAGAGGAATATAAGATAAGGCAGAATAAAATATTACAAAACAGTGACTATATCAAAGAATTATTAGAAATAATAAATTCTAGTAAAGGAAAAGAGATAGTTTTGGCTTCAACAGGCATAATTACCTCGTCTCAAGCTATTAATTCAGAAAAATGGACCTATCTAGGAGTTTGTTTAGAAGAATAGCAAGCAGAGACGATAAATCTTTAAGTTGTATTGAGAAACAAAAAGGTAAAAATGAAGACATAGATGAGCTTGAAGATATTGCAGAAGTAGACAAACTGCTCGAAAGATATCAAAGAGATACTCTGAGGGCAATAAGACCTCAACAAATATATTGCATGGGATTTTTTGAGAATAAAAATGGGTTATACAGAATATCTAGAGAAGTAGAGTTAAGCGTTTTAACAAAGCCAGTTGAGTTAAAAATTGTAGCCAAGGAATTTGAAAATGGATTAAAGTATTCAGGGTATAAATATATTCACCAAGGTATGTATATAATAGGAATCAAAGGTATGACAAGAAAGAAATTAGGAGCTAAAGTTTTAATAACTCTGTTAGATAAAAGGTGGGACACAATAGATAAAGCAGCATTAGGATTTTTAGAAGGTGATATGAATGAGAATATGTTGATAACATATATAGCCCCAGATCTAATGATGCCTATAAAAGAATTTATAGATAAAATGAGTTTTGGTTTTCAAATAAAGGGATACGAAGAATTTAAAGGAACAAATTTGCTAGTAAGCATAGAATTTATAGGAAGATTAACTAATAGAAGTGCCTCCAAATACAAAATAAATGTAAATGATGTGATTGAAAATATGCACTCTAAGAGAATAACTTTCATGAGCCCTTTAAAAATAAGTTCTGAAGAAAGGGCAGGAGAAGAATGGAAAATTAGTGATTTAATTGAAAGCAAAACTTTGAGTCGGCCTGAAAATTATATAAGTTATCAAAACAGTAAAGGAAATAGCAGCATTAGATTTATAAATTACAAACCCAGAACCACAGATGACTTAGAAACAGAAGCATCTGATAGAAATATAATAGATAATAGAAGACATAGTGTTTCAGAGTTTATGGAAAAATTAGATCAAGAAAGTGAGATAAAATATTACGAAAATAAATTAAAGGAAATAAATGAAGAATATAATAACTCTATGAAGAGTGAGTGGCCTAAAATAAGAGATAAAAAACTTTATTTCTATAGAGAATGAGCTAGAGTAAAGAAAGTAAAGAAGAACGAAGATATGGCAGTAGAAATTTTTAAAAACCAAGAAACCAAGATAGAACAGATAAAGAGAAAAGAGCAAGATAAGCATGGCAAAGAAGAACAAAATCTTGGTAAAATTTTAAGTGAAGAAGAGCAATGGGCAGAGAATGAAAGATTATTTCTTGAAAGTTATGAAGAAGAAATTAATCTAATAAATAAGATGGAGAATATAGAAAATGAAATAGACAATGCAGAACAATATAATGATTTTATAAACACATTATATGAAGTAGGATTACATAATCTTGATAATGCAATGGAAGCTATGGAAGTGGACTTAGTAACAGGAAAGAGAAAAAGATATGGAGAAGGTACTGTGAAAAACGAAGGAGAAAGAGAAAGACCAGCTAGGGCAGCAGGAAAATGGCCCCCTGATAGAGAAGAATTTTCATATAACTATATCAGGACAATATAGGCACATGGGTACTAAGAGAAGAGACTTTGAGAAGCCTGTTAAATTTCAAAACCAGAGGAGTGATGGTGCTATATTAAATTTAGCTGCACATGACCCTATTGATTGGCCTAATATTATTAGTATTTGGAAAGGTTTAATAGTTCAAAAATATATACAAAACCAGCACAATATAGGAAGTAAAGTTGAAGATATGATAACCTACTTAGAAACATTTTTAGGTGAATCTGCTAAGGTTCTATGGGAACAATGGGTTGAAAAGAATCCTAATAATTATGAAGAATTGAAAAGAGCTGGTAGCAATCCGTATAATTTTTCAAATGTTATATCTAACATTATTATAGCTGAAGATTCGGAATTAGGTTATACAACTTTGCAGAATGAAAGGTTAAAAGAAATAGAAAAATTAACGTTAACAAGTTTGAAAGGCATAAAAGAATTCTCCCAACATTATTTATATAATGCTACAACTGCTAAACAAGGATATAACAGGGGAATAGTTGAACGTTATTTCAATAAATTACCTGACCCACTAGGAAGTATGATATTTGAAGAATATAAAAAGGAAACTGAAGGAGCTGAAATCAACATCTCGCAAGCCATAACTTTTGTGTTTAAGCAACTAAGAAAAATATGCACGGGTATCCAAGCCCAAAGATCTATGAAACACTCTGATTACAATTTCTGCAATAAAATAGTTCAAATACCCTTGTCATATGGAGAAGACAAGCCTAGAAGTAAAAGGATTTATAAACATCAAAATAGAAACAACAATAATATTAGAACAAAGAAAAGGTATTTCTTAAGAAGATCAGATAATAGAGCACCCTTCTTACATAAAAGAAATGTAAGAAGATATAATCCAAAGAAAACCTATGACAAAACATGCAGATGTTTTATATGCAACTCGCCAGATCATTTAAGTAGAACATGCCCAAATAAAGATCAAAAGAGATATTCTAGTAAATATGAAGAACAAGAGAGGGTTCTAATTATAGATAGCGTAAACGAAAACATATTAGTATGTGATGATGAAATAAAAGATGACGAATCAATATATTCTATCATAGAAACAGACAAAGTTGAAACCATCAACGAAGAATATGAATCATCCGATGAAGAGTTAGATTTAATTGACGAATTAGCAGGTCTAAAGGTTGAAATGATGGATCAATTAAATTGTGAACATGATTGGATTAGAGGAAAGGGTGACTATAATATCAAATGTGCTTTTTGCATATATTACCCAAGTCAAGAAAATAGAGTGACTTGTAGTATATGTCTAAAACAAGCTTGTGCTGAATGTATAAAAGCAAATAAACAAAAATAGAGAAAAGAAATAGAATTAGAATCAGATGAAAAGACTTTATCTAGTAGAGTACGAGTGTTAAAAAATAGACTAAATAAACTAGAAGTAGAATTAGAGAACCTAAAAAATAATTGTGATATTAAGGCATTACCAGAGAACAAGGACATACAAAACACCGAATTTAAAGAGCAATTGATAACACTAAAAGACAGTAATACTGCTAAAATAATTCAACTAAGAGAGGCCATAACTAATTTTGGAAATAAATATATAGTAAGATTGCCTTTCAAAGAAATATTAGGTATAAGAATCCCTGTTAAAATAAAATTGACACCCAAAGTATCTTATAAAATATTAGCACTAGTAGACACCGGGTGTACAAAGAATATTATTCATGACAAATATTTCATAAGATGTCCTGAAATAGTTCACACAATTGACGACAATAAGGCAGAAGTTTCCACAGACATGTCCGGAATAAAGAAAATTCATAATCAGTTAGCTTATAATATTGAGGTTTACATTAATTCAACTAAATATATAATAGATGAGATTACAATAAGAGATTTGTCAATGATTAATGATGACATGATAATTGGCCTAAGGTTCCTTCAACAATCAGTACAAACCACAGTAATACATGAGCAAGGAATTACTTTTATCCCATATCAAAATAATGTTCCATATATCTCAGAGGTACGAAAGCGTGGTGGAACCTCCCCCAAACTCGACAACTTAGAAGTACCTAATCTTGAGTCTGAAGAAAGAATTAATGAATATGAGCTTAGTGAGAATATAGACAACTATTATATATCAAATTCCAATATAGAGTGCATAGGACTACAAGCATTTGCACCAAATTGGTATAGGGATATTAAGTCTAAAAGGGATATAGAAAAAATTATTCAAAGATTAGAAGATATCCAAATTATAGGAGAAATTCCTATGAAATATTGGAAAAAAATGCTATTGAGTGCAAAATTAATATAATAAACCCAGAATATATTATTAAGACTAGCCCAATAGAAGCAACTCCGAAAGACATAGAAGAATTTAAGATGCATATAGAAGAACTGTTGAAACTAGGAGCCATAAGAGAAAGCAGAAGTCCACATAGGTCTGCAGCGTTCATAGTAAGAAATCATGCAGAAGAAGTTAGAGGTAAATCTAGGATGGTCATAAATTATAAAAGACTAAATGATAATACTATAGAAGATGCCTATAATATCCCAAATAAGCAAGAATGGATTAATAGAATACAAGGTAGTAAATATTTCTCAAAATTTGACTTGAAAGTTGGATTCTGGCAAGTAAAGATGGCAGAAGAATCTATAGAATGGACTGCATTTACATGTCCTCAAGGACATTATGAATGGCTTGTTATGCCATTAGGATTAAAAAATGCACCAGCAATTTTCCAAAGGAAAATGCAGAATATATTTAACGAAAACCAAGAATTCATATTAGTCTACATAGATGACCTGTTAGTCTTCTCAAGGACTTACAAAGAACATATTGCTCATCTTGAAATATTTTTTAGAAAGGTGGAACAAAATGGGTTAATATTATCCAAAAAGAAAATGGAAATATGCAAAGAAAAAATTAACTTCCTTGGACATGAAATAGGAGAGGGCAAAATTCATTTGCAAGAACATATTGCTAAGAAAATTTTACAATTTCTTTATGCTATGAATGATAAAAAGAAATTACAACAATTCTTAGGACTTGTAAATTATGCTAGAAATCACATCAATAATTTAGCAAAGTTAGCAGGACCGTTATATGCTAAATTAAGAAAAAATGGTCAGAGATATTTTAATTCTGAAGACATTAAATTAGTAAGATTAATAAAAGAGAGGGTGAAAGAATTAAAACCTCTAGAATTACCATTAGAAGAAAGTTACTTTATCATTGAAACTGATGCATTACAACACGGTTGGGGTGCTATATTAAAGCAAAGACCTACTAAATTTTCCGCTAAATTAGAAGAAAAAATATGTAGATATGCTTCTGGAAGTTATAAATTAAAAACTGTCAATAATACAGATAGAGAGATCATGGCAATAATCAATGCAATCAATGCCCTTAGGTTGTACTTAGGATTTAAAGAATTCACGGTTAGAACCGATTGTGAAGCCATTTGTAGGTGCTATAATCAGCTAAATAGCAAGAAAAGCTCAACTAGAAGATGGGTTTTATTTGAAGATATTATAACAGGAAACGGCTATAAAGTTATATTTGAACATATTAAGGGGAAAGATAATAATTTGCCTGACATGCTTTCTCGTTTACCTGAATTGCAGGTATGAAAAGATCAATGAATTACAGCGGAATTGAATGCTTCATATTTGGAGATGACAACAAGCTCAGAATATTCCCACCAAATTCATATAAATTTAAGCCAAAAGACCATATAATCTTAGA